>NC_045772.1:62005164-62317076 GCF_008692025.1 Phocoena sinus | reverse complement strand
GCCTGTCTTCTTCTGAGGCAGGTAGGTGACTTTGTAAAGGCCCAGCCTGGTAGTTTTGGATCCTGGGGCGCGGGCCAGTGCTTCTTCCGTTGTTGTTGAGGCTTTTATGCAGCGTACCCCAGGGGCTCAACTTTCTCATTCACCAGAGACTCCATCCCCCACACCAGGTTCGTTCTCTGCCATATTCCCATTGAACTGCCTCTCAATCTGGCACAATAGGAGCTGTAAAGAGGCTCTAAACTTGCAATAATATGTTGCTCCTTGCTGCCTGACCTTTGATAGGTGGTGTCCCTCTCCTGAGCTTTTGTGAGATGCATAGAGGATAATAATCCCTCCTTCACACATACTTCATGGGAATATTATGAGGTTGAATGAGGAGGTTATTTAAAAGGCTTGGCATTTTCAGAGACGGGGTTGCTATAGAAACACAGAGGAGTACAAGTACTTCAGAGAGGGGGTTTTGAGAAAGTGCAGGGCTCTTTGTTTCTTCGGGAAGCCAAAATATGGAAGAGCCAGTAGCTCAGCCCTTGACCTCTTTCTGCCTAACCCCAAGTCTACTACTTCCTCTTGCTTTTAGGATTAGTCTTTCCCTGCAGCGTGCCCCACTGGAGCCAGTCCCTTCTAGTACAGGAAGAATATCATTGCAGCGCATTCTCACACTGGGGATGGTGCATTGAGCATTTCCAGGATGTATATGGCTCAGTACCAGCACTGCTTTTCTACTGTGGAGAGACTGGTGTGGCTCTGTCAGATTAGGAGAGGAAAGAGCAGAAGATGAGAAGACAGGAACTTTGAAAAATCTGCCAGCAACCGTTTATTGGGAGTGCTTGGGCTGAGCATTATGTTGGAGCTGTGGGAGGTAGTGGGAGGAGTGAGGTTGGTTCCCGCTCTCCAAGAGCTTGAAACTTAGTTCTAGGAGGAGGTGGAGAGGGTGGAAGGGAGGGTACAAAAAGAGCTGGGAGGATAATGAAAGACACGAACTCTGAGTGTAGAAAAGGGGGAGCTCGGAGTAACTGGAAATATACCACAAAAAAGTGGGACCTCAGTACCAGATTCAAAATATCGCTGACCTCTGTGGGAAGGAGAGTGTGTATTTGGAAAGGAGTGCAGAAAGGAGCAATATTGGTAAGGCATTATTTCCTAGGCTAACTGATGGGTGCATAAATGTGTGTGGTATCATTGTTTAGAACTTTTTATATGTCTTCTACCTCTTACATGGTTCAGTTTTGTGTGTGTTTTTGTGGTGTTTTGTTTTCATTGAGATACAGTTCACAAGCTAGAAAATCCACCATTTTAAAGTGTACAATTCATTGGCTTTTTGTTCACAAGGTTTACGGGCATTACCGCTATCTAGATTCACAACACTTTCATCACCCTAGAGAGACCCATTTGCAGCGAGTTCCTAATCCCCTCTCCATCCAGCCCTAGGCAGCCACTAACCAACTTTCCATCAAGATTTGCCTGTTCTGGACATTTCATGTAAACGAAATCATACAACATGTGGCCTTTTGTGTCTGAACTCTTTTCAAGATTTTGCAAGACCATGTTGTAGCACGTATAAACACTTAACTTCTCTTTCTTTTTTTCTTGGCCCAGATGTCCTTATTTTTCAAAAAGCTCCTTAAATCTTTCTGAAGTTCAGAATGGGTTGGGAACCACTTTTAGCTATTACTATCCTTAATTCTATTATTTGGCTTGGAATAAAACTGATTTTTAAAAATGTATCAATAACACCTTGTATCTAAGGTGTACAGTTGACCCTTGAACGATGCAGGGGTTAAGGCCATGGACCCTCAGCATAGTTGAAAATCCACATGTAATTTCTAGCCAGCCCTCCAAACATGCAGTGTCCCCCACACCTGCGGTCCCTTAGTGTCTGCGGTTCCTCTGTACCTGTGCTTCCGCAGCCACAGATTCAACCGACTGTGGATCGTGTAGTACTGTAGGATTTACTATTGAAAACAATCCACGTACAGGTGGGCCTGAGCAGTTCAAACCCATGTTGTTCAAGGGTCAATATATTTTTATTGTGGTAAACTATACATAACACAAAATTTACCATTTTAACCATTTTTAAGTGCACAATTCAGTGGTATTAAATACATCCACCATGTTGTACAACCATCGCCACTATCCATTTCCACAAATTTTTAAATCATCTCAAACAGAAACTTTGCCCATTAAACAATAACTCTCCATTCCTCCTGCCTGAGGCGCCTCATAAACTCTATTCTACTTTCTGTCTCTATGAATTTGCTAATTCTAGATACCTCAGATAAATGGAATCATATAACATTTGTCCTTTTGTGTCTGGCTTATTTCACTTAGCATAGTGTCTTCCAGGTTCATCTATGTTGTAGCATATGTCAGAATTTCAATCCTTTTAAGACTGGAGAGTATCCTGTTACATGGATATATGCCACATTTTGTTTACCTGTTTGTTAGTTGATGGGTTGTTTCCACTTTTGCAGTATTTTGAATAGAGCTTTTATGAACATCCACGTATACATTTCTGTGTGAACCTGTTTTTAGTTCTCCTGGATATATAGCTAGGAGTGGAATTGCTGGGTCATGTGGTAACTCATTGTTTAACTTTTGAGGAACTGCCAGCTGTTTTCCAAAGTGGATTAACAATTTTACATTCCTGCCAGTAATATACGAGAGTTCCAATTTCTTTATATTCTTGCCAGCATTTGTTATTTTCCATGTTCTTTTTTAAAATTATTACCATCCTAGTGGATGTAAAGAGGTATCTCATTGTGGTTTTATTTGCATTTCCCTAATGACTAATAATGTTGAATATCTTTTCATGTGCTTATTGGCTGCTTGTATATCTGCTTTGTAGAAATGTCTATTCAAATCCTTACCTATTTTTAAGTTGGATTATTTGTCTTTTTACTGTCGAGTCGTAGGTGTTTTTTTTATCTATTCTGGCTGCTAAACCCTTATTAGATACATGATTTGCAAATATTTTCACCCATCCTTTGGGTTGTCTTTTCACTTTCTTAATAGTGTCATTTGCTGCACAAAAGTTTTGAATTTTGATGAAGTCCAGTTTATCTATTTTTTTCCTTTGTTGCTTGTGCTTTAGGTGTCACGCCTATGACACCATTGCCTAATCCAAAGGTATAAAGATTTACACCTATGTTTTCTTCAATGAGTTTTATAGTTTTAGCCTTTACATTTAGGTCTTTGATCCATTTTGAGTTAATTTTCATATTGGGTGTGAGATAGAGGTTCAGATTCATTCTTTTGCATGTGGTTATCAAGTTGTCCCAGCACCATTTATTGAAGACTGCTCTTTCCCCTTTAAATTGTCTTGTCGAAAACCCTTGTGGAAAATCAATTGACTATAGATGTATGGGTTTATTTCTGGACTCTCAATTCTATCCTATTGATGTGTTTGGCTATCCTCATGTTAGTACCACAGTTTTGATTATTATAGCTTTGTGGTAAGCTTTGAAATGGAGAAGTGCGAGTCTTCAACTTTGTCCTTATTTTTTCAAGATTGTTCTGACTATTTTGGTTCCCTTAAATTTCTATACAGATTTTAGGATCAGCTTGTTAGTTTGTGCCCAAAAAGGCAGTTGAAATTTTGATAGAGATTGCATTGAACCATAACAATATTAAGTCTTGCAATCCATGAGTGCAAGATGTCCTTCCATTTATTTATGTTTTTTTCAATTTCTTTTAATGATGTTTTATAGTTTTCAGTGTATAAGTCTTATACTTCTTTTGTTAAATTTATTCCTAGGTGTTTTATTCTTTTGGATGCTCTTGTAAATGGAGTTGTTTTCTTTCTTTTTTTTTCTTTTTATAGTTTTTAAAACATTTATTTATTTAATTTATTTTTGACTGCATTGGGTCTTTGTTGCTGTGCACGTGGGCTTTCTCTAGTTGCGGCGAGTGGGGGCTACTCTTCGTTGCGGTGCGCGGGCTTCTCATTGCGGTAGCTTGTCCTGTTGCGGAGCACGGACTCTAGGCACACAGGCTTCAGTAGTTGTGGCGTGAGGGATCAGTAGTGGTTCGCAGGCTCAGTAGTTATGGTTCGCGGACTCTAGAGTCCAGGCTCAGTAGTTGTGGCACACGGGCTTAGTTGCTTCTCGGCATGTGGGATCTTCCTGGACCAGGGCTCGAACCCGTGTCCCCTGCATTGGCAGGTGGATTCTTAACCACTGAGCCACCAGGGGAGCCCCACAGCGTTGTGTTCTTTTTTTTCTTTTCTTCTTTTTTTTTTTTGTGGTAAACGGGCCTCTCACTGTTGTGGCCTCTCCCGTTGCAGAGCACAGGCTCCGGACGCGCAGGCTCAGCGGCCATGGCTCACGGGCCCAGCCGCTCTATAGCATTGTTTTCTTAATTTCATTTTCAGATTGTTTATTGCTAGTATATGGAAATACAACTGATTTTCATATGTTGGTCTTGGAACCTTGCTGAACTTGTTTATGAGCTCTAATAGTTTTGTGTGTATGTAATCCTTAGGGTTTTCCGTATACGAGATCATTTCATCTGCAAATAGAAATAGTTTTTCTTGCTTAATTGGCTTGTCTAGAACGTCCAGTACAGTGTTGAGTGGAAGTGGTGAGAGTGGAATCCTTGTTCCTCGTTTTAGGGAGAAAGCTTTTAGTCTTTTAACATTAAAAACGGTGTTAGCTGTGGATTTTTCATAGATGCCCTTTATCAGGTTAAGGAAGTTCCCTTCTATTTCTAGTTTGTTATTTCTAGAATGTTTTTATTATGAAAGAGTATTGGATTTTGTCAAATGTTTTTTCTGCATCTATTGAGATGATCATGCAGTAATTATGCTTTATTTTATTAATATGTTGTATTACATTGATTGCTTTTCATATGTTAAATCATCTTTGCATTTCTGGGATAAATCTCACTTGTCTTGGTGTATAATCCTTATTTTATATGCTACCAGATACTGTTGGCTGGTACTTTGTTGAGGCTTTTTGTATCTATATTCATAAGGGATATCAGTCTATAGTTTTCTTTTCTTGTAATGTCTTTGTATGGTTTTGTATCAAGGCAGTACTGACCTTACAGAATGAGTTGGGAAGTGTGCCCTTTTCTTCTATTCTTTGGAAGAATTTGTGAAGGATTGGTGTTAATTCTTTAAACATTTGGTAGCATTCATCAGAGAAGCCATCTGGTCCTGGGCTTTTCTTTGTGAGGGTTCATTTTTTTAATGCAAGGTGCAGAAGAGTATTTATGGTAGAATCCCATTTGAGAGAGAGAGAAGGAGAGTCTTTTTAAGGCTATATTTATGTTATATTAATACAGAAAAGTTTTGAAAAGATATACAAGCAGCAGAGGTTATTGTTGGGTCATGAGATGGAACTTGTCTTCTCTTCCTTTTTTTTTTTTTTTTTTTTTTTTGTGGTACACGGGCCTCTCACTGTTGTGGTGTCTCCCGTTGTGGAGCACAGGCTCCGGAAGCGCAGGCTCAGCGGCCATGGCTCACGGGCCCAGCCGCTCCGCGGCATGTGGGATCCTCCCGGACTGGGGCACAAACCCGCGTCCCCTGCATCGGCAGGCGGACTCTCAACCACTGCGCCACCAGGGAAGCCCGTCCTCTCTTCCTTTTTTTATGATTATGAACGTGTATTGCTTTAAATTAAAAAACAGAACAAAACCAAAAACCTACTTAAAATGGCTAGCATTTGACCATTTGCTTTTTTCACCTGCATGGTGAGATGCTAGGGCTGTGTACTTGCCACTGACCTTGTGTCCTTAGGAGCTCAGTCTAGTAGGCCCCTACATCTGTCTCCAGCTTCACAGTCTGCTGCTCCCCCTCTCTATTTTATCCTCCATCAACACTGAATTACTTATCAATTTCCTGAAAACACCCACAGTTCTGTGTTACTGTACCTTTGTAATCCTATGTTGGTCCCTTTCCTTGCCAACCCTTCCTCCTTTATCTGCCCAATTAATCTCTCTTAATCTCCGCTTATCCTTCAAAACCCCTTCCAAATGTTTAGTTACCTGCCTTTGTGAACACCTCCCAACCCACTCTCTTCCCTTGCATTTCCCACCCAAGGGGGGAAAAATCTCCCTCTCCTGCTGCCTCATACATTACGCATATTTTTGTTACTGAACTTTGTATTTACCCTGCATCATAATTACTAGTTCACATATATGTCTTCCCTAAAAGTACAATTTTATTCAATCCTGTATCCAAGGAGCTTAGCACAATGCTTGGCACAAAACATGCTCAAAAAGATTTTTATTGAATTGAGGTCATGTGACAGGAAAAGGCATTCTGGGTAGGCTGAGCAATGAGAGCCGAGACTAAAGTTTAAATGACTATAACCTGTACTGGTTTGGCAAGACAGGAGGGTTCACGCCAGGAATGATTTTGGCAAGGCTGATAATGGAGGCTCTTAAAAGCCAGACAGAGTAGACTTGGTAGGTAAATACTGGCTGAATGAAGAACCCTCCTCACCTCCTTTGAGTTTTTGCTCAAATCTCTCTTCTCGGTAGGCTTACCCTGACCACCTGAGAGGGATAGACTCGGAGTTTGGGGTTGATAGATGCAAACTATTACATTTAGAATGGATAAACAGTAGGGTCCTATTGTGTAGCACAGGGAACTATATCCAATCTCGTGGGATAAACCATAATGGAAAAGACTATTTTTAAAAAAAAGAATGTGTATATGTGTATAACTGAGTCACTTTGCTGTACAGCAGAGATGGGCACAACATGGTAAATCAACTATACTTCAAAAAAAAAATCCACACCAAACCTGTCATCTCTCCAATTCACCCCATCCCCTGACCCCTGCACTCTAGAGCCTCCTTTCCCTGATCATTTTCCTTTTTCCATAGCACTTATCACATTTGGTGTAATTTACTTACTCATTATGTTTTTTATTTATTATCTGCCTCCCCCCTTAGAGTATAAGCTCCTCACACTAGGGTGGCCTTGTTTACTGATACTTCCCAAGCACCTAGAACGTTGCCTGGCATATAGTAGGCACTGAGTAAATATTTGTTGAGTGAATGAATCCTAAATTAATAAACTTAGGGCTTCCCTGGTGGCGCAGTGGTTGAGAGTCCGCCTGCCGATTCAGGGGACACGGGTTCGTGCCCCAGTCCGGGAAGATCCCACGTGCCATGGAGCGGCTGGGCCCGTGAGCCATGGCCACTGAGCCTGCGCGTCCAGAGTCTGTGCTCTGCAACGGGAGAGACCACAGCAGTGAGAGGCGCGCGTACCGCAAAAAAAATAAATAAATAAAAAGGGAAAAAAAATAAATAAATAAACTTAAGTATCTTGTCCAGAGCTGGCATAAAGTAGTTTACGTATAATTCAAATGTCTTGCTTCTGAAAGGAAACTTTATTCTGTAAAACTGCTGAGATAGTGTCATCTATTTGTAATGTAATCTGGGGCAGGGACGGGGGAGGGAGGTGAGGGAAAGAGGTTTCTCTTGCCTTAATATTGCCTGAAGGTTTCTTGCCCTAGACACCAAACTGGGAAGTAAAACTTACAAGTACATTTGAGTTTATTTCTTGCCTAGAAAAATGTTGTTTCATGTGATGATTAATTCCCATGCTTTAATAATTTCTCTCTCTCTTTTTCCACAGACCTTTGTAGTATTAAACAGAGGGAAAACTCTCTTCAGATTTAGTGCCACGCCTGCCTTGTACATTTTAAGTCCTTTTAACCTGATAAGAAGAATAGCTATTAAAATTTTGATACATTCATATCCTTTTCTGCAAATGTGGAGTGAGTGCAGCAGTTGCATGGTCGCTGGTGTGTGTTTCTGAATGTGGACAACTTAATTGTATATTAAGTATTTTACCAGTAGTGTAGGTGACTATCCCACCAGTTAGAAGTTTTAAGAGTGACTTCTGCTGAATCCTGAGTTGAGCTTCAGCAAATTCTTTTTTCTTAGGATGATGTCGTGGGAGTCTGGAATTTTGTGGATATCATTGAGAGCAACAAATTAAGATGGTAACCTTTTACTGAAGTCTTACTTTTTAAAGCACTCAGACTTCAGGAGTTAGATTGTTCAGCTTCTTATATTATTAAAGTCCATATTAGAACTTTTGAAAAGCTACTTCTTGAGTTACAAATAATTGAATGAGTGTTTTAGAGATCTGCCTTGAATATTTTTGATTTCTTGAGCAGTGAGCTTCGAAAGTATCTAAGATAGTTTCTCAGATTAAATGGCCTCCTTGGTACAGAGGTTTAGATCTAGATTGCAAGATTGCCATGAATCTGTTTTGGTATTTTTGCTCCCCTTAAACAGAAAATGCCAATTTATTCATGTGGCTTGACTTTTATGTCTTATTAATATAGGAGAGTATATGACAGATGAAAAATTATGTGACGGGGTTAGCAACTTTGCATAGCGACTTTAAACTTTCATGGTTGGCCTTCAGTTTGACAGTACTTAGTCCCACGCTTCAGAGTCTTTGTACCCTCCAAGTAGGATGAGGAAACCAGCGGTTGCTACTTTGTAAATAGGTTTGCTAAGCTTTTGCACATTTTATTAACAGTAAGAACTTCGCAACCTGGTCTGGAATCTTTGGTTTACAAGCAACATAGATCTGAAATCTAAAGGTTTATAAGTAAACAAATAACTCACAATGGACTTCTTCCCTTTTTGCTGGATCAGAAGATGGTGTTTTTTCTCTTCTAGCCAGAACATGTTGTTATTCCCTGAAGAAAAATACAGCTGTAGTGAAGAGAAGAATCCAGCTGTAAGAAGTAGTTTTTCTTCTTAAAACTCCACTAATGAATGAATGAAGACAGTGAATGCCATTAGCAAGAGAGAGTGAGTTAGCAACAAATGAGATATGGCTTCTGTGCTTATTAAAGTGACAGTCGGAGTTCGAGTAACTCATATCGACCTGAAGCCGTTTAATTTTTCTCAGTAGACAAGAGCAGGAAGGGCTGAGAGAGATCCTGGATGGAATTAAAATGGCAACAGAATGATTTGCTACCCATAAACATTCCCAGGCACCTTCAGAATGACCAGATGAATTTGCCTCGTTACCTAACTCTTAGGAGTCCGGTGGTGCAGATGTCCTTAAAGTCCCTACCCAATGTACCGTAACCGGTTTCCCAGACTGGACACATTCAGCACACATTGACTGTTGCCTTGCCCCACAAGAACAATCAGACCTTTGGAAGACTATTAAAAAGAAGAAAAATCATTAATGACCTGCACATTTCCAAATAACGGGTAATGCAAGATAATTAACAATAAATGACTGCTGAATAGTGTAGACTAGGTTTAATTTATTTTCTCACCTGATGACTCTGGCATCTGGTAGACTACAAGATTGCTGGTTATTGGGCAGAGAGGTATTTAGAGGCATGAGTGGTAAGAGGGAGAAATGTTTATCCAAAAGGCGTAGGACAGTGACGGTGCTTTGGAAAGAAAGAGAGTGGCCATGCTGCTGTGTCCACTCCATTCTCTGGCCAGGTGTGCGTACACATGGTGGCACTCTGTGTTCATGGCGATGACCACAGTTTTCATTATCACCTTGCCTTTTCCTCCCCTCTGTGCTTTGTCTCCTTTCAGGTTACTGATTTAATTCCTGTGACACCCAATGCGAGATGTGTTTGCTTCCTGAGGATAAAAACTGGCCAGATTTTGTATATTCTCCCTTGACTTTTTTCTACAGTGTTTAGCATGATCATTATGTGCACTATTTTGACCAACTGTGTATTCATGACTTTTAGTAACCCTCCTGAATGGTCGAAGAATGTGGAGTAAGTAGCTCATTTATTTATTTTTCTGCCAGCTTGTTTTAAGTATTTTTAGTCACTGAATCTTGCACTGCACAGCTTATCCACCAAGGAAGAAAGTTATTGCCCACTTTTCACGTCACAAAGATGTGTGAGGATACATGTGGAATTTAAGAGATATCCTTAGAGGTCAACTCTAGAAAGAGAAAGTATGCCCTGGAAGTTACTGCTCATCACCTCTGCCCTTTCCTGTGTCAGCCAATGCTTTGACTTGCTGCCCCATCACTATCTTGTACCCTCAGTTCCTGATGATACTGCCTTCTCCTCCAACGTTAGCTTTCCCTTTCTTTTTGACTTGTCTCAAGTTAAATTAGCTGTGGGGCCTCCTCGCCTGGTTCAAAACGATCGTGTGCTAGGTGGCAATACAGAGTTTTTTCTTTGCAGTACCCGTCAGGGCCCAGTGCAACATTCCAGAGTTCTTGGTTTGTACGTTTCAGTAATTTTCATTTGAAGCCTCCCTTTCTCTTCCTCACTTCCTTTCTGCTGCATTGGCTGTGTCCTTTCTGTTTTGTCTCTGTTAGTCGAAGCCACCCGTCGGCAAGTGTTATCTTAAAAGATTCATTTAAAGTTTCTGTCTGTTCAGAAATTACCTCAAGATATCCATTTCTTTGACAGGTACACGTTCACAGGGATTTATACATTTGAATCACTAGTGAAAATCATTGCAAGAGGTTTCTGCATAGATGGCTTTACCTTTTTACGGGATCCGTGGAACTGGTTAGATTTCAGTGTCATCATGATGGCGTAAGTTCTCTGCTTACTTTATTGGTGTGCTGGGTGTGGTGGTACTCTTGGGTGTGTTTGTATGACCGTTTGTAAGTGTGAGTTTGTGGGCTTAGTTGTATGAGGAATTAATGGATAACCATGTAAGGTGGTATGGACTTACGCCTACGATTCTTGCTTATGAGGGCCTCTTGCGGTTCAGGAAATGACAGCATGTATAGATGGGAGATGGTGAGCAGAGGCTTGACAGCTGGGAGAGAAAGTAGGAAGTGATTTCCCATTGACACTCCCTCATATTTTATTTTCCCCTACAGCATTGACCAGGGGTCGCACAATTATCACTAGGCGGCCTCGGTGAAGACCTCAGATTTTTTAGGTGTAAACCTTAGGCTGGAACTCAGTGTCCTGGGTATGTTATATCCCATGTAATTTCATGAGGCTATCCAGATGTTGTGGAATTCAGAGCATATTTCAGAGTCAAAACATGAGCCAAGTGTATCCAATCTGGTCACTTGGTAAAGAATTACCGACCAGAGCTTCAAACTATTTTTACTAGGGAGCAGTGTAACACCACATTGGTATGCTAGGGTAATCTGTGTTGTTTTAACAATGAAAATGTATCTCTTTGGGAAGTTTAGCTGGTGATAGAAGAGTTATAGCAGAGTTTATTTTTATTTTCAAGTTGGGAAAGTACTTTGTGGTTTGGTAGGGGCTAAGTGTGTTGTATAGATTGTGTGTGTGTTTATGTGTTGCACACAGACGTGTAAGAAATTGAGTGCATTTGTGTATGTATGGGTCTGAACATCAGATAGAAAAATGTATTGCAACTGTAAAGTGTGAATGAATGATATGCATTGAATATTTGAAACTGGAACTTTGACTTTCTGTTATATTAAGACAATTTCTAGCTTTCCAGCATTATGAATACACATGGGTGTTCATTTAAAATTTAAGTGTCCTTGCTAGGCACAGAGCTGGTGAGCACTTAACACGATATTGGCACTTAACACAGTGCCACAGTGCCACATTGGCACTTAAATGAGCACTTTACACAATATTGGCTCTGATCCCATGATCTAGATTTTTCCTGAGCCCTGTTTTTGTATGTCACGGGCTAAAACTTCATCTGTAGGCATGACTGCAAAGATGTGCATACAACTCTTAGATAAGTCATTTATGCAGAGATTTTAGGCATTTTTGCCATTGTCAACTAGGGAGTTACTTTAATGTAGATTTGTTTTTATGAGACTCCTGTTGCAGAAATTTGTCTCCTTTTCCTAAGAAATTGTTCATAAAACTTGGAGACATAAGCCTTTGAATACCTCCTGGCCTTCCTTTTTACTAAAAAAAAGTGAATGGACTAAGTAGTCATTCTGATTGGGATCTGCACATCACAATGCCGAGGAAGAAAGGAAGCCCTAGGAACCTTCTGGTGGTATCACTTCTTTCAAATACACTTTTGAATTCTCCTTGCCCAATTGAAAAGAAAATGTGTTCCCTAAATGTTTATATTTTGAAACTTTTCTTTTTCAAGGAAATAAATGAAATCATAGCTTGTATATAAGACCCTTTCTTACCCCCGTTCTCAAACCCTCGCCCAGTGGTACCATTACAAGTTAACTTTGGTTTGATTCTGCAGGTATATAACAGAGTTTGTAAACCTAGGCAATGTTTCAGCTCTACGCACTTTCAGGGTACTGAGGGCTTTGAAAACTATTTCGGTAATCCCAGGTAAGATGGCCCGGGGTTGGTGTTAGGTGTTGGGTTAGGGCCCTGACGTGACGTATTGTACTTTTTGTTTTGTTGTGGTTTTGTTTTTTTTCCTTTGGTGTTTGTGTTTGTGTCCGTGTTTGTCATTTGTGTCTGTGCGTGACCTCCCTTACTACAGATATGTGACAGAGTTTGTGGACCTGGGCAATGTCTCAGCGCTGAGAACATTCAGGGTTCTGCGAGCTTTGAAAACTATCTCTGTAATTCCAGGTGAGAAAATTTAAACACAAGACTGACTTTGCCTCATCTCCTCTCTCTCCTCCATTCATTTTGCCCACCACGTTCTGAAGCGGCATCAGCACAGCTGATATGGCCTTGCATTCCGCATGTTTGTCCTGGGAGACGTTCCCTGGAATGGCTCTTTGGTCCTTAGCAGTATCTCTGACAGTGCTTGCTAGGCA
Source organism: Phocoena sinus (assembly GCF_008692025.1). Lineage (NCBI taxonomy): Eukaryota > Metazoa > Chordata > Mammalia > Artiodactyla > Phocoenidae > Phocoena > Phocoena sinus. The sequence continues at coordinate 62,304,419 of NC_045772.1, read as the reverse complement.
TGCGGCCCCCATTCCATCCATGCTTTGAAAAAGCACGTGCTTAAGAATCACTTGGATCTTACAATATCTGAAAGAATTGTCACGGAGCTAGCTGTCTCTTTGAATATCGATCACTTGCTTCCTAGCCTCATGGAATTACAGTAATTTTAACATTCACCATCATTCCATTGCTTACGATTTCTAGGCTTCCTATCGCATGGTTTGCTGATGGGATGTTATTCGAAGAATTGTACTTTTATTGTTACTGTGTTAATGGAATTATTTAATCACAGAAGAGACCTTACCCAGTTAACTAGTCCGGTGTTCCAGACAAATTTAAGAGCCTGAACTTTAATAATCACTGTCTATCACATTCTGTTGCTGTCTGTTTCACTAGAATAAGAACCAGTAGACATCTACTACATATATATTGAGAGACCATTCTCAAACATAAATCCCAGTGAAAGCTTATGCAGGTGCTGTTAAAAAAAAAAAGTCAAAGGTAAGATAAGATACGTCTAAACATGTGGGCAAACAAAAAAGTACAGAAACTTCATAAGACAAAAAAAAAAAAGGAATCCGCGGGTGGCTGAGAGGTAGTTGATTGACAGTCTCTCTAAAATTTTTGCCTTTTTTTTTTCTTGGTTCTGGTTGAGCTAGCTCAGTGGTTCTTAACCTTTTGAAGGTTTTGGATCCTTTTGAGAACCAGATGAAAGGTCACAGGCACCCCCACACACACCAAAGCCCACCTGTGGCCCCCAGGTTGAGATTCATTAATTTAATTCAAATCCTTTCTACCAGGTAATAACTATTTTTCTAAAGACCAGTCTTGAAATCTGGAAGGAAAGATATTTTAGTTAGTCTGCTAACTAAGATATTGTTGGCAGAAATGTGGCAGAAGTCAAGACTACGTTGTTGCTGGTTCGACTTTGGTTATGTTCAGGAGTTTTCAGGGAAGACTCCCGAGAGGCCAGGCTTTCCACTGCAGTTTTGTAGAAACAGGGACATGAAGAACAGAGGCATCCTATTCCTGGCATCACGTGGCTCTTCTCCTTGTGGCTGAACCAAAAATAATTCCTCTTTTCCCCTTTTCAACACGTTATCTAGATATCAGATGCAGAGAGAGGGAAGCACAGAGGTAGAATCCCAGAGAGGGAAGACTTAGAATGTAGCTTACTGAGAACCTCAGGAAGGTAAACCTCAAGTTTCTCCATTTACAGATTTGGGCTATGAAGCGGGCCAGTAAATTATGGCCCTATTAAAAATGAATTCCAGGGCTTCCCTGGTGGCGCAGTGGTTGAGAGTCTGCCTGCCGATGCTGGGGACACGGGTTCGTGCCCCGGTCCGGGAAGGTCCCACAGGCCGCGGACCGGCTAGGCCCGTGAGCCATGGCCGCTGAGCCTGCGCGTCCGGAGCTTGTGCTCCGCAACGGGAGAGGCCACAACAGTGAGGGGCCCACGTACCACAAAAAATAAAATAAAATAAAAAAAATTCCGGGCTTCCCTGGTGGCGCAGTGGTTGAAAGTCCGCCTGCCGATGCAGGGGACGTGGGTGCGAGCCCCGGTCCGGGAAGATCCCACATGCCGCGGAGCGGCTAGGCCCATGAGCCACAAGTACTGAGCCTGTTCTCTAGACCTCGCAAGCCACAACTACTGAGCCCATGTGCCACAACTACTGAAGCCTGCACGCCTAGAGCCCGTGCTCCGCAATAAGAGAAGCCACCAGTGAGAAGCCCGTGCACCGCAACAAAGAGGAGCCCCAGCTCGCCGCAACTAGAGAAAGCCCGTGTGCAGCAACAAAGACCCAATGCAGCCAAAAATAAATAAATTTATTAAAAGAAAAAGAAAAAGAATTCCTTGGGACTTCCCTGGTGGTCCAGTGGCTAAGACTCGGTGCTCCCAGTGCAGGGGGCCTGGGTTTGATCCCTGGTCAGGGAACTAGATCCCACATGCCACAACTAAGAATTTGCATGCCACAACTAAAAGATCCCGTGTGCTGCAACTAAGACCCAGTGCAGCCAAATAAATAAATATTTTTTAAAAATGAATTCCTTTATTTTTAGCAATGGTAGCTTACTGCTTATCAACCAGAGGCTGGGTGTCAGTTGGAGTATATTCTCCTTGGCAAAAAACTATAACCCTGACTTATCAAGGTTTATTTCCTAGCCATTTCAAATCCGTTTGACAGAAAATTCAGCTCATTCTCTAGGCAGCTTCATGAAGCTTGTTGATGGCAGCCTAACCCTTAGGCAGGCCTTGTCTTATTATTTTTTTTTAAGACATCTGTACCACCAAATCTTTACTTTCATTTTTCCTTTGGTCTCTTTCCTCCTCTGGCCTCTTTTAAATATGATCCCATGTTTTCTGCTCACTTCCCCCAGCGTACTCCGCAAGGCATCTGTCTCTTTATGCTCTTGTGATCTCAAAACTTCTCTTCCAGAATTAAATTGGAAAGCTGCGTTCTGCTCACTAACTAGGGCAGCAGGTGCTGTCTCTGCTCCAGCTCTTAGCCTCTGTCTCTGTCTCTGCTGTATGATTAACTTCTGACCACAGCATTTCTGCAAGATAACTCTTGACTGATGTCACGTAATTTATCCTTATTACTTTAGTTTTATAGATATATGTTCATGTCTAGTTTTATATTCTGTATATACAAATATATATTTATAAGCACAGTGCCTGGCCCATAGTAGTCCTCCATAAATTGATTTTAGCAGTAGCAATTATAAAGAAGAAACCTAAACCCAAAGAAAGGGTTTGTATGAAGATTTAGACACCAGCTTCACAGTTTGAAATAGATTCCTGGATTCCTATTTCTAGAAGCACCCCGCAACTGAGATGGCTTTGGGAGGCTTTGGAAAATAACTTTAAGGGGTAATAAAGCCAATAATAGATCACTATCAGTGAATGGTATAATTGATACTTGAATTAAAGTGTGACTTTTAATCCCAAGTCCTTTTGCTCCCCATTCTACGTGTAGAGGGCTATTGCCTTGTTCCTACCTGCCTGTTACCCAGGTCTCCTTCCCAGGTGGTAACACCAGTGTATGAGGCAGTAGACCTGGGCCCTCTCTTGACTGGAAATCTAAGTCATTTTGACTCCACAGTTACAGAGTTGGGCCATAGTTCCCTCTGAGTAAAAGCCATTGCTTTGGGCACCAAGTTTTCTCATAGGCCACTTCAGTGGAATTGTTGCTTTCTTTTGCCTTTTCCTGCTCCCGGTTTCATGATCGGCTTTTTGTGTTTTTTTTTTTAACATCTTTATTGGAGTATAATTGCTTTACAATGGTGTGTTAGTTTCTGCCTTATAACAAAGTGAATCAGTTATACATATACGTATGTTCCCATATCTCTTCCCTCTTGCGTCTCCCTCCCTCCCACCCTCCCTATCCCACCCCTCTAGGTGGTCACAAAGCACGGAGCTGATCTCCCTGTGCTATGCGGCCGAAGCTGCCAAAAACAGGAGTGAGAGCAGCCACAGAACTGATGTGGGACCTGCAAGTTCTCACAGAGCTCTTTATGAGAGTTTTCCCTTTCCTAGAGCACTCACCCTGCTCACCTGGCTGATGCCGTGCTCCCTCTTAGCATCTTTGGTATTGATAGATACTCTGAATGTGTCAGGGCAGAGTCAGGACTCCTGAAGATTGGAGACTACAGTGCACCAGTTAGCTCCAGCCTTTTATACAAGAGATACTTGGATTTAGAGCCTTCTAGTGGCTTAGAAAAGACTAAACTCACATCCTGACCCTTTTTATTTGCCAACTCGAGACCTGGATACCTATCATTCATGGTTTCCCTTCTGCTTCGGAGAACTCAACTTGAAGAACAGTGCCATGCAAACTGTGCTAAAAGGGTCAGTTATAGGAAAAGACCCTTTTAATATTTTCTTTGGTCTGGAACTTGCTGGATTCAACTTGACATTGAAGTATTCTGTGGAGAATGTCCTATACCTTAAAACTTTGTTTTCACTTTGTGTTTATCTGGGTACAGAAATGAACTTCTAAGTGACTTTGTCAGAATTTTCATCTCCTGCGTGCTTTGGCCATGAGCCACGGGACTAACATGCCCCCAAGATAGGGTGGACATCTCAAAGAAGGTGTCTCAGGGTTTTCTTAGAGTGTAGCACTTAATGGTATAAATAAAACTGGTTGGGAGGGCCTCGCTGCCAGTCCCTTTTCATTTCCATCATCATTTAAATGGCTCCCCAAAGCACTACTTCTGTTGGTCATTTTGCTCTCTTTCGAGCTGTAATTTCTTGATTATTTTTCTCTTGGATTTGTTATTTCTCTTTCATTTCTGTTACCGTCTCTCTCTCTTTACCTGTGGTATCAGATAAGAAGCAGGGGAAATGAGAGGCCCTTCTCCGTCCCACCCCAATATTCACAAAGAAGGTGTTTTCTTTAAATGTGCCCATTATGAATGTGGCAATTTCTGTTGCACTGTGAAGGGGGATAGAAAGTGTTTTAAGACTCTATTCAGAGTCATTGTTTCTTTTAAATTATTCTAGTGATTAATCCAGTTGCTTTTGTGTTTCTCCTTTTTCCACACTGTTTCTCAGGAAAGACAGCTGAAGTTTACCACAGTGGTCCTGATTGGAGCAACACTGAGAACTCCCAGCGCCCCCTCCCAGTCCCACCTTTGAGAGCTCGTTTAGTTGCGGTCAGGCTTTGATACGAATCTAGTCTTGAGTAAATAAATCAAGGGCCCCCCAAGTCTCTCCCACATTACTCTTGATCTGAAGAACCTGCAAGTCACTGTGAGGACTGAATCTGCAGCAGGGAAGGTGACCTGGCATGACTGTACCCCAGGACTCGTCTGGACCGAGCCAGACTGTGGGACCGGGGAGTTGTTCTTCCCCCTGTTGTGAGAGCTGCTTGTTACTGCTGTTGACGCCTGTTCTGATGTTCATTTTGTAGGAGGGGTAGCTCGTGTTGCTTCAAACCAGTTAGATTTCTCAACCTGAACCACGAACTAGGAAAGATAAATTGACTTTATTTATAATCTGGCATCAACATGGTGGAAGATCTTGATCCCAGCATGCATGGCTGATTTCTCTGGACTTAGCACATAAGCAGGCTTTGTTCATTTGTTTAAGGGATTGCTGGGCCTTGGGAAAGGTGACAGGAGGTTCAGAGGCGCCTTTGGACGTAGAGCGGAGTAAAATTCTGTGACAGCGGCTTCACCTGCTTCTCAAAATTTCTTAAGTGTCCGACTTCCTGTCTGGTAGCTGACCTTTCTGTACATTGGGTCCAGCTGTCTTTCCTTGTTCTGTAGTAAATCTATTAACGACTTCTGCTCAGACACGTCCCAGTGCTAGTGAACGTTCGCCCCTTCTTCTCGCTGTCCAATTTGCCGCCACGTGGCTTCTGTGTCACACTCTGTTGTGTAGGAGTCACATGAAGGAGCTTACTGCTCTGTTTCGGATTATTAGTTTCCTTGCGTATTCTGGTATGTGGTGTTATGAACCAGTCGAGGAAGTAAGACAGTTTATCCTCACAACCAGAACAGTGGCATTCTCCATTCTTGCATGCCTCGGGTCAGAAATTCTACCAGCAACTTCTTACTTTTTTTGTCCCGTGTTGCTTGTTGCTGGGGGAGCACTTTTGCTTGGCTGTGTTTACTAGTATGTGGCAGCCACTGCTGGCAAGACTATGAAGGTTGAGCTTAAGAAAAACATTGATGGGACTTCCCTGGTGGCGCAGTGGTTGAGAGTCGGCCTGCCGATGCCGGGGACGTGGGTTCGTGCCCCGGTCCGGGAGGATCCCACGTGCCGCGGAGCGGCTGGGCCCGTGAGCCACGGCCGCTGAGCCTGCGCGTCCGGAGCCTGTGCTCCGCAACGGGAGAGGCCACAACAGTGAGAGGCCTGCGTACCGCAAAAAAAAAAAAAGAAAGAAAGAAAAGCATCGATGGCGTCATTTCCATAAATTGGCATCAGTGTCTGCAGATATGGTCATTTGCAGTTATCAACACTGATGGAAGGAAGAAGAGTCTTGGCTGAGGCCTGTGTGTAACCCAGCAACCATTTACATTTAATATTGCTAAGGAATTGTGTGCCTGACTTCACTTACAGATATGAAGTTACATCACCTTTCTTCTTCCTGTGCCTTCCTCTAATTTTCTCCTAACAATCTGGATGAGAATCTTAGAGAGTAAACTTTTTGGTTGGCCATAGTGTTATTTAGTGATCATTTTTGCTTAATTAAGTTTTGTTCCTTTGAGACCCTGTGAAGTATAAGCGGCTGAATACCATTTCCAACTTAAGTCTCTATTTTAACCTTCTTGAAAGTTGAAAGAACTCCACAGAGGAGTTGATCTAAGCCTCAGACTTCAAAGGAAAACACTTGAAAATTTTTTTTTAGCTTTCTGGACTCATGTGTACAGATTTCTTCAGCAGTGCCGTCTGGTTTATGGAGAAGAGATGCTGAACCAGCCGACTGTGAGTGTTCAGGCCAATCCCCAGAAAAGTGAGGAGTTCCATGTAGGGTTGGTGTATTATTTGAGCATCTCTGGTTGCAAGTAAAAAGATACAGGAGTACTTCAAGGAAACTACGGGCTGAAATGCTTTGGGGCTTCTGGAAGCCAGTGAAAGCAGAATGCAGAGCCAGAAAGCCCCAGACACCAGGGAGTACCTTGTCTTCATCTTTCTCTTCTCCATGCTCCTATTTCCTTTTTCTGTCCCTTAGAATGCTGTCTTGACTTCACAGACATATCCTAACATCATGATAGAATATGGCTACCATTTAGCTTCCAGATTTATATATTATCATTCCCACCACATGAAAAGGCTACTGGACTGTCTCTTGTCCCATTCTATATTCCTGGAGGACAGGATCTAGATTTAGGTCAGGTGTGCACCCCGACATCTAACTACTAAGAGAAGGTCACTTCCTACAAACAAGGCTGCTGGGAGCCCACCCTTATGGAACAGAAGATAGTTTGAGCTCATAGCCTGGAATGTCCTGTTGTATGGGCTTGGAACTGTCCAAAGAGTTCCCAGCCCAGGAAAATCAGATTAGACTTATGCTAAAATTGTATGTTTTTAAAAACTAATTAATGTCACAAATAACATTGGTTTGACTATTTTAAAGTTTTATCCTCTTGTTACTAATACAAATGACAGCTTACAGCTCATTTCTCAATTCATTAAAATAGAAGTAGAAAGGGCCTTGAACTATCATCCAGTATTCAGACAAGTGATTGTCTGAACCATTCAGGAGAGATGGCTATATAAGCTCTTCATAAAGAAGTCCAGGAAAATAAACTTTACAGCCATTCTTCAGTGACCTAGTCAACTACTCTTTTTTTTTAATTTATTTTTTATTGACGTATAGTTGAATTACAATGTTGTGTTAATTACTGCTGTACAGAAAAGTGACTCAGTTATACATATACATACATTCTTTTTCATATTCTTTTCCATTATGGTTTATCAACTACTCTTTTTTAAAAATCACTCTTTGACTTTGAAAGCAGAGCTGTATAATTTTAGGAGCCTAGAATTGACTTATCGACCCAACATACACCTGCCTCAACCCAGCCAAATACAGTGAAGGACTTTTCTATTCCTTTAGCAACTTATTGAAATGAGTTCCAGAACACTGGAACAATTTTTACTTCTTTATAGCTGCCTTTTATTCTATACCACCAATACCTTCTTACCTAGCTGTGTGATTATGATACAATTTTCCAGGACTTCGGAATAAAAGATTGAAACTTCAGCTACTAAATCACGAACAAGTAAATATCTCTGCCCTATTTTTAAAGACTTTTAGAGGGACCTCCCTGGCGGTCCAGTGGTTAAGACTCTGCGCTTCCACTGCAGGGGGCACGGGTTTGATCCCTGGTCGGGGAGCTAAGATCCCACGTGCCACAAGGCACAGTTAAAAAGATTTCAAAAAGAAAAAAAAACCATAACACTTTTAGAGACGATTCTTCAGCTTCTCCTCCACTGCCCACTGCCGGTGCTCCTGTGTTTATCCATGTTCTGTGTATGAGGAAATGAGACCGGGAGGTGACCTTAAGTTTGTTCTGAAACACAGTAGGTCGTAAATAGTGGCTGAGCCAGGATCAGAATTCCTGCTTTCTGATTCCTGCCTTGTGCTCTTTCTGAACAGCCCTGTGAGGAGACAAGGAATCAGGCCAGAAATGCCTTATCCCTGGAGCCCAGGCAAGCTCTTCCTAATCCCTTTGGTGGCCACAGTGTCCATGGAAGGCCCGCCCTGTGAGCAAACATAAGCCTTTGCACACTGCCACGTCTCTACAGTCTAACTCTTGGCTCTTTTTTCTTTAATTTCCCTGACATCCCTTTCAGGATATCTGTATGAAAGAAAGCTTCTTACTCATTTACTCTTTCAATAAAGAACTTAAAAACATATTAAGTGTCTGCTTTGTGCCAGGGCTTGTGCTAGGCACAGAATCCATTACCACCATTGGACTCAACTTTGAAAATTCTAGGTAGTCACTTGCAAAATACAGCAAAAGAAGAGTCACGTCCACACCACCCATTAGATCACCATCGTACGAGGTTAGCCATGCAGTGTCGTTATCCCATTATCCTGTCTCTTTGAGGAGGGCAACATATGTATGATAGGGATAGCTAACAGGTAGTAAGTACCAGGCACTGTACTTGGTATTTAACATTCATTATCTTATTTAAACCTCACAACAGCCCAGCGAGGTTGATATTTTAAATACCTTTTACAAACGAGTAAACTAAGGTTCAGACAAAAATGGTTAACATTTGATTCATTTATTGTGTGCCAGGTGCTGTGTTAAGTGTTTGTATGAATCATGCTTAATCCTCGCAACAGCCCTATGATATTCTACTATAATCATCCCCATTTTAAAGATGAAAACACTGAGATCCAAGGAGGTTAGGTTTATTGCTCAGGCCACGTAAGTAAGTTGTATAACTTGATTAAGATTAGTAATTATCTACCCAGACTCAGGATTAGAATTGGGATTAGGGTTAGGATCAGAGCCAGGGTTAGGATTTCTGTAGAATTTCAGTGTGATAGTCGTGTCTTCAGAAGTAGATTAGGGGGCTTCCCTGGTGGCGCAGTGGTTGGGAGTCCGCCTGCCGATGCAGGGGACGCGGGTTCGTGCCCCGGTCCGGGAAGATCCCACGTGCCGCGGAGCAGCTGGGCCCGTGAGCCATGGCCGCGGAGCCTGCGCGTCCGGAGCCTGTGCTCCGCAACCAGAGAGGCCACAGCAGTGAGAGGCCCGCATACCGCAAAAACAAAACAAAACAAAAGAAGTAGATTAGGGATAAGATCCCTCTTGAGGCCTGTGTGTCAAGGCTCTGTGTCTGCCTGCTGTCCGTCCTGGTGTTTTGGCACCCCGGGAGTGCTCAGTGCTTTCTTGGCCATGTATTATGGTTTATGGTTAGCTGATGTGTGAGCATATGTCCAGGAGAGCCACATGTAGACTCAGTCTTGATCCAAACATCACGAGCCCACAACCATACTTTCCTTTGCCTCCTATCACTGATCTCTCCCTGTGCAGTTAAGAAATCTGCCCGCAGATTCAAATTTGAACCAGTGGCTTGCATTTAAACCGCCAATTCAAGTGGGTTATATGTTATTTTAAACTTTTTCAAGTTTTTAATCTAGGACAGAAAAAAGATATAGTATATGTGATGCAGAGAAGGTATATTTTTTAGTGGAAATAGAAACCACAAATACTAGATTGTTACTGATTAACCTTTTCAATACATGGGCATTTCCAGAGCTCTTGGGAAAATATTATTGTACCTTCTCACCTATTATTGGCTTTTAAACTTGCCTGTAGTTCTCTTTCCAAACTGGAAGCCTCCTCAATTCCTGATTTTCTATTTGTTTATTCAGCTAATATTTACTGAGTACCTTGTGGGCTAAGCCATGCAGATACACCTGTGAACAAGGCAGACATAATTAACTATAACCATGATAAATACTACAGAGGAAGTAAAAGGTGCTATTAAAATAGTAATAGTAGGGGAGGGAGAAGAGTCGTAAAGTCAGGGAAGGCTTTCTGGGGGAACTGCTCTTTAAGCGAGAGTGGAGGATGAATAGGAAACAGGCAGGAGGGACAAGAGAAGGGAAGGAAGCATTCCAGGCAGAGGGAACAGCATGTGTGGCAACACTGAGGCAAGTAAGACCTTGACTCATCTGAGTCGCTGAGAAGCAGTCAGAGACAGGGAAGTGCTTCCAGGAAGAAGAGAGCCACATGCTGGAGAAGGGACTTCCTTTTTCAAAAAATATTGACTTAAAAATTGATGCCCCTGGAAGAGTTGATAATACCGCCGCCCCACTGTTATTCCCATGGTGTAAATGGTGAAGTGGCCGTGCTTCATGGGCGGCCCTGTGGGGCAGACTGAGAGCCGTGGCGGAGCGGGGAGGCTGGGGGAGGTGGGGAGGGCTGTGGGATGACTCTGACTCTGGGGGTTCTCTCCCCTCAGGCCTGAAGACCATCGTGGGCGCCCTGATTCAGTCCGTGAAGAAGCTGTCGGATGTGATGATCCTGACAGTGTTCTGCCTGAGTGTCTTTGCCTTGATCGGACTGCAGCTCTTCATGGGAAACCTGCGGAACAAGTGTGTGGTGTGGCCCATAAACTTCAACGAGAGCTACCTTGAAAATGGCACCAAGGGCTTTGACTGGGAAGAGTACATCAACAATAAAAGTAGGTGGCCCCGTCTCTGCAAGTGGGGAAGAAAAAGTCTTCCAGAAAGGAAGGCCGGGACTGCTGGAAGGAGCCTTGTGAACTTACTCCCTTCCCTTGAGGTCGGATTATGTTCAGAAGCTCTCAGATATCAGCCCCCTCTCCCTCTCTCTCTTTTCTCTCCCTTTAATAGCAAAAACGAAACTTTAGATCTTTTTCACATGTACCCCTAAACTTTTGCTTTGAAAATCAGGCTTAGAAACTTGATAAAAATCCTCTTTTCCCTGAGATATGTAAACATTTAATTTATAGAGTATATACCTAGTAAGGTTTCTGAATGCTACTTAGACCTTAGGAATCAATCTGGTCTTAGGGAGTCGAGTAATCTCTAAGTAATCATTTGATCCTATTACAGTTAAGGAGTTTTAACAAGTTCATTTCAGGAACCAAGGCGCTTGGGTCTTGCCCTTAGAATATTTGGTATAGTAGTACTTCTGTAAAACAATGGGGGAAAGTTAGCAGTCTCACTGTTAGTCACTCCTGAGGAATAAAGGCAGTTAGTATCTACAAGAAAGTGTTGCAAAGGGGATTTCAGGGACGCGAAAGGCAAACGTGCCTTCTGATTTAAAGTGGGGCATGGTAACTAGCAATCAGTTTATCTTTGGTAGAGAGAAGTTATAAGGATAGAAGAGTAGAGTGGTGTAAAAACCCTTTGATTCAAGTGCTAGAACGTGGCATACAGATCTGAAGGACGAGTAGAAGTCAGGTGTCTGTGAAAAGGACATTGCACTAAAGGCTACACAGCAGCACTTTTCATTGTTAAATATATATAGGAAAATAGTTAATGGGAAAGAATTCTTATCAGGTTTCACTGCTGTCAGAAAAGATTTATGTGAGCTAAAATCAATAACTGTTTATTCTCTCATCCACTGAAATCTGACTTATTCATTTCCTGCCTCTTCAAACTTTTCTAGCAAATTTTTACACAGTGCCTGGCATGCTGGAACCTTTGCTCTGTGGGAACAGTTCTGATGCTGGGTAAGTAGCTCACCTAATTTTATTCTCCTCCCTTAAAATAATTGGTCAGACAAAAATGGACAGTCTGTTCTCTTTCTTTGTGCTCAGATCCTTAGTGGGCCCGACGTATTGGGTGACTCAGATTTTCTTTCTGTCTTATATTTGTCCGTCCAAAGTTGACATTTCACTAGTAGGTGAAGGTGTCCATAGTCTGAAGCCAAAATTAAAGATGTAAAAGGCTAAAGACAGAATCTATAACATCAGATATCTTGCCTGTCTCTTGAAGACTCTCCTCATTCTATCCTAACACAATTAATAAAATATCGAATAAGGACACCGTCTTCATGATAGGTTAGCACCCAAGGCTGACCCAGAACATGCCGGGCCAGACAACGTGGGGGAGGGGAAAGAGTTGCAATGTAATATCTTTTCCCCTTTTTATACTGTGGCAAAATACACGTAACATAAAATTTGGTCTCTTAACCATTTCTACATGTACAGTTCAGTGGTATTAAGTATGCTGATGTTGTTATGCGACCATCACCACCATGCATCTCCAGAACTCTTCCTCTTCCTACCGTGAAACTCTGTACCCAATAACTCCCCATTCTCCCCTCCACTCAGCCCCTGGTGACCACCATTCTACTTTCTGTCTCTATGATTTTGACCAGTGTAAGTACCTTACTTAAGTAGAATCATACAGTAATTGTCTTTCTGCAACTGGCTTATTTCACTTAGCATAATGTCCTCAGGGTTCATCATGTTATAGTATATATATGTCAGAATTTCCTTCCTTTTTAAGGCTGAATAATATTCCGTTGTATGTATATATCACATTTTGTTTATCCATTCATCTGTCAGTAGACACTTGGGTTGTTTCCACATTTTAGCTCTTGTGAATAATGCTGCTATGAACATGAGTGTACAGCAACAAAGTTTAGTCCTGATTCCGCTACTTCTAGACTTTTGGCAAGCCATTTAACTTATGTGAGCCTCAGTTTCTTCATCTAAAAACGGATTTAATCATGTTCTCACTTTCTCAAAGGGTTATGTAAGGATCCAGTTACATAACATATGTGAAAGTGCTTTGTAAACAGAGGGCTATATAAATGTAGGGTGTAGTGTCATTATTTAGAGTCTATTGGTAAATACAGGAGTTGGTGTTTTAAGATGACATGACGACTAGAAGTTCATTTAATTTCTGTATTGAAGTAGATACTAGAAATTACGCTGAAATAAATACCAGGCGAGTCTCAAAGCAGAACTGTTACAATCAAGGTCACTGAAATCCCCAGTATGACCTGGTTGTCACAGTGGGTGTGAAGGGAATCGAGACGATTAAGAGGAACTTGTAGCCGTTTGTCATTTCGGATAGCAGCTAAGTTAAATTGGGTTGAATTGCACATTGATATGAATCTAGGACAGTGATTCTCAAATTTTGGCATGCATAAGAATCATCTGACACGCCCCTTGAAATACAGATTCCTGGACCCCACATCCAGAGCCTTTATTCCTAGGTCTCGGGTAGGTCATAGGAATCAACAGTTTTCAGGTGATTCTGATCCTTGACTGTCCCCATGACATCATTTTTTGAAAAATTGACCTTGCTGCTTTGTTTCTTTCCTCTTTTTCTTTTCTTTAATTCCTGTTTGTTGGCCTGTAATAAATAACCATCTATGTGTTTATTATCTCCAAGGTCATAGAGATGCCTTACAGCTGATGACTGGGTAGGATTACATTGAAAAGCCGTTTGTTTCCCTTTCTTTCCTCAGGCAATGCCCAGAGGGATACCAGTGTATGAAAGCAGGAAGGAACCCCAACTATGGTTACACAAGCTTTGACACTTTTAGCTGGGCCTTCTTGGCATTGTTTCGCCTTATGACCCAGGACTACTGGGAGAACTTGTATCAATTAGTAAGTAATACCTCTTTTTCGAGTGCTACCTCTTTTTCTTTGGTGATAGAATTTGCATGAGGATATGTGGGGCTGGGGATCTTCTGTGTGAGAGACCTTTGGTGAAGACGTTGTATAGGATCTTAGGATGGTATTTCTCAGAGTCAGCTGGTTTACAAAAGTAAGTGAATTCTCCCAGCTCTTGGCCCGGTCCTTTAATGCTCATCATGTGTAGCTGTAGAGGTTCACAGACTTGAGAGCCTCTTGCCTGGCCGGGGAATCTGCATTGTCTGCCTACTTCCTATCATTTCACCAGACCATCTTCAGTATTTCTCCTTCTGGATTTTTGGGCTTAGGGCATCTTTTTAAGAAATATTAAACACATTGTACAAGGCACTATGCTAGACATTATAAAGATGAGATTTTATCCACAGGGGTCTTGGATAAGATCTCGTCCATGTTTTGAAATTTGTAACACATTTGTATTTGTTCAAGAATGTTGTGACAGGGCTTCCCTGGTGGCGCAGTGGTTGAGAGTCCGCCTGCCGATGCAGGGGACATGGGTTCGTGCCCCGGTCCGGGAAGATCCCATATGCCGCGGAGCGGCTAGGCCCGTGAGCCATGGCCGCTGAGCCTGCGCGTCCGGAGCCTGTGCTCCACAACGGGAGAGGCCACAACGTTGAGAGGCCCGCGTAACGCAAAAAAAAAAAAAAAGAATGTTGTGATAGATTTTTTTTAAAAGGTCACTACTATTCTGTTGGACTGCTTTGGTGACTCTGGGCAAGTCGTTTAATTTTGCTGGTTGTGGTGGAGAAGTTAGTCTAGGTGACTGCTGAGGGTCTTCCAGTTTAGAGATTCTCTGACGATCCATTGTTTTCCATTTGAGTCTAGCATTTGGTAATGCAGATTAGTTTGAGGATAAGAAATGTGTTCCCCTCAGGCATGAAGGAAGCTCTTTAAGGGAAGTTTCTTATTCGTATCTCCTAGAACTCTTCCTTTCTGTTGTACAACCTAGTATTCCCTCAGGATTGAATCTTTCCCATGAAATATTTGTGACTTATGCTAAGTTACAGTTTGTGGTTGAGAAGAACAAAAATGCAAACTAAGTAATAGTGGGTCCCGTGTACATAACCTAAAACACAATTGTTCTTTGATGTCTATGTGCTTGCTCAAGGAATACTCAGTATTCCTTGAGTATTCCCCAAGGAGTACTCTTGGGATCCTCCTTCCTGTTTTCTTTTCCCTCCGCTATCCTTTATGTCATACCCCTCTTTAAAAACTCACCCTTCGGGGCTTCCCTGGTGGCGCAGTGGTTGAGAGTCCGCCTGCCGATGCAGGGGACGCGGGTTCGCGCTCCGGGCCGGGAAGATCCCACGTGCCGTGGAGCGGCTGGGCCCGTGAGCCATGGCTTTTGAGCCTGCGTGTCCGGAGCTTGTGCTCCGCAACGGGAGAGGCCACAACAGTGAGAGGTCCGCGTACCACGCACACACACAAAAAACTCATCCTATTGCAACAGGCTAAGGAAGGATGTCCCTCAAGATAGGGACTTCCTATGACTTGGACCTGATCCCAGAGAAGGAATTTGTTAATGCTCTTTGAGGACCAGTAGATAAATGAGCTGAGGTCTTGTATTCATTTCTTCAGACTTGTTTTAGAACGAGCTGACAAAGTCAAATGTAATTCTTAGCCCAGAGCGATTTTTCCTTTAAAAAAAAATTAAGCATTTTTCTACAAAAGGAGTATATTAAGAGTATTTGGAAGTGGAAGAGGACTTTTTTGTCATAATGAATGGGACATACTACCAACATTTACTGTGAGTTGAGGGTAGGGGAGGCCATTTGGCCGTTGGGGATGCTAAGTGTTCTGCAGTGTGAAGAAGTACCACACAGTGAAGTACTGTCCTGTTCAAAATGCAGTAGTGGGGGCTTCCCTGGTGGCGTAGTGGTTGAGAGTCCGCCTGCTGATGCAGGGGACACAGGTTCGTGCCCCGGTCCGGGAAGATCCCACATGCTGCAAAAAAAAAAAAGTGTAAAAATGCAGTAGTGCCCCTGCAGAGGAACACCAGCCCATGAGTTGTTTTCAGCCTGATTCGTTTGATGCAAGCGACTCAGAAAGTGTTCTTTGTCTCTTTGTCTTTACAGACCTTAAGAGCAGCTGGCAAAACGTACATGATCTTCTTCGTCTTGGTCATCTTTGTGGGTTCTTTCTATCTGGTGAACTTGATCTTGGCTGTGGTGGCCATGGCTTACGAAGAACAGAATCAGGCAACGCTGGAGGAAGCAGAGCAGAAAGAGGCTGAATTCAAAGCAATGTTGGAGCAACTTAAGAAGCAACAGGAAGAGGCACAGGTTGGTGACCAATTCTTTGCTATGGTCCTTCCTACCAGATCACGGTGACTAAGGCCCCACCTGACTGCCATTCCAATTGATCTTTTTAGGCATCCGTCACTGTCAAATAGAAGTCACTGATCTGATTAAAATAACCCAAGTAACAACTGCAGATGGTCAGTCCAATTATTCCATTTGTCTTAATGGCCAAATTGTTTGTGAATATGATCTTTTGTTGAATTTCTCAACTGTTCAGTGTACAACTGCTGTGCTGGCTGGGGAGAAAAGAAAGTGGCCAGAGCAGTCTATATAATGCTTCATATAAGCATAGCCTTCTTGTTGAGAAAAACATTAGGGTCTCCTTCAGAGATTCTCGGTGGTCATAGCAAGTCTTGAAAAGAAGATACAGGTAAAATATGAAAGTAAAGTTTGAAAAACAAACTTGTGATTCCGCCAACACCCTAACACTTCACTTTTTCATCTTTATCCAAATATACATGTATTTTTACATTGTTGGGCCCATAATGTATAGTATAGTTTCTTAGCATTGATTTTCAGAGTTGTTCAGAAAAAGGATCATTTGGTACCAAGGTGGCAGCTACGTTCTTGTCTGAGATACTCAAGAGAATAAACCCCAGAGTTCTCACCATGCCGTTTTGCTCTGATTATGCAAGGCTGTGTGCCACGATTCAGCTAGGAAAAAGGGATACCAGGCCCCAGCCACAGTCTCCTCTGACGGGCTGGTTTTCCTTGCTCCTTTTTTCCCTTTTTCCCCTATCTGTGGGAAAAGAAGTGATCTGTACTAATTGCTTGGCTTTGGGTGGCTCCAGTTCATTGCTTCTGATCTGCTCTGTTGCTGTGGCTCCGTTCGTAGGCGGCGGCGATGGCCACTTCAGCAGGAACTGTCTCAGAAGACGCCATAGAGGAAGAAGGTGAAGAAGGGGCAGGCTCCCCCCGAAGCTCATCTGAAATCTCTAAGCTCAGTTCCAAGAGTGCCAAAGAGAGACGTAACAGGAGAAAGAAGAGGAAACAAAAGGAGCTCTCTGAAGGAGAAGAGAAAGGGGATCCCGAGAAGGTGTTCAAGTCAGAGTCAGAAGATGGTATGAGGAGGAAGGGCTTTCGGCTACCAGACAACAGAATTGGGAGGAAATTTTCCATCATGAATCAGGTAAACTCTTTGCGCTGGGTCAAATAAGCCGAAGAAATTTTGGTTTTCCTAATCTCACTTGATTCTCACGTTCCCCTTTGGGTTTACGTTTTCCACACCCATCCCTGCATTCTCAGGCCTTTTTCTCCATACCTACACGCTGTTTTCCTTTAGGAGGAAGTGCTACTCGCATATTAGGGCTGCCCTGTGCTCTAATCCTGCCCTCCCTTCTCTGCTCTAAAGCTAGCCCTAGGACAACCTGGTCACCTTTGGCAAACTTACCATAGCAGTAAAGTCTGTGTCACAACCAGCAAGCCTTATGTTCTAAAACGTCATGAAGAACTTTTCTCCTCTTAGCATCTGAACTTCAGAATTTAGATCAAATACCTCTTTTTAAGAGTTTCATATAATTTTAGGTTAAAAAAAAAAGTCATGGAGCTCTTTAGGTCACCTTATTTGAGTGTAACAAGTTCTAGTAATTAATTATTCTAGATATATAGTGTCATGCTGATAAATTAGCCTATGATATATTAAAAGCCTCCAGTTTTACCCAACTTTGATAAATTGGGAAACTAAAAGAGAAGGGAGAGGACTTACGGATTATTATTGAGCATTGTATTACTATAAATTTCATCACATAATAGGTATTTTTGGATTTCAGAGAACACCACCAAAATCCAATTCTTAAGCCATTTAATTCCCCAATTTTTTTTTTTAATTTGTTTTTGTCTGCATTGGGTCTTCGTTGTTGCATGCAGGTTTTCTCTCGTTTCGGTGAGCTGGGGGGGGGGGTCACTCTTTGTTGCGGTGCATAGGCTTCTCATTGCGGTGGCTTCTTTTGTTGCGGAGCACAGGCTCTAGGCACGCGGGCTTCAGGAGTTTTGGCACACGGGCTCTAGAGCGCAGGTTCAGTAGTTGTGGTGCACGGGCTTAGTTGCTCTGCGGCATGTGTGGTCTTCCAAGACCAGGGCTTGAACCCGTGTCCCCTGCGTTGGCAGGCTAATCCTTAACCGCTGCGCCACCAGGGAAGCCCTAATTCCCCCTTTCAAAGAAAGTTTTGTAAGGTACAGAATAGATTACAGTTCCTGGTTATGGCAGTGTATTCAGTGTCTTTTCTTGTTTCCCAGAGATGATTGATTGTGCCTCTCCCTTACATCTCTCACCTCCCAGTTCAGTCTTTTGCTAGTCCAGTTCATTTTATCACAGCAGAATCTCTCATGTCCATCCCCTTCTTTTTATTCGTATTAATCCTATTTTAGTTCAGACTTTGTGTTACTTTGTTCTACTGCAGTTATCCATTGCAGCTTCATTCACTCTTGTCTGTCTCTCTCTCCTTTATGTTTTATATATTGTCAGCAGATCACTTCCTAAAACATATCTCTCATTATTTGTCACCAAGCATTTATGGAGTGCCTACTGTATGTCAAGGATTGTGCTAGGGGGTTTCTCTGGTGGCGCAGTGGTTGAGAGTCCGCCTGCCGATGCAGGGGACACGGGTTCGTGCCCCGGTCCGGGAGGATCCCACATGCCGCGGAGCGGCTGGGCCCGTGAGCCATGGCCGCTGAGCCTGCGCGTCCGGAGCCTGTGCTCCGCAAGGGGAGAGGCCACAACAGTGAGAGGCCCGCATAACGCAAAAAAAAAAAAGAAAGGATTGTGCTAGGTCCTAGAGATTAAAAGGTGGTTAGAACACCATCCCTGCCCTAGGGAGCTTACAGTGTAATGGGGCAACCAGATACATTAAAAAAATTATTTGTGTAGTAGCATTGATGATATTATTCCATAATTGAGATACACTGGGGTGTTTTGGAGGGCACCGATCTATCCCAACCTGGAGGTTCAGCAAAGATTTTCTGGGGAAGATCAATGAAGGATAAACAGGAGTTAGTCAAGTAATGTACATGTGTGTTGGTGAGGGAGCAGTAAGACGGAAGAAAGGACATTCCAGGTTTGGAAGAAAAGTATGTTCCAGTTTGGACATCCCAAGTTTGAATTGTTTGTTGGGAAACCAAGTAGACACATGGATAGTCAAATGATAGCTCAGGGAAGAGGTCCTGAGCTGACAGGTGGGGATTGAAACCATGAGACTGGATGAGATGACTTGGAGAGGAGTGTCAGGTGGAAGAACAGTGGGCCACTGATGTTCACGGCCATCAGAGATGGAGCTCATGGAGGAAGACAAGTGAACGGTCGTTAGAGGTGCTAAGAGAACCGACAGTGCAGTGAGGGCTGGAGAGCACAAGGGTGGGAGAAGGCAGTGGAGTGATCAATGGATTGAAACTTAACAGAGATGCTTGATGAGATCAGAACTGGAAATGTCTGTTGGATTCGGCAGTAGTCATTGAGAACTTGAAAGTTACATTTCAGTCCAGGGTAAGGGTGGATGCCATGTTGAGTGGGAAGTAAAGACTTCTCATTCAAACTTCTTTAAAGAATGTGAGTGGGGGCTTCCCTGGTGGTGCAGTGGTTGAGAATCTGCCTGCCAATGCAGGGGACACGGGTTCGAGCCCTGGTCTGGGAGGATCCCACATGCCGCGGAGCAACTAGGACCGTGAGCCACAACTACTGAGCCTACGCGTCTGGAGCCTGTGCTCCACAACAAGAGAGGCCGCAATAGTGAAAGGCCCGCACACCGCGATGAAGAGTGGCCCCCGCTTGCCACAACTAGAGAAAGCCCTCGCACAGAAACGAAGACCGAACACAGCAAAAATAAATTAATTAATTAATAAACAACTCCTATCCCCAACATCTTAAAAGAAAAAAAAAGAATGTGGGTGAAAATAAGCTTTTTTTTTTTTTTTTATTTTGCGGTACACGGGCCTCTCGCTGTTGTGCCCTCTCCCGTTGCGGAGCACAGGCTCCGGACACGCAGGCTCAGCGGCCATGGCTCACGGGCGCAGCCGCTCCGCGGCATGTGCGATCTTCCCGGACCGGGGTACGAACCCGTGTTCCCTGCATCGGCAGGCGGACTATCAACCACTGCGCCACCAGGGAAGCCCAAAAATAAGCAATTTTATAATCTGTTGGAGAGGAAACCCAGAAGAAGGAGGGTTGGAAGTAAAAATGGAGTAGAACAGAAAAGAAAGTAGAACACAGTCTTGGGAGATGTGAAAATAGGTGTAGCCTCTAACAGGAAAGGGGGTACCTTGTCCCCCACAAAGACGCCAGCACAAGAGAGGTGGGTGTATGTGGATAAGTTTGTAGATGGGGAGTAGGAAGTAGAGAAAGATGGCACCTGTCAGTCTCTAGTTTTTAATAATGTAGGAAATTAAAAATCTTATCGAAGGGTTTGAGAGGTTGATTCGGGAGCTTGAAGACAATAGTGACAGTTTAGAGTAGTTACTAAGAAGAATGGGAGAGGGAACTCCCCTTTGGGGTGGAATTCATAGCACTTCCCTTCCCCGATGCAGACTCCCTCTTCAGTCTCCAGTCCCTGTGCCCCTTCAAGCACCCTATACTTACACCACAGTGAACTACTAGATGCTTCTCATACACGATGCTTCTTTTCTACCCTCTGTTTTGCTCCAGAAACAGCCTCTCTAAGATGCCCTGTTTTTTCCATTTCTGAATTGTCCACATTGTATTTATTCTTCACATCCTTTTCTCAATAAACCTTCCCTGACCCTCCTCCATCCCACCCCCAATTGGAAATTATCATTTCATCTTTCCATTGTGTTTATACGTACCTCTTTGCATGTTGCTTTTTACTGTATGTCGTTCTTTATTTACTAATGGTCATATCCTCTCCCCTCTCACATAAAATCCTAAAGTCAAGGTCTGCTTTTATGCCCATTCAGATATTTGTTGGAAAAATGAATGAAGAACTTTTATAAATCTGATTTAACCCCTTCTGGCCTGGAACCATCTCTGTCTCACCTTCATCTCAGCTTTCTCCTAGTTCAGTCTCTTTTGGGGGAAAACTGTGATTGTAGCTTTGTTGTAATCCAGCCCTTGTCTTGAGAGCCATCCTGAGCTAGTTAATGAATACCTTAGTACCATTAACACTTTGCTATTGAATGGGCTCTGATTAATCCATAGGCTTCAGCACAGAGTTGCACTGATTGCTCCCTAGCTCAGAAATAAAGCTGGGCTTCTGAGATGTCCTGCTTTGCATGAAAATGTTCACTTCCTCTAATTGCCCCATTTGAAAAAAACTGTGGATTCCTAGAGTCCGTGGCTGACTGCCAAGACTTGCTTAGAAGCCCCACACAGTAGTAATACTCTTTGTCCCAGGACTCTCCTGCAGTTTCTCTGATTTTATCTGGAGGAATGGTTGCGGAAACTGAGCCCTAGGGAGATTTACTAATTTATTTAAGGTTATATAGCTAGTAGGTGTTGCAGGCAAGATTTGAACCGGGGGCTCCTGACTATAAGCCTTGTACTGCAGTCTCTAGCCACCCCCTCCTCACTCACCTCCACACATACCTGGTCGTCTGTGGCGACTGGCTTCAGTTTTCCCACCGCACAGTTCAAGTGAATGTCAGTCTCCTGTATTTCAGATCTGCTGAGATCCTCTCGAGACATCTGCCCAGCCTGTCTCCTGCCTGTTTCTCTGTAAAGTTACTGCTGTGTTTTAGGGTCTAGGTGAAAACAGGTATTAGGTGGAGTTCATTTCTGCAAAGTCTTTTAATTATCCTGTTGCAGCAGTTCTCAAACTTTTTGGTCTTTATATCTTTAAGAATTATTGAGGACCCCAAAGAGCTTTTTTTAAATGTGCTTTCAATTTATTGTGTTAGAAATTATAATTAAGAAATTTTAAAATGTTTGTTTACTGATTTATTTAAAAGAATGATGATAAACCCATTATATGTTTAACACAGATCATACATATTTTTGAAAAAATAAACTGTTTTCCAGATCAAAAAAAAAATTAGTGTAAAAAGTGGTACTGTTTACATCTTTGCGAATCTCTTTAATCTGTGGTTAATAGAAGATAGCTGGAATATACCTGTATTCAGCCTGTTGCGATGTATGTTTCTTTGGTTGAAGTATTTAAAGAAAATCTAGTTTCATACAGATGTAGTTGGAAAAGGGGGAAATATTTTAACAGCCTTTTTAGATAATTGTGAATATTCTTCTCTGATGCTTTTCCAGAACTGGATAATGGTAGATTTTTAAATGGTTAGTTGCAATGTGGAAGCTGAAACTGTATCAGTGACTTGGTACTCTGTTACATTAAAATCCTTTGCTGTATTTTGCACTATAGGTCTTTAACTCATGAATGACTTGTAGCATCTTACGTTGACCATTTGGGAAATACTGGTTCACTGAGTTATGCGGATCTTCGAAGTACTGACACACAGTATTAAAAAATCACGTATATTATTATCTCTATCAAGCTCATAAGAAAAGTCTTTAAATTCTGTGAAACTGTCAGGCTCACAGAGTCTACTGTATGCCTGTAAGAAGACGAGAGTGAGAAAGGCAGACATCATCTTAGTATTATTATGAAGTAGTTTTAATCTTGTGCCTCCTCCCCCCCGCCCCATAAAAGGGTCACAAGGACCCCAAGAGTTCCCAGGCCACATTTTAAGAACCAACTGCTGTGTTGGAAAGAAAAAGTGAAGAAAAGGTGAAATATGGCATGGAAGTAGGACATTTAAATCATCAATTTATTACATTCTAAACATCCCAGTCATTGTTAAGCCTTATCCCAGTAAACAGCTGATATGGATGCCCTGAAATTCCCAACAAATTTTTCTGTGTAATGTGAGGGCTCCTCCCTCAAACCAAGAACACCCCAGAGCTATTCTCCCAAGCACACACCTAGGTCTAAGGTAGTATTTTTAGTTAGCTGTGATGTGACTGCCTGAAAAGGACCAGAAGCTCCTGGTTTGTTGACAGGGAAGATTTTGAAAACAGGACCTATCTCATAAACTAGCCTGGATCCCAGGAGTTAATAGAGCCACGGGTCCTGAGTCATAACTAAAACCCTCCAGTCCAGGAAAATTGAGACTGGGAGGCCGGGGGCTACCCTCAGGATATGTCTCCTTAGGGAATTGGCTAGATCAGGATTAGATACAAGGGGTACAAGGAGAAATGGGACAAGTTCATCTTTTCCCCTTCCACATTTATTGCAGTCGCCTCTTTTGCCAAGAATGGAACAAAGAATTAAAGAATAATAGGTAAACTGTTTCCTTTTAGTGTGTATTGTCTCAGGATCCTGATTCCTAAGTGTTCCTGGGTCACTGAACTGGTCATTATCTTTCTATCACTTCCTCTCACTTTCCTATCAGTTAAGAATAGTCAGGTATTATATACTATATGAGATCTAATATAGTATATAGTATTTCCTCATGTAGTACATAATATTTCCTACTAGGCTGCAGGTTTCGAGAGGGCAGGGACCATGTTATATGTCTTGTTCACCACTATATCCACATCACTTAGCACACAACAGGTATTTAGTGATCATTTGTCAAATAAAAATCAAACCTCTTTCCTAATCTGGAGACCTAATGTAGTAGGTAGGGTCAGCACCCAGCGTCGGCCTTGTGAAAATCACAGATTCAGTCCAGGGAAGCTTGCGGTGAGAAGGGAGGCAGTTTTTTATTTTCTGTATTTTATGGGGCTTTGACACGTTAGGAGCCTTGCTGGCTGGGAGGAGCTGCCCCTCTTGGTGCTAGTTTAATTCCTAGAGAGAGCCAACAACTTGCCAGGAAGTGTGCCTTTCATGTGCAGATCAACCAGTTCAAGACCCTTATCCCCAACCTCCTGGTATCTAATTCACACACCCAGCCAATATTTCCCGTGCCCTAAATCACTCCAGAGCCAGGACCATTCCTATAGCCCAGAACCTGTTTGAAATTATTCAAACTGTCCAATTTTAAACTTGTTCAAATGTGCCTGCTCTGCCTCACCCATCCCTTCCACAGCAAAGGCTCTGGGCCAGGCTTTTCCCCTCGCTCCTCCTTGCCTCCTGACTGACCCTCGTACCCACCCTCACCCCCCCATGAGGCCCTGTGTGGCCTGGCATGACATGGTGCAGCATGCCATGCCCCCTTATTTTGGGAACTGTAAGTAATAAACTCTTCTTTCAAAGGCAGTTATCTCTGTGTCTGTCACCTTACCATACCTGATTAAAACAAAATCATAGGTGGGACTTCCCTGGTGGTCCAGTGGGTGAGACTCCATGCTCCCAAGGCAGGGGCCCTGGGTTCGAACCAGATCCCGCATGCTGCAACTAAGACCCGGCACAGCCTAAATAAATAAATATTTAAAAAAAAAAGAAAGAAAGAAACCAAAACTCATAGGTACGTTCTAACACTTGACAAATCTTCTGGCCAGCCACATTGTTTAGAGAAGTGTTTCTCAAACTATCTGTAGCGAAGGACCAGTTTTTGTCTTTCCCATTTCTTCATGAATGATACTCTTGTAAAATATAATTGCAATAAACTTCTAGAAAAATTATCACATTCTTGGATGTTGTAAAAATGCCTACTTGCTATTAAAATTTCTAAATGCTTCTCTCAGGTTTTTACTGTCTCATTGCAAACCAGTAGCGGATTATATACTAGAATTGATCTGTGAATGGTTCAGGGGAATGAATCAGTGAGGGTGCCCAAACATATATGTGAAATGAGGAATAGCAAGCAATAAGCTGGAGGAGGCGCTGACCCCTCTACCAGCTCAACAGCATGGAGAAGGAACATGGCCATGTATGTGCCCTTTTAATACACAGTGACACCCTCCACTCATAAATGAGACCCAGTGAACATTCTGGAATCTAACCCATGCAGCTCCTCCTCTCTGGTGCAGGGATGAGGCAGAAGAGCAGAACAAGTCAGAGTGATCAGGAAAGGGGTCAGAGATGCTGCATACCTGAATCCTATTTTTTAGAGGCCTACATACGGCATATAGTATGTACTTAACAGTAACATTTGTGTAAAATGATCTGTGATAAGTGGTTTTCTTGATGCAGTTTCCAGTAATCAAATTCATTCATTATCTCAGAGATTTGTGAGTTGCTTCAAGCCAAGGCAAGAAGAGACTACATAACAAGGGAAATACAGGTTAGAGAGTGATGATAAAACTAGAAATATCCAAAAAAAAATGTACCCACCTGGGCATGGGGGCTTTGTACATTACAGGAAGAGAATGGAACTGGGATCATTTTGAGTCTAGAACTAGAAGTGGAGTTCTAGGTTAAAAAAAGATATGGGCAGAAATACTAAAGAGGAGCCCTACAGCCATTCCAGGGTTATCATCAAAAGTATTATTTTAAAATGTTTATTTAGCACTTTTAATATGTATACTATATTGGCAGAGTCCTAGCCCACAAAGAACTTTCACAGTGGAATCATTTTACCAGAAGGGTAAGACCTAAACTCTAAGGCAAAAATCTTATATAGCTAAAAGTTACTTTGAAATTCCTTCAAAGCCATAATTGGGCAAACTGAGTATCTCAGGGTAGCAAGGAGGATTGTCTGAGGTCAGTTGTCTGTCAGGTTTTGTTCTCTTAGAGCAGAGGTCCTCAAACTGGGATTGCATCCCCTCAGGGTACTTGAAGACTTTCTAAGCACGGTTTTAAGGAACCTGATTTCCAGATCTTTAAGTTACATTTTCCTATGCCTAGGGTGAGGCCTGTGGTCCAAAGTCACACCAGTTCTTTTCCACTTTTCTTTTCACAGTCAGCCTTCTCCCACTTTACAAAAGGAAGGCATACCTCTCTCATCCCAAATCCTAAGTGGTGTATTGCCCTAAGATATAAAAATCTTTGGAGGTGCGAAACAAAGGGACAGTTGAAAATATTAGGGTCTAAAAAGTTTTCTTTAATCTAGGAAACAAACCCATTGTAAGGCTTTCTGAATTTACCTATCTCTTATATACTTCTAATAAGAGTGAAATATAGAGTTATAATCAGGGGCAATGGGATGTTTTAAGTTCAGGAGCAAGATGGATGTCACTGGGATACATATTAATACATTTATTAAAAATTAAAAATGAAGTCATACTTTTTCCAATGAAAATAAGTCTGATTTGGCCAATTGCTTTGACATTGGGGACTGGCTTTGCTAATTAGATCATATGGTGGGCAGTTTTGTAAATTAAATGAGCTAAGCCTGTGGCTTTAAGGTTTTGATGAAAATATCTTTAAAGCATGTGATAACATCATTTTATTAAAAAATTAATGTTGGCAGTGATGTATAGAAATTGACAATATTTTGGTTATTCCAACCTTTTCTGTTGGGTTAAATATGGTTCCTTTAAAGTAAAAGAATAACCCCTGTAAGAGGTACCGATATAATTATTAGTTAATAATAAATAAGGCCTTTTTGATATCCTCAGGAATCAGGAAATGGAATACTTCTATCAACTGGGTACAAGTCCTTTGGCAAGTTGGGTGGTTTTCAGTTCTTTGCTTTCAACACAATTGAAAGAGGACTTGATTTAATTGTCAGCTGATAGATCATTAAGATAAATTTTGCTGATAGCTTTCTATACAATTTTGGCATATAACTTAGAAGGAGTTCAAAGAATTGAGTGACATTACTGTTTATAACAATATTCTTCTCTTCCAAGGTACCATTTACATGAATACGGTTTCTCAGCACTTAAAATCTAAATAATATTAGAAGGGAGAGAGGGGTTGCTGTTGAGCCATGTTTGATTCTAATAATAAATAATACTACCTACAAATATTTAAACACCAAAACACCGATTGGAAAAAAAAATTCATCTCATTGAGATATATTTTAATAAAATTTTCTTTTTAAGCTTAGTAATTACTTATAAAATGTAGAATATATTTCTGATCAATTGTATTAATGAGAATTGTAATAAAAACACAATCCAGGAGAATTTTTAAAATTTCTTGGAGACTCACGGTCACAGGAAAATTTTTTTTAAATTTTAAGTACAGTTTATAATTTTTTGTTGCAGAAAAGTATTGAAAGGTGATCAGTAAAATGCATAAAGATATAAATTAGCATAAAATTCTCTAGGGCAGGTGGAATGGAAGTATGAGCTGAAGGAGAAAAAGATGAAAAATTTCTAAGTGATAAATTCAAGTTTGACTTTAAAATGTCAATGCTGGGAATTATATAATTTACAAATACTTAAACTTCTCATGAAAAAAACATTGACTTTAAAATGGAGGAGGAGGGGACATACCATGTTCAACTGAACTAAAAAACTATTGGCATAGTTCTTAGCCTCTAGGGCATGTGGTACCCATTGAGAGAGTGGCAAGCGACTGGGCACTTTTAAATTCTCTCCTTTTGCCAAGTGTGGCATAGAATCTAACTTGGTAGATTAAAGGCACACTCCAGGTGAGCTCATAGTAATGAGAAATAGACACTGAATGTATTTCCTGGTGGATTCGATACACGGAGCATGAGATAAAAGCATCCTTTCAATACATGGGTGAACAGTGAATAGAACTTGTGAATGGTTAACAGGTCAAAGACAGGGGTATCGCAAGGTTATGGGGCAAGGAGAAGTGAGCAATGATGGGTGTTGAAAAGCAGTAGAAATTCAACGTCCAGAAGTGCTTTCTGGAAACACCTGTGTTCTGATGAACAGGAATGCAAGGATGGGGCCAGGCTGGGGAAGCTGACAGCCTTTGTTCAGCCTCTATGGGGTCCCCTTCCTGTCTCATGCCTCCCTCTCTGTCTCTCTCTCTTCCTGCCCCTACAGTCACTGCTCAGCATTCCGGGCTCCCCATTCCTGTCCCGCCACAACAGCAAAAGCAGCATCTTCAGCTTCAGGGGGCCCGGGCGGTTCCGGGACCCGGGCTCCGAGAACGAGTTTGCGGACGACGAGCACAGCACGGTGGAGGAGAGCGAGGGCCGCCGGGACTCGCTCTTCATCCCCATCCGAGCCCGCGAGCGCCGCAGCAGCTACAGCGGCTACAGCGGCTACAGCCAGGGCAGCCGCTCCTCGCGCATATTCCCCAGCCTGCGGCGCAGCGTCAAGCGCAACAGCACGGTGGACTGCAACGGTGTGGTGTCCCTCATCGGCGGCCCCGGCTCCCACATCAGCGGGCGTCTCCTGCCAGAGGTGAAAATAGATAAGGCAGCTACTGATGACAGTGTAAGGAAGTAAAAAAGTAGACCGAGGCTAGGCATGGCCTTCTCTCCCACTCCCTTCCTCTCTTCTCTCCCTGCTCTGTCCATTCCACCCGGTCTCTCTTCCACGCTCCGTCCCAACTCGTGTCTCTGCCCCCCACCACTTCTGTTTTCTCCCTCCTGGTTTGTTCCTATTTCTCTCTTCAGCCCTCCTCTTTTACTCGCCCTGTTTTCCCTTTTAATTTATTCCTTGCTCCATTTTCCCCCATCTTCCTTTCTTGTTTCTGACTCTGGCCCTTTCCCCATCAACTCTTTCCTTTATTTTATCCCTTTTTCTCTCTCTCCATCTCTGCATGTCTCTGCCTGCTTATCTCTTTTCCTCCCCACACCTGCTTTGACTGAATGCCTCTGGCCAGTCCTGCCCGGATGGAATGAGAAGGGCCTCTGCCGTCACCAATGACCAAGTCTGAGCGGGTTTGGAACTATCATTGCTTCTCTCCCCCTGCGTCCTCCCTCCTCTTAGGGAAACAACTTGGAATTTAAAGCTCTTGTCTTCCTATTTAAAAAAAAAAAAAGTAACATAGCTTTGAATAATTTTCTTAGTCTCCTCCACAAGAGTGAGATGTGATTTTTCCTCTTTTTCCAAAGAGGAATGTGCATGGGTGATGCTGAGGGTAGGAAGTAGGCACTGGGAGAGCCAGGCAAGGAGAGGTTAAGGAAACCAGTGGGGAACTGGACCTAGACATTTGAAAGGGATTGAGATGTAAATAAATCGAAGGAGGGGAAGGTAGGTGGTCAGGGCAAGAACACATGGTATATGGGGGAGGAAGGAAAAGGGAAGTGAAAGATGAATTTTAAATGTAATCAAATGTCAAGCTCTGGAGGAGCTGTGTATCATAGCTTCACAAAATCGCTTGTCTAGGGGCTAGGATAATGGCTCGCCTCTTTGGGAAAAGCCATCCCTTAACATTTCTTTAGATTCTAAGCTGTTTATACCTTGTTTTCTAGTTTTAAATTCTTATAACCTTAGTGATCCTAATCCTTTCTACCTCTAGTTCCTTAACTTTCCTCAGTCCCTCCTTAGCCGGTCTCAGCTTCTTGAGATAGCATGTCAGCCTGTTTTGTTGCAACACTTCAGTTTCCTCTAACACAGCATGAAGATAGCCAGCCCTTTAATTAGCATGATGCATGTGTGGAGGAAAATTGGACAATCAAGGATGGAATTATTCAGAATGATCTGTTTTTAGCACTTTAGGACAGTTGTTGACTGTCCTAAATTCAGAAGACAGGATATTTGATGTTGTCCTTTCTCTTCCTGACTTTTTATTTAAAAGCAAAATGTTTTCCCCCTTATGTTTGTATAGCTCTTTACAAGGTACGCATTACTTTTGCATGCTTTATTTGTTTCGAATAAAAATTCCATAAGGCTGACAAAATGGAGCTGATTATTCCTGTTTTTGAGATGGGGAAACAGGCTCAGTGAGTTTGTACTCCTTGGGGTTACACAGCTCATCATTGACAGACCTTTCAGAAACCTCAGTCTCCTCTTTCTCAGTCAATTTTCATGTCTTCTCCGCCTAGTCACGTGGCCACTGCTCTTCTGGAGAACTGTTTGTTTCAGATCAAGCGTAATAGGAACAATAATGATAACAAACGGTGGCTCCAAAGCCCCCCTCCAAGCTAGGTAGTTGGCCAGAATAAATGTTATGAATGACTGTCTTTACTTGAAATATAATTTTTTGATCTTCACTGGTTCTATGTCTAGATGTAAATTTTTTGGCTCCGTAATTAGATAGATAATTATGTTCTCTAATAAAACAAGAGATGATATCAGTGGAGAATGAGGGGTGGATCAGCATGGACAGTACAGTGGGGATAATTCAGATTTTGAAAACGAAAGTAAATTTTGATATCCTAGCAGTTTTAAAAAATATTTAAGCGAAATAATATATCTTGCTTTTTCTTTGAAGAGAAGGTATTAGGAAAGGTATCCAGGAAGAAGGAGCTTGAACTTCAGCTTAAAGGCAGCTGAGCGGGTTTGCGGGTTTTGTTTTTGTTTTTTTAGCAGCTTCTGCTATATTGTGTGGGAGATAAATTTGAGAGGCAGTTGAGCAGATGGCTGTGGAATGTAAGGCTGTCTGCGCTGCCTTACGTTGTGGCTGACAGAACGCTGCCTTTGGGGTTTTGGGGGTCCTGCACACTCAACACCCTGTAAGCACTTAGGAGATGCTTTGCAGTGGCCCCAAGTGATGATGGTGACCGACCTGAGCATTCCCAAGGTCAGGAGGTCAGATCCCAAAGTGGCAGGAAGATGAGGTAGGTAGGACTGTATCATTCCCAAGGGCTTCATAACGAGGAAAAATGATTTTGTTAGAAGCCATAAAGAAGCACCTCCTAGTTGTTAATGGTATGGGGAAATATCTAAGTTACATTAATAGGCCAAAAAGACAAAACAAAACAATAACAGAATGCATACAGTTTGTGTGGTATGATATCATCTATATAAAGACAAACTGCATGTAGAAAAAAGATGACTGACTAAAAGTTAACAGCAGCTGCCTTTGGAAGGGGAAATTATTAGTGACTTTTTTTCCCTTCCTTAACACTTTTCTGTTCTTTCTAGTTTTCTACAATGGGCCTAATACTTATAGCTGCCATAGACTGAGTTCTGACGACACTTTGCTAAGCGCTTTATATGTATGATCTCATTTAATCCTTATAACTTCCCCATTCAGTAGGTGGTTTTATCCAATCAACAGGTAGACTCAGAGACTTAGTGACTTGTGGAAATGGAACCAAGGTCTTCCTGACGCCAAGAGAACTTCCTGACTGCTTATTTGGGAAGTAGGAAAAGTCATTTCTCTTAGAAGGAATTAATATATTCATAATGTTATATGCAGCCTGGGCCAAGTGAGCAATTATTATACCTCTTTGGGCGAGAAGATAGCGATTCTCACTGTCAGAACGTTTTGGATGCATCTGCAGCTACAGATGAACTTGTCCTCGCCTGAACCATCAGAGTGCTTCCAGTTACATACTCATGCTTTATGGACTGGTGTAGGAGCCGTTGATGGTCCATAAGCTGATCTCACACAACATTAATGCTTGGGCTATGCCACATCTGTTTTTTTTTTCTCTTTAGGCTCAAATTAAGAAATGTGATATTCCCTATGAAAAAAAAGACATCCAGACATCACCTCATTAGAATCTCCTCAAAAACTGTTTCACATCTTCATTAGCTATTCAGTTGTGATTGAGTGGCGATAATGTTTTGATAGTTTGAGAACTTTTGCGTTTTGCTGAAGCAGAGGATAAGGGGACTTTCCCCATGTCTTCATCTCTGAGCTGGAAAATCATTGCTCTTCACTCATAAAGGAAGCAGGTGCCACTGACCATCCAAAAACACACATAACTCAGAAATCATGTTGTAAATGCAAAGCATTATCTCATTTCATGCTCACAGCTCCTGCCCTCTGAGTTAGATACTACTATTGTGTGCGCTTTACGAGGAGGAAACCAAGGCTTAGAGAAATAAAGCAACTTGTCCAAGATTGCACAGTAAGCAGTAGAGTTAGGATTTGAATCCAGACAATCAAACTCCACAGCATTAACCACTAACCATTATGCTATGCTAACTACGAAGCCCGGGTTCTTTATTTACTCAAGTGATCCTGAAAAATGAGCATCTCTAAGCCCATTTCCTTATCTGTAAAAAAGAGATAAAAAAGACCGTTGTTATAGGGCTATTTGAAGATTAAATGTAATAACATTTATAAAATGTGAAGCCTATTACTTGGCCCATCCTTGCTATTCAGAAAGCCAGTTTCCATTCCTTTCCCTATACTTTTTTGGCCTTTGTAGCCTGAGAGGTAGACAGTGGGATTTCTGCTGAATTGCTTGACTTGGAGAGGGTTGGATTTCTTCTAAGATTCCAAAGATCCTTTGAGAAGGAGAAATTATTGTACAGTATTTTAAAGCAGAATACTGCAAAAATTTTAGAAAGGCTTGAAACAGGAGATAAATGGCTGGGTCCTAAGCCCACTTCTAAAATGCTCTAAATTTTAGTCCCAAGAAAGGTGACTGGCTGGTAAGTTGCCAGTTATGTATTTCCTTGTGAAAGCAGTTCAGAATCAATAACAAGTTGAGATTCCTTGGATAGATCTATAGAAATGTGGGCGGAACCTGCCATCTGCAGACATGGTAGAATATCTCTTTGAGAAGGACAGCTACAATTTAGGAGGTTGGAAGTCAGTGGCCCAATAAACTTTGTGTTTGAGTTAAGAGAAATGCAACAAATTTGTATTGGGTTTAAAGTAATTAAGGTTCTCAATGGCTTCCTCTGTTACTGATAGTTTTGCACCAAGGCTCCTTAGGGGCTGAATTTTTAAAAGGCAGAGAGGCTCCTGACTTTAAAAAGTTGTTAGTTCTCCTCCTCCCTCCCCAACAAAATGAAAGAAAACGAAACAAATAAAAATATACACCTTCATCTCCCGCCCCCCCCAAAAGATGACCCCAAGAAATAAGGGAGGGGAGAGAGTGAGTATGTGATCTTTCCTCTGGTCCTTGGGTCTCAGCATGCTTGGAGGAAGACACCTCCTTCCCACCTTCCAGGTGATGAGAATTGGGCAGCTGAGCCAATAGTAGAGACATACCTCACAGAATCCCAAGCAGATTCTACGTGGAAGGTGACGATGAAGCTGCTTTACATGGGAGAGAGTCTGCTCCAGGTTTTCTTCCCTTCAACTGGTCATAGTCTGACACAAGAAACAATAGCCAACATTACTGGTTGGAAAGTGAAATAGTGCAGACACTCTGGAAAACAGTTTGGCAGCTCCTCATAAAGTTAAACATAGAGTTATCAGATGACGCAGAGATTCTACTCATAGGTATATACCCAGGAAAACAGGTGTTCACACAAAAATTTATACATAAATATATGTTTTTTCAGAAAACACAGAATTTTGGTAGTGATTGTACTGAATCTGTAGATCACTTTGGGGAGAATGGACATGTTAATTATATTGAGTCTTCCAAACTATGAATGTGGTACATTTCTCCATTGATTTAAGTCTTCTCAAGTTTCTCTCAGCAAAGTTGTATAGTTTTTAGTGGGGGTCTTAGACATCTTTCATTAGATTTTTTTCCCTTGGTATTTGATATTTTTTGATACTATTGTAAAAGGTATAATTAAAATTTTTACTTTCAATTATTTGTTGCCAGAATACAGAAATACAGTTGATTTTTGTATATTAACCTTATATCTCATGACCTTGATAAATTAATGTATTGGTTCTATTAGCCTTGGAGGGTTTTTTGTTGTTTGGGTTTTTTGGGTAAATTCCATAGTGTTTCCTACATGCACAGTAATATTTTCTGTGAGTAACAGCAACTGCGATCTTTATGCTCTTCATTTATTTTTCCTGCTTTACTGCACTAGCTAAGACTTTAGATACAAAATTGAATAGACTTGAAAGCGTACATCCTTCCTTGTTTCCAGTATTAGAGGAAGAGGATTTAATGTTTCACCAAGAAGCATGGTGTTGGCTATAGGTTTCATAGATGATCTTTGTCAGACTGAAACTGCTACATTGTATTTGTGGCTTGCTGAGGAACTTTATTTTTATGCAGAGGTGTTGAATTTTGTTAAATGTTCTTTTTCTGCATCTGTGAGATGATCATATGGTTTTTCTCCTTTATTCTGTTAGCATGGTGAATAGCACTGACTTTTTTCCTAGTATTAAATTAACCTTGCTTTCCTGGGATAAACTCTGTTGGTCATGATGTAGTATCCTTTGTATATATTGCTGGATTCTATTTACTAATATTTTGTTAAGGATTTCACATCTCTGTTGGTGGGGGATATTGATCTCTAATTTTCTTTTCTTGTAATGTTCTTGTCAGGTTTAGTATCAGGGTTATGTTTGCTTTATAAAAGAAGTTGAGAAGTATTCTCTTAACCTCTGTTTTCTGAAAGAATTTGTGTAAAATTAGTATTATTTCTTCCATAAACATTTGATAGAAGCACCATCTGGGCCTAGAGTTCTCTTTGTGATAAGATTTTTTATTATAATTTCTTGAATTAATATGGGCTATTTAGATTTTCTATTTCTTCTTATGTCAGTTTTTATAAGTTGTGTTTGGATATGTTTGTCTGTTTCATCCAAGATGAAATGGCATAAAGTTATTCACAACATATCCTTATTATCTTAATAACGCCTATAGGATTTATAGTGATATCCTGTTTTTTCACTCCTGAAAATTATAATTTGTGTTTTCTCTATTTTTTTTTCTTGATCAGTCTTGCCTGGGGAATTATCAATTTTATTAATCTTTTAAAAGAACCAGCATTTGACCTTTTTTGATTGTCTGTTGTTTGTCCATTTACTAATTCATTAATTTCCATTCTTATTATTTCCTTTCATATACTTACCTATGGCTTAATTTGATCCTCTTTTTCTAGTTTCTTAAGGCAGAAGCTTCGAGCATTGATCTTATATCTTTTTTAAGCTGTAAAATTTTCTCTAACAATTTCTTTAGCTTCATCCCATAAATCTTGATGTATTGTGTTTTCATTGTCATCAGTTAAAGTATTTTTTAAATTTCCCTGTGCAAAACTCTTTGATTCACACATCTTTAGAAGTCTGTTGTTTAATTTACAAATATGTGGGAATTTTTCTGGATATCTTATTATTACCAAGACGTTTGATGGAACCAGTTATTTGGATCTATGCTAAGTGCTCTTGCCTTTGTAAAAAGATAATTAATGGATTTCTCTTTTTACCTTCTAGAATTTCCTAAGTATGGGCTTTGAAATGTTCATTTCTTAGCATCTTCTTTTATTTGTTTCTTTTTTAAAATTTAAGCAATTGTACAGTATAGATTATAGTTCTATAACACATTATGGGTTATGGAACAAATTTTAATATTTCAGAAGTTGTCCCCACGTAGCCCTGCTGTAGTTTACTTTCATTTTACATAGAAAGAGATAAATAGTAATTGTTCCATCTTAATATTAAGTTTGGGGATAAATTTTTCTTTAATTTTTGTGGATTTTTTTTATCCAAGCTAAAAATTGTTTTATCTTTTGTATAGGTGTCAACAAATGATAATATAATGATTTGACTGGGTCTTTTTAGATAGAATTTTCATTAATTTTGTTTTTTAAGGTTGGTGTTATTAAAGCCTGAAGAATTTATATCTTATTACATCCAGCATGCCCAAAAGACAGCAAGCTACACTAATACCAAGCCATATTACGTGCAGTTTCATCCTTCTTTGATGAACCAGCCAGTCCATTAGATCTTCCAGTACCTCGGGGGTCAGCATTATAAAATCTATCTATTGTAGATTTGCGGAAGGGCAGTTCAATTAAAAATGTAGAATTAATAAATGTCAGAAATAAGAATGTCCATTGTATTGGGACTTCTGTGTTCATTTTTAGATGATTGTCATTTTTTTAAATAAATTTAATTATTTATTTATTTTAATTTATTTTTGGCTGCGTTGGGTCTTCCTTGCTGCGCGCGGGCTTTCTCTAGTTGCAATGAGCGGGGGCTACTCTTCGTTGCGGTGTGCAGGCTTCTCATTGCGGTGGCTTCTCTTTGATGTGGAGCACAGGCTCTAGGCACGCGGGCTTTAGTAGTTGTGGCACGTGGGCTCAGTAGTTGTGGCTCGCAGGCTCCAGAGCACAGGCTCAGTAGTTGCGGCGCTCGGACTTAGTTGCTCCGCGGCATGTGGGATCTTCCCGGACCGGGGCTTGGACCCGTGTCCCCTGCACTGGCAGGCGGATTCTTAACCACTGCACCACCAGGGAAGTCCTGTCATTTTTTAAATATAGTAGTTTAATCTCATTTATTAAATGTCATGAATATCAGGCTGGGAATTGTAGCAAAAAGTGATTTCTCAAAGAAATATACTGTATCATGACCTGAGCGAATGGTTCAGTCATTCTTACAAATACAGATGCTTGTATAGTAATGCATCCAGGAATTCCCAAGGAAACCAGTTCTTTTTCTTTTCCATTTCTTCTGTAGCTCTGCCAGACAAACACAAAACAAACAAAACCCTAAGGTGAACCAAATCTCTGAATCAGTGGAGCTATTTGATAAAACACCACGATGGGATAAATCGTAATCTGCCAGGAACTTTCTTCAGTACAGTTCTTAAAATCTAAATATATGTAAGCATAGAAAGGCTTTCTGATGTAACTCTCCAGAGACGATTATTTTCTTTTCAAAACTTTCTGTCACTGATCAGACAGACACTTCTCTAGCTTCATACAAACACATGTCTTCCCTGTCCTGTGGTGACTGTCTCTGTCCTCTTACCTTCACATGGAAAGAGCAGCTAAGTTTATATGGTTGACGTGTTACAGTGGACAGCATGGTTAACTAGAAAGCTAGGTTTTAAGCCACCCCATTAAGCCTGATCTGATGTGGAATATTCAGGTTGGCACAAACAGTGCAAGCTAGGGACATTCAGAAACCCTTTGCCGTAATCTACGATACTGGTATCGCCCAAGGAGGAGCGTGTACAAAACATTTTGTTTAACAGTCTGATGGTGTTTTCTGCCCTTTTTATTTGGTTGGGAATTTGAAAATTTCAGGTTAACTCATAAAATAAAAATGTAAAAAGACAAGATCAATGTAAAAAGACATATGAGGCAATGTGTTTAATTAAGATGGCAAAACCTACCATTCTTGTTTGCAGTGGCTTGGAGGAGATTTGGAGTGGAACTTCCACTTGCTAACGTTCAGTTAGGCCCAGTTTTGCCATTTGGAAGTGACAGTTTGTAATACTCAGTGTGATCAGGGACCTGGCCCTTCATGAAATTTCACGTACAGGTGAATTTGACTTATTTTATCATGTGGTCCAATTCTAGCCAAATGCTGTGGATATGAGAGGAGGACAGGAGGGTCTGCTTCTGATGGCGTTTTCCCAGGGGACCTGGTCTTTCTACTCTCTGCGTACATTGAGCAGAGGATGTATTTGGATCCCAGCCAGACTCTTGGGTTCACTGTAGATTTTATACACACTTAAACGACTTGGTCTTGTCATCTCTGGAACTAAGGATGATCCATGGCCAACTCATTTCATTCTACTCCTTGAGGTGAATAGGACTGTAGGATCAAAGTAAAAAGATCTAAGGA
This sequence comes from Phocoena sinus, assembly GCF_008692025.1. Lineage (NCBI taxonomy): Eukaryota > Metazoa > Chordata > Mammalia > Artiodactyla > Phocoenidae > Phocoena > Phocoena sinus. Next base: position 62,267,264 of record NC_045772.1, on the reverse strand, counting down.
AGAGCATAGGTTCTCGCTCACTCTAGACTATATCCGCTAAGGCCCAGCCTTCACGTTGATAAGACTTTACTCACCCAACTTGCTGTTTTTTTCAGGCTACAACCGAGGTGGAAATCAAGAAGAAAGGCCCTGGATCTCTCTTAGTTTCCATGGACCAACTGGCCTCCTATGGGCGGAAGGACAGGATCAACAGTATACTGAGCGTTGTTACAAATACACTGGTAGAAGGTATGTGCCTTGTGAAGCTGGGCCAAGCTGCCGAGCCATAAATATGTAGCGTGCGTGATAATATAAATATAGTCCCTTGGTCTGAGTTTCGCAAAAATTGTCTCAGCTTTAGGAATAGAGTCTGCTGGTTATAGAAACCAGCATTTCAGATCTACATGCGGAGAATCCAGGAAGGACTTCAAAGCCGCTGCCAGCACAGTACACAGATAGGTAAGAAGTATGAAGGAACAGCGTAAGAGCGAGCTAGAGGACCTCCTGGTGGCTCCAGCACCATGAGGAGCCAGTAGGGTGACGTGAGGCAGAGAGGAACAGAGACGGAAGAACTGTGATGACAGAAAATGATGGAGCCCCCACTCCTGCCCTCGACCACAAAACTTACCTTCCTCCTTTCCTTCTTAGCTACTTACAGATCTTTTGGTTTTCCCTTAAGGACAAGTGTACCGTGCATTGTGATTATATCTAATTCTGCTTCGCTTTAAACACCCCCATATATCCATAAATACATTGCACGAGTGAACAGGTAAGCTGAAACCCCTCTAACACTGGCGCTCTGTGCCCGGGGGAAGGGCAGCCCCTGTTGAATCATAGCGTGCCTGCAGCAGCGTAGCCGTCAGAGCCTGAACTCCATGGCAGGTGGCTCCTCCGTGACACAGCCTGGCTTGCTGAGGATTTCCCGTTACACTGCAGTTCCCTCGCAACTGTCTGCTTTCTGTCCGACTGTGGTCTGTATTCCAGGCTCCTCTTGATTTCTTGGGCAGTAGATTCAGTGACCAGGTTTCCTCTCACACGATTCTGATTGATTCTGCATGCTTCTTCTCCACCTGATTCATGCTGATTTAGCTGAGTTGTCCCATTATAGATCCGTACTGTTCCTGATTGCCGTTCTTCAGAATCCACACACCCAGGCTAACCCAGTAATAATCAGAGTCCCTGAGATAAGGAGACTCAAATTACTCTGGTGTCCTTGGAACAAGTTGTTTTTTTGTTTTGTTTTGTTTTGTTTTTGAGTCATTTAAGCCACATACCACTTCTAGTCTGTGTGTGTGTGTGTGTGTGTGTGTGTGTGAGTGAGTGAGAGAGAGAGAGAGAGAGAGAGAGAGAGAGAGAGAGAGAGAGAGAGAGAGAGAGAGAGAGATGGGCAGGGGCATCTGTGGTGAAAGGAGAATCCCTAGAAGGGAACCTGAAACTCCCCTGGAATACTCACATCTGCACATATGGGCAAGGAGTTAGACTAAACCTAGACTAATCTTGAGAATGTATCACGTAAAAAGAATACTGAACTAACTACTTTTCAGCTCCTGAACAGCTTCATTTGTCCTGTTTTCTTTAATTCCCATTGAGGTCATTGTCCGATAGAACATCTTTAAGCTTTATAGTTTATACTTTGAGATAACAGGTAAGTAACTGCAGATCATAAGAATTCCAAGTTAAGATATATCAATATTAGCTTAAGAACCTTAGCAAATTTTATTCTTCACTTGGAGACCAAGACAAGATTTCTCTGAGTATCTGTAGCAGTTGAGAAAGAAAGACGAACAACCTCCAACAGGCCTGTTTTATTCCTGGTAAAAACATCAGAGCAGGAGAGCTATCCATGCAATGCAACAGTGATTTATTGGTTACCTTGGTGGCCTAGCGCAGGGTCTGGCAAAAGTAGATGCTCAAAAAATGTGTACGGAACTGAATCTTGTTGTGCTTGGAACTGGGGAGGAGTACTGGGCTCCGGGATTCCTTTCGGAGGGCTTCGTCGGATTTGACTCCCTTTGCTAAAGCTGATGAGACAGAACTGCTGTAATCAAAGGACAGTGAATGGCTGGCGCTGAATGATGTGAGAGAATTAAAGGACATTAAGAAAGATCCATTCCTATTTAACCACTGTTCCCTCCGTATTTAACAAGTGCTACAACATGGAAAGCCAACATTGGATGAATACTTGTTTCTGCTTTTCAGCCTTCAGTTAGGAAACTCTGACATTATTTTAATCCAAAGAAGCGGGCTTCTTATCTAATGGTTTAGAAACCACAGTGGAGAATTCCAGAATCCTATAAATAATGAGATAATCCTGCCTGCTCTGCCTCACCCCTATCCTATCGCAAGCATGCTCAGCAGGGTCCAGTAAACCCAGCGGAATTCGCACTCAGCAGAGCCGTAAGCTTTGGGGATATTTCAGAGGACGGGGCATGGGGTGTCGGCAGAGTGATGTGCTCTTGCTTCTCCTCAAAGCGGTAAAGCTATGGGAGAAGGGGAGAGAGTTGAAGTAAGGAGGAGGAAGCAGTGATGGCATTTAGCATTATTGATTCTCAGGTGAAACAGTTTCAAAAGTGTCAGTGCAATTACTTACCTGGTGTCTGCCTTTCCAGGTGCGGCTATAAGCTCTGTGAGGGTGGCGATTCTTGTTCATCAAGGTAGTCCCAGTGCCTAGCACGTTGTTGAATTGACCTGGGAGAAGCCCTGGCCTTCAGAAACCTCCTGGTCTACAAAGGCCACCATCTTGGAGGAGGTTGAGACTACAATTCCCAGTGCCCCCAAGGTTGAGACTACAATTCCCAGTGCCCCCAAGGTTGAGACGACAATTCCCAGTGCCCCCAAGGTTGAGACGACAATTCCCAGTGCCCCCAAGGTTCTCTCTGAAAATGTCCAGGAGCAAACTAAGGGGAGCCTCACAAACTTTTGGACATCTCACCCCCATATGTTAACACATTTGCCCAGACTTTGCTGTTGTGGGTGTGTAGGGCCAGTAACGGTGTGCAGAGTTGTGTGTCCCTTTCTAAACCTCCTTATTCACCTAACTGATCTCTTCTAGCTCCTAAGGCTCCGCGTTGTCTTCGTTTTTGTGGAACGGAAACAAGTATCCTGAGGATCTCCCCCTCTCAGTAAACGGGAAGGATACTAGATACCTAGTATCCCTTTTTGGTGCCCCACAGGGTAGGGAAACCCTACCCTTGTCTGTCTGGCGAGGACTCGGAGCCTAGTTCCTTGTAAAACATTACAGTTGTCAACTGTTAGAAACGTGAACAGTCCGCTGCTTCAACCTCCACGTGCAGGTGAACAGCGGACATTTGGAGAGAGGAGGAGATAAAAAAAGGAACGGAACCAGATTTCCAAATATGTACTATAAGAATTCATGGAAATAAGAGAACCTTTTCAATTTTCTTTTTTGGGAAGAAGACTAAATTTACCTTGGGAAGGGAGGGAGTTCTATGAGGAAGAAACCAAAGCAAATTTTCTTCACAGACTTCCTTTCCCACGCAGACTCCCACGTGTCGCTTACTGTGGCCCTTAAATCTGAAAAACCAAGGCAACCATTTTCTTAGCAACCAGGGAGCCAATTAAAAGCCCAACCAAAGCACCCCATCTAAAATAAAGCCATCACCATGGGCACCAACCGGCTGGTTGGAAAAAGGGAAAGTAGACTGATTTAAAGCAGCCATCTTGCTCTTCGTGAAATGTTGGGAAACTTTTTTTCTATTCCCTGAATGATTTGATTTTGTTAGTGGATTTGAGTGGGGTCAGGGTGGTAGTGGATGCAGTTATATCCAACCCCACAGAGCCAAGACCTGGCCTCTAAGGATTATCACGCTGATGGGTTTTCAAAGTTACCCCTCTTCAAGAACATCCTTCCAGATCAAGGTCCTTGGACTTTTGTGATGCTAGCTATTATATTTCATACTTAATTTTGAGGAGGGCTTTGTTACCGAGGGCCTCACGCCTAGATTGTTGGAGCTGAATGGCTCTCCGCCTTTAGTGTCTAATTGTCCTTTCTAGTCTTTGCTTTGTAAACGACCTTAGAGCTCATCGAGTCCAGTGATTGTCAGTCTGGGTTTATCAGAGTCCTAGGACCCTGGGGTAGTACCTCAGGGAAGGAAGACTTGGATTGCCCTGCTTGCCCTCCCCAAGCTCCTCTTCCTGCCTAAACTAGAGCAGCTCCTGGTTTGTCTATTTTACATATTGGGGGTCACATAAGATCTTGTTTGAAAAAATGGGTCCTGCTTTTAAAAGAGGGACAGACTAAAGAGACGAAGAGGAGAAGACAAAAGAAGAGAAACAAAAAGGAAAGAAGAAAGAGACTGAGGGACGGGGAGACGAAGAAGATAGAGAAAGAAAGGATGAGAGTGGGAAAGGGTGAAAGGGCAAGAGAAGGAGAAAGAGAGAAGAGCAGAGATGAGAAAGAGGAAGGAAGGAGCAAAGGGGAAGGAATGCAACCTCTGTTCCTGACTGCACTGCAAACTCACATTGTGAACTCATACATCTTTGAGAACCTAAGACAGACGGTCCACGTGGTGGCTTGGTTGACAGTGCTGGTTGTGCTGTAAAGAAAATAAACAACAATAGCAAGTGCTTTCATAGCACTTACTGTATGCTGGGGTGTTCTGAGGCACTTTATATATGCTTTAGCTCATTTAATTGTCACAGCAAACTGAAGTAATTTACTCAAGGGCCCACAGTTAGCAGCTGCCTGAGCTGGTTACGCCCGTATATGTCTGGCTTCAGTGTGTGTGCTTTTGACTGCTTCTCTGATAATAAATAGTTTAATGATACCATGTGTAATAAAATATCTACCGTTTATTGCAGACTTACCTTGTGCCAGGCCCTGTGCTGTGTGCTATCTGTAAGCAATGGAGGAGGATTATAGGATTCATTTAGTCCTATAGCCTGCAAGTCAGTGCCCTTTTAGATGAGGCAACGGAAGCGTAGAGGACGCAGTACCTTGCCTGAGATCATACACTCGTGAGTGTGGAAGCCAGTTGAACCAGGGTTGCTATGCTTCCCAAACGGGTGGATTGAGTTTTGTTTATAACTAGATCCTTGTTAACTGGGATGTGACCTGGCACTCGTCATGCCTCCTCCTCTCTGCCTTCAAGAGGAGGAAAACTGAGGGAAGCCCTCAGGAACGTCAGCACTCCCTGGCCACCTTCCTTCTTTGTGTTGATAGCAGTGATACCCACCAAGTCCAACCCTTTTGTTTTCTTCCCAAGACTGAGGGGCTACCTTTGTTTTCTACTCACTACAGAGCTGGAAGAGTCTCAGAGAAAGTGCCCGCCATGCTGGTATAAATTTGCCAACACTTTCCTCATCTGGGAGTGTCACCCCTACTGGATAAAGCTGAAAGAGATTGTAAACTTGATCGTTATGGACCCTTTTGTGGACTTGGCCATCACCATCTGCATTGTCCTGAATACACTGTTTATGGCAATGGAGCACCATCCTATGACACCACAGTTTGAACATGTCTTGACTGTAGGAAATCTGGTAAGATGGGGCACGGCCTCCTGCTTTGACCATCTGGACGGGTTTTGCCTGTAGGAATTATTTTTCCGAGACTGAAAGCTGGAGTTTAGTTGAAAAGAAAGTAATAGTTAATTGGAAGACAAATGCTTCCACATATGCCGCAGCCCCGCCGCTTCCGCTCACTGTTGTGATCCCTTGGCTGTTTCCTCTTTCTGCAGAACTTTGAGGACGTCATTTAGGAGCTGTTGGTTGCAGAATGGGAGGCATGGTACAGTGGGTTGGTTTCCGCAACCTGAGCCAAGGACTTGTGGATTTCTTTCTCATCCTGTTTCTCACATTAATTCCTGCATTACTCCAGCAAACCGCTTCCCCTTTTTCACCTTCAGTAACAACCACCACAAAATAGGGGAGCTCTTTCAGGGCGTTAAATCTAATGATAAATTTGCCCACACCGTCATGTCTTAATTATCCATAGGGGGACTGTCCACGGGAAATTTTAAATTCCAGGCTGGTTTCCCCTCCTGTCCAACTTCTGAGTGTCATCCAGTTTCTAGCATTAGTTGATCTGTGCCAAATTTATTTTAACGTTGGTTGAAGTGATTAATTTATATTATTTAGAAGATAAGTATGCAGTTTTAAAAAAATAGATTATATCGTGTATCGTGAAGTCAAGTAGTTGTAATTGGGGGATTTCCTGTTTTACTTCTTTAGTACAAAAATCAGGAGTTGATTGAATTTTGATCGACTGTGAAGAGTTAGTTGGAAAGAATCCTCTAGGGCATCTGGCTGCATTATTCTTTACGAGTTGCACTATAGGCCTGTCAAATCTAGTTGTTACCATTTAATCTGTGCATGATCTCTGCCTGGTATTTCTCTCTCTCTCTCTCTTTCATACACACACACACACGCACGCACACGCACACACGCACACACACAGTTTCTACCTTAAGTCCTAATACACTATTAAAGTGTTATCATTTTGACTGCTGATTCGGAAAACACACACTGGTGAGTCCTTACAGCTGATGTTCCCTAGTACACATCCAAGGTGATACTGTAATCTTTCCGGTCTTTATGTCTGAGTTAGTGACACACTTCCGACTCACTACTGCAGTGTGCGGCTCAATGAAATACCCAGAGTCTCGAAACAGGGTACCCTCATAGACTATCCAGGAAACCTGTTAACTGTCTCTGAAAGGCCTCTGAAGGTAGCTTGCTGTGTGATTGGCCGACCCTGGGGCTTGGCCATCAAGCAGCATTTTGAGCCAATCAAAAATATCCTATAGATAGAAGCTTTATTTTATTAGCCAATAGTTATGTAACGAGAAATATGGCTTGATCAACTTTGTTGTTGATAGTAGTGGCAGTGATGTGTTTCCTGCAGTGTTTTGTTTTTCTCAAAGTCTTTACTTTTACTTGCTTTTCACAGAATCAGTCCTTGATTTCCAAGGGATTTTGAGAGGCCTTTTCACATACTACCAGCAGAATTGCCCTCAGACCAGGCCAGCAAATAACGTTATTTTTCGCTTCTTGAAAATCTAGACGGGACTTCCCTGGCAGTCAGGTGGTTAAGACTCCACCCTTCCACTGCTTCCACTGCAGGGGGCACGGGTTCCATCCCTGGTTGGGGAACTAAGATCCTGCATGCTGCACAGCACAGCGCCCCCCACCCCCCCAAAAAAAAAGAAAACCTAAATTAGAGTCGTGAGCATTCAGAAGACTTTGCTCAGAATCATCACTGAAAAGAGGGAGAGAGGAGAAGGTCAGCAGCTAATATTTAGGGACTTCCTGAGCTCAGCCAACCGGAACCAAGTTCTACAAAGAGAAAGCACTCCGGGGGCAGAGTTTTCAGGGGAAAAGTAATGTCTGATTAGCAGTGGGGATGGAGAACAGTGAATGGTTCAGGATACTTTGGACTGGCCAGTGAATTGGACATGAGGGTTGAGGGAAAGAAATCAGGAATGGTGCCTCGATTGGGGAAGTTTGGTAACTGAGGGGGAAATGGGGATGACTGAGCAAGGAACAGGGGTGCAGTTTAAAATCAGGAGTTCTGTTTTGGACATATTAGCCTTAAATAAGCCATTGATTTCTGTCCGGAAATGTTTTACATCTGTAAAATGAGCATGACACCATGTCATCAGTAGTTGGGAGGAAAAAATGAGAACCTATACAGAAGTATTTGGACTAGTGAAAAGTTCTCTCCATACTGGAAACTGTATACGTGTAGTTCAGTAGGAGAATTTTCAAAGGCTTGGAGATTTGGATACAGCCTTTGACTGAACCTGAGAATAAGAGAACAACAACAAAAAAATGGGTGGACTAGCTTGTGAAATAGACTAGGACCTTCTCTTTTTTTTTTTTTTTTTTTTTTTTTTGCGGTACACGGGCCTGTCACCACCGTGGCCCCTCCCGCCGCGGAGCACAGGCTCCGGACGCGCAGGCTCAGCGGCCATGGCTCACGGGCCCAGCCGCTCCGCGGCATGTGGGATCCTCCCGGACCGGGGCACGAACCCGCGTCCCCTGCATTGGCAGGCAGACTCCCAACCACCGCGCCACCAGGGAAGCCCTAGGACCTTCTCTTGTGGTTGGACGGTGAGGCTTTTCCCACAGCTGGGACAGTGAATTGAGTTGTGTTTGTCCACAAATGTGCAGATAGATGTTTTTGAGGGAAGATGAGAACAGCATTCTGTAAATTGGCAATCCCTGCCTCTTCCATCCTCCCCATAAGAAAAAAACGTTCATAATAGGAGGAAGAGTAAAGATAATTCGATCCAACCCCCATGTTTTATAGAGGAAAGTGAACCCAGGAAAGCTACTTGACTTTTGTATTGTTTCGTAGATAAACGTAATGATTCTTTTCTTGCCTTTTTTTGGTAACCATTTGAACACAACAGTGAGTTTATAATGTGGTTTTTTAAACAATCTTAATCTTACAGAAGTTTCAAGTACAGTGTAAAAAACTATTTTTTGAGAGTAAGTTGCTGACACAGCCTGTCACCCCCAAATACTGTAGTGTGCTTTTACAAACAAGTACATTCTCCTGGGCTTTTGCAGGACTGTCGCACAAGCAAGACTGTCATCTTCTCATTACATCTACCAGGTGGCACGTGATTTGCATTTGTCCCATTTCTGCCTGTGGTCACTTGATCACTTGATTAAGGAGGTTCTGCCAGGCTTCTCCCCTGTACAGTTACTCTTTTTCCATTTACGATTAATAAGTGTTTGTGAGGAAGACACTTTGAAGCTATCTAAATTTCCTGTTTTTCATTAAACTTTTGATTTATTCCTTTACTTACTTATATCTGTATGGACTCAAAGTTTTCAGTCTTATTCAGTGGGTTTTATTTTAACCCATTACTATCATGTACTTAGATGTTTAAACCATTCCTGATTTGGCCAGTAGGAGTCCCTTCAAGGTGGCTTCTGTGTCCTTTCAACACATCCTCATTGCTTCCTTCCTAAGACCATTGAGGTCTTAGGGACCTCAGGGATCCCCGACTACACTTTGAGATCTGCTGCACTAGAACATAAATTCTTAGGTGAATGTTTGATGACATTCACAAGAGGGACATTTATAGACAGTTGATGTGCTGCTCATAGTTCCCTTTTTTTTTAATTAATTAATTTATTTATGTTTGGCTGTGTTAGGTCTTTGTTGCCGCACGTGGGCTTTCTCTAGTTGGCGGAGACCAGGGGCTACCCTTCGTTGTAGTGCACGGGCTTCTCATTGCAGTGGCTTCTCTTGTTGCAGAGCACGGGCTCTAGGCGCGCAGGCTTCAGTAGTTGCGGCACGCGGGCTCAGTAGTTGTAGCTCCCGGGCTCTAGAGCTCAGGCTCAGTAGTTGTGGTGCACGGGCTTAGTTGCTCCGCGGCATGTGGGATCTTCCTGGACCAGGGCTCGAACCCGTGTCCCCTGCATTAGCAGGCGGATTCTTAACCACTGCACCACCGAGGAAGTCCTTGTAGTTCCTTTTTCTCCTCAAGAAGCATATCACAGTGCCGAGGAGAATGGCATCAAATGGATAACCTGAAATCTACTCTGCTCCATTGAATTCCTTCCAATAGTTACAAATTTATTTTCACCCAAACCCCAAACAAGGGTAGCACACTATGTGCTGTAACAACATGGGTGCCGACCTCTGTCACAGGCATTTCTACCAGGCGCCTGGAGGCCTTTCATCCCATTGAAAGGCAGCACCACACAACTGTGTCATTGATCTTCTGTCAGGAACCAGAGTTCCCACAGTACAGATACTCCGAGGTCAGTCAGCCCGTGCTTGTTACTGAGCACTTACTGTATGCTCACCAAGAACTAATGGGGCAGCAAATTCAGCCTCTACTTAGTGTACGTCCAGTGGGTTAATGTTTCTATGTAGAGAAACCTTTGATGGGCTGATGCTAAGGGTAAAGTGTGTGTCAGGAGTTGATTCACTGCCCCTACTTTCCTGACCTCACGCAGAGTGGTATTCTATTTGTAGACGCTTAGCTTGCACTATGAACTTTGATTTAACTTAACCAGATCTCTTCAGGGAATATTTTTCTTTCAGTTTTAGAATACTGCATCTTCAATTTAGCAAAGTGAGGGAACCCTAGAAACGTATATGGACCCCCAAAATTTCCAGCCTGTTTATCCATTTTGTTGTGTTTTCATCAAGTCATTCTGTTTATTGCTATACATTAACTCAAATGCTATACATTAACTTCAAAACAGTGTCTGTAATCCAAGTATTTTTCACTATTTTTAATTCTGTCCTCAGACCATATCTCCAAAGTTTTCCTCCAACTCCTTCATATGTAAAGTTGGTAACGAAGTGGTTACAAGTATTAACTTACTATGAATTTTAAATCTGCTGCGTGTAAAGTCCTCTCCTCTAAAAATAGAATATTCAGTAATAGTCGTGTGTTACATGCTTAGGCTAGAATGAGGGTATTGGTCTTGTCAAAACTGGAGTTCATGGGATTTTACTCTCTCCCTGCATGTTATGTTACTAAGGCCTTGGGAAGGATACAGAAAGCATTGGGAAACACAAGGTGCTCTGAAAGGCAGAAAAGTGGGAGCCAGGTAACACAGGGAAGAAGTCATTCTCGTACCCAATAAGCTCCAAATCTAAAACAATTACTACATTATTGACTATGATATTGAAAAAATCAAAAGGAAGGACCAAAGTCTCAAACAATAAGAAAATTCTTTGAGGATATATTTACCCAATAGAATATTATACAAGCAATGAAAGTGAGAATTAGGAAGACCATGTTGCAACGTGAATGGAGTCATGATAAATGCAAAATACGTGATAAGTGAAATGAGTCGTGATAAGTCAAGGTAAGTGTAAAGCTAAAATATTATGTAGTCTGTGGTTTACAACTCTGACAAAATATATATGCATTTGAAAAAAAAAAAGAAAAGGAGTACATTAAAATAATAGTTGTATGCAAGGTGGTGAGACTGTGAACGTTTCTCCTGTATTTTTCACACTTTTAGCAATGTTCTGTTGCTTTTACCATTTAAAATAAGAAAGCTTGCAGTATATGTCGATGTTTGAGAAGGCACATAATGTCAAATCAGGAATAATACTGTATTTTTTAAATATAATTATAACATGAGTGATTTTTTTTTGGCCAACATCCCAAATGTGGCTTACGCATTCAAACGACTGCTGACCCCTTAGGAGTCACCTGTGTGATATTTTCAATCGCTTAGAATAATTTTTTAACTGCACGTTTGGACAATATGAATTGGGTAGTTCTGGCAACAAAGATGTGAACATTTCCTCTTCATTCAAGAGGAAAATAAGGGCTTCCCTGGTGGCGCAGTGGTTGAGAGTCCGCCTCCCGATGCAGGGGACGCGGGTTCGTGCCCCGGTCCGGGAGGATCCCACATGCCACGGAGCGGCTGGGCCCGTGAGCCATGGCCGCTGAGCCTGCGCATCCGGAGCCTGTGCTCCGCCACGGGAGAGGCCACAACAGTGAGAGGCCCGCATACCGCAAAAAAAAAAAAAAAAAAAAAAAAAAAAAAAAGAGGAAAATAAGAAGACTTTCCTGCGTCATGTGGCGTGGTCAGGGGACATCCAGGTATTGTCGGCCTCAGATGCAGAATTTAGCCAAGGCTGGTGCTTGTGGCTTCTTGGACATGCCATATTCAAAGATGATGATAAAGGCATTTTCTTTTTATTATTTCTTTTTTCTTACCCCCTGACTTCCCCTCTTTAGGTTTTCACTGGAATTTTCACAGCGGAAATGTTCCTGAAGCTCATAGCCATGGATCCCTACTATTATTTCCAAGAAGGTTGGAACATTTTTGATGGATTTATTGTCTCCCTCAGTTTAATGGAACTGAGTCTAGCAGACGTGGAGGGGCTTTCGGTGCTGCGATCTTTCCGATTGGTATTCCATATTTCTCCAATTTCTTTTTATATTTCCTATCTTGCAGCTACTAGAAAGAGTCTTGCATAAGATAATCTGATGATTTTTTTAAATCTTTAGCTATATTTCATTGGCTGTTTATTGGCTTAGCAACTAAAATATTGAAAACTTTTCTGCTAACTACCTAATATAGAAAGTAGTTGTTAAAATCAGTCAACAAACAGAAATCAACTTTATGAAGTTTCTCAGAAAATAATGGTTAATCTAAAAGACAAAGAAGAAGGATTCCCAAGGGCTATTCTGAGGTCAAATTTGGATTTGCTAGTGAGCCTCTTTCAGCCTCCCTGAAGTGGCAAGAATTTCTTCTTTTTCAAAGATGGCTCTACTCTTTTCTTCTATCATGGTGACCCCTTCCAAAATATGAGAATAAAGTAATGTTTTTTAAAGTTATATTGAAATTAGTTAAGAAAGATTTTTCAAATGTATTTGAAGAAGTTAGTGTTCAAATTACTAAAATGCCTTTGAAAGAATAGGCATAAGTGATGTCCTGATTAAGTCCCTTGAGAAACTGAGTTATCATGGGGATATCCCACTCAGACAAAGCATCAGACAAAGCATCTCCTTACCGGGAAGATACCTAAGCACTTGCAACTGAAAAGATTTCAGGATATTCAGCATATCTAAGAAATAGAGTTGGATTAGAGTGAAACTGTTTATAAAACAGAAATCTCATTGAATCCAAGCCACAAAAATTTGTCAAGTTTCTGGAACCTCTGCTTACTGGTCTTTGGTTAGGATCCAGCCCACAGTAGACTTTTTGAGAATACTTCTTATTATCTAGAAGATAAGATGAAGAATTAAGAGATAGAAGCCTTACCACTAATACTCTTGATAAATTAAAAGCCAGTCAGAATAGGGAAAAAATATGAGAGACCCAGAGTATGCACAGAACCACATCTGGTAAATCTTGGAGCTGTCAGATACGATTCAAGTTTTCTTTTTTTTTTTAGATTTATTGAGGTTTATTTTTATAATCAAAGGATAGTACAAATATTTACCATACACCATTAACCTAAATACAGTAAGTTTAACCTTCTAAAAGTGCAATTGCTTGCTCAGAGATAGATCTGCAGACAGTTTTGCCACGTAATGCCAGCTTGCCCTCCTCAAGGGTTACATCAAATTACAGTCCCACTAACAATGTACGAAGACTCAAGTTTTCAATAGGAAAAAAAAAGTCCTAATCAGTGCTGTTGCCTTCTACCAGAATTCTTATTACATCACGTGTTAGTTATTAACTTAAGACATATGATGACGATCTCTGTTCATGGGCTTCATGCATTAGAATTCTCAGGCTAGTAGCCAAGACCTTGTAATCATTCATTACAGAATACAGAAATCTCGTGATTGACAGATACCAAAGGTTCTGTCCTCTGAATTAATATCAGGATAGTCCCTTTTCATAAGATATTTGACATATTGGAACTTCCCCTACTTGGAGGTTGTGGTTTTCCTCCAAGTTATGCCAAGCATGTCACGAAGTTTCATATCAGCGATTGATTATTTATTGGCAAGCAAAAAGAGAGGTATGTAGAATTTTTAAATGCTTGCTTTTTTGAAGAGACAGATGACTTATTTTCACCGTCCTTACCCAACTGACCTTTTGGTTCACTACGAATCACATTTTCCTTGATACGCTCCTTGAGAAGTCGGGAAAATCAGTGGGAAAAGGATTATTTCAGGTATGGATTTTTAAAAGGTAGACTGACCCAGAGACTAATTCAGGGGACTAGAGGCAGTATTCTTGGTTCTTAGTTTTAAATCTTTCACTTCCTGTGCAGTTAATCTGTTTTCCTTCATCTTTGCCTCAGTTTCTCTCATTTTCGTCTAAGATACTGTTAGAAAGTCCTGGGGATTTCCCAAGGGTGCTCAATAAATGTTAAGATGATCTTAGTAATTTCATATGTTTTTATTGTAGCCATGTGGTAAGAATAAATGAATTGAGTTTCACTTGGGTTTTGTTGGGGTTTTTTTTTTTCCCATAGCTCCGAGTCTTCAAGCTGGCCAAATCCTGGCCCACCCTGAACATGCTGATCAAGATTATTGGAAATTCAGTGGGTGCCCTGGGCAACCTGACCCTGGTACTGGCCATTATCGTTTTCATCTTTGCCGTGGTGGGAATGCAACTCTTTGGAAAGAGCTACAAAGAGTGTGTCTGCAAGATCAACCAGGACTGTGAACTCCCTCGCTGGCACATGCATGACTTCTTTCACTCTTTCCTCATCGTCTTTCGAGTGTTATGCGGGGAGTGGATCGAGACCATGTGGGACTGCATGGAGGTGGCCGGCCAGGCCATGTGCCTCATTGTCTTCATGATGGTCATGGTCATCGGCAACTTGGTGGTGAGTACTAACTTGTAGATCTTTTTGTTCTTCTCTCTGAACATCTTACCCTGGACCCAGAAGCCCAGTCTGCTTAGTGCTTCTACTACCTTCCATGTCTGTGTTGGTCTTTATTCTTTCTTTATTCTTTCCTACTAGGTCATGAGCCCCATAATCTGTCAACCCTCTTTCATAGTTGTGGAAACAAAACTCAGCAAAGTTAAGACATTTTTCCAAAGTCACACAGCTGATAAAGAGTCAGGGCTTATATTAGATCCTTGACTTCAAAATCTATGCTCTTTCTGCTACAAAAAAAAAAAGAATTTCCCGACCTTGACAATATTGATCTTTTGGGCTAGATCATTACTTGTTGTGGAACTCTCCTGCATGTTGTAGGGTGTTTACAGTATCCCGGCCTCTACTCTTTACTGTCCAGTAGTGACTCCCGTCCCAAGTTGTGAAAACCAAACATGTCTTCAGACATTGCCAACTGTCCTCAGGGGTCAAAATTGCCCTCCATTGAGAAACATGGATCTAAACCATCCCAGGATTTTATCTAATTTGTATAAGTTGCAGATCAATTTCTTGCTTTACTCTGATCTGTCTGCCTGCTGTCTTCTGCCTCTGTATATAGAACATTCCCCAACAGAGACTTCACACCTTGTTTCTCAAAGTGTCATCCGAGGACCAGCAACAATGAGATCGTTTGAGAGTGTCCTAGAGACGCAGAATCTCAGACCCCTCCCCAGAACTACTGAATTAGCATCTGCATTTTTAACAAGATCCCCAGGTGATTCACATGCATGCTAAAGTTTGAGAAGCACTCATCTTTCAGGTCAGGCCAAAGCCCGCTTGCGACTGTAGAGCAGGGAGGGCTGGAAGAAGGCATACTCAGATGACCCCTTATAAGCGCATCCACAGTAGGTGTCTTCCTTTTTCTGCCACAGAGAAGCATATGCCAGTAGAGGGTTCCTACTCACCAACCTCTGAACTAGCCATGCTCCCCCTATTCTTTCACTGGACCTATAAAAATAGACACTGTAATGTTCCTTAATCGCTTGCATTCTCCATGCCCAGCCAGCTTCCCCTCAGTCCTGATTCCTCTGGTCTTTCCACTCCTCCAGTGAATACAGCTGCTGCCTACTGGTCTGTAGTGGGGTCAACATTACCAGCCCTGACCTCCTACCGTTTCTCTAGCCTCCTTTTCTCAGTTGTTTCAGGGGCATCTCCCCATGACTGGCTATAGATACCTGAGCACATGACAGAATCCACTATTATTTCTGCCTCTGATGACACCTTTCCCAGTTCCTCTTGGCTCAGTTCTTCTGCCCATGTAGTCTCTAGTAACCTATAAGTCTTTCTGATTTTTCTCTCCACTCCTAGTAAATATCTGATGTCTTTCATATGTCTTTCTTCTTAGCATTTCTATACCTACATCTTTCTTCATAGTATTTCTGAGATCTGCCCCTTCCTTTCCATTTCTACAACCCATCTGTTAATTCTGAAAGTGTGAGGAAGACCACCTTCATCACAATCACCTGAGTCTCACTCATTAAAAGAGGCGGAGTCCCAGGCCTTACATCAGATCTACTGAATCAGAATCTTTCAGGTGAGGCCAAGGAAATGCTTGTTTTTAACAAGCATCCCATCCCAGGAGATTCTTCTGCATGCTAAGGTTTGAGGTTACTATAGCCTAATCCAGACCCTCATCAACTCACGCAAGCAACAGCCTCCTAATTCCTAGTCCCCCCCACGCCCCCCCCACCCCCGACCCTTGTACGTAGCTAGTAGGAATGACTTTCTCACATCTCTGTCATCATCTGTGACTCCTTTGCTCAAGGACCAGTAGTGAATCCAGTTAAATAAAATTCAGGTCTTTCAGCCTGGCCTTCAAAGCCTTCTGCAACTGACCCGCATTTTACCGACCATATCCCTTTGTAATTCTGCAAATGGCCGCAGTGATCCTGATACATATAGTTCATATATTGTTTCCGTTTCTCCCACTCTGCACATATGATTATCTCCACCGATATGCCTTACTCTTCTTCAGAAGTGTGACAAAGTAAGGGCCAAGTGTAAATCAAGAAGGGAACATCTCTCCCACTTTTCAAAAGTAAGTCTTAATAAAAATCATTCATTTAATGCCCAGTGCGGTGAAATAGGGGGAAAGGCAACATAAATAAAGCTTGTTTCTGGTGGCTTGACACTTCGATATATGATAGAACACAAAAGTCACCATGACTGTCTTGCTAGAGCTACTTAATTTTGATAAATGTTAGGAAAACAAAGAAAATTAATTCTTAAAATAGGGTGACATCAAATATATTTCAGTTCCACCTTCTAGATTTGTGGTATGAGAGGCTGGCTCTCCAAGCCTCCTTTTTTTCTAACCTGGGTCCTCCAGGACATCTGCTGCTCATGAACACATGGCATCTATGCATTCTTTGATCCTCCCCAATAACCCATGCCCACCTTTTTGTTTTTATTTTTGGGGAATTTTCTCCCAAAATGGATACAGCCTTTGCTTTCTCGGATTATAAGAAAAGCAGTGTGTTTTGAAGTACATATATATGTATATAACACTACAAAAGAACCGAGAAAAGGGGTACTAAACTCCTTGTATTACAACCAAAACCAAACCAAATGCCCACCTAGTGACATTTAAAACGCTACGTGGGTCAAGTGAAACACAATAGAAACTCTTGAGTCTTTCACATAAGTCTGTGGGCTCCCAGTTTGCAACCCTAGTTTAGTGGATGCCTTTACCCAGTACCATTCTACATTCACTCTCCTTTTTCCTAATGCTCGTGGTACAGGTGCTGAACCTGTTTCTGGCCTTGCTCCTGAGCTCCTTCAGTGCTGACAACTTGGCAGCCACAGATGATGATGGGGAAATGAACAACCTACAGATCTCAGTTATCCGGATCAAGAAGGGCGTGGCCTGGACCAAGCTGAAAGTGCGCGCCTTCATGCAGGCCCACTTCAGGCAGCGCGAGGCCGACGAGGTGAAACCTCTGGATGAGCTGTACGAAAAGAAGGCCAACTGCATCGCCAACCACACTGGCGCCGACATCCACCGGAACGGTGACTTCCAGAAGAATGGCAATGGCACAACCAGCGGCATTGGCAGCAGCGTGGAGAAGTACATCATTGATGAGGACCACATGTCCTTCATCAACAATCCCAACCTGACCGTGAGAGTGCCCATCGCGGTAGGCGAGTCTGATTTTGAGAACCTCAACACCGAGGACGTTAGCAGCGAGTCGGATCCTGAAGGCAGCAAAGATGTAAGGTCCTAGCCTAGAAACCAGTCTTGATCCTATGTGAGAACAAACGGCTCTGTCAGCCCCAAGGCGTCGGTTCAGCTATGGGTCTGGCAGAGAGATTCTGGAAGAGGCGACTCTCAACTTTGAGAACCAACCCTACCCACCCCGCATTGTTATCCTAGATGAGCTAGATTCCTGTGATGTTCCCAGATCTGTCTCCATTGCTTCTGGATCGTCTGGATCCAGAGGCTGGAGAAAACCGTCAAGTACTTCCCTGCCATTAATCTGTCTGAGCTGTATTACTGAGACCAGTCTGTAGCCCACCTTCTGCTTAGGGTAGATCACTGTCGTCTGTGAGGGGGCTTTAATGTTGTGCCCCATCCTGACAGAAGTTTTGAGGGCGCTGTGGTAGTCGTTTGCCTGTGAGGAACTGGATGATCATGGGTTTGTAACAAGAATTGTATCCGGTACATCATCTGTACCAAGGTAGCGCAGTCAGTGTAGAGCGGACGTGTTGCTGCAGTGTTGCTTCTCTCCCTTTTCCTTGTGTATCTAGAAACTGGATGACACTAGCTCCTCTGAAGGCAGCACCATTGATATCAAACCAGAAGTAGAAGAAGTCCCTGTGGAACAGCCTGAGGAATACTTGGATCCAGATGCCTGTTTCACAGAAGGTGAAAGGGGGCCAGGAGAGGGGATGGCGTGTAGCACTTGCACTGCTCACAGACACATCCCTGCCAGGGTCAGTGGTTGGCTGGGGAGGGGGGCTCTGTGGCTGTCTTCACCCCGCCTCATCATTTTGAGGGAGGTTGATACTGTTTTCCCTATTTGAGTCTTAGCTCTCACAAGTTTTTACTCTCAGGCTTTTCTTTGTCCTTTTTCTTTTTTTTTTTTTTTTTTTTTATTTATTTACTTATTTATTTATGGCTGTGTTGGGTCTTTGTTTCTGTGCGAGGGCTTTCTCTAGTTGCGGCGAGCGGGGGCCACTCTTCATCGCGGTGCGCGGCCTCTCTTGTTGCAGAGCACAGGCTCCAGACGCGCAGGCTCAGTAGTTGTGGCTCACGGGCCTAGTTGCTCTGCGGCATGTGGGATCTTCCCAGACCAGGGCTCGAACCCGTGTCCCCTGCATTGGCAGGCAGATTCTCAACCACTGTGCCACCAGGGAAGCCCCTGTCCTTTTTTCTTGACGTCAGCCCCAGACTTCCATTAGAAAGGCCTCTCCTGTCATGGCCGTGCCTGCCTCCTGACCACCCTTTTCTCCTCCCTCTCACTGCTTCTTTATAGGCCATCTTCCCAGCGCCAGAGGGCCTTGCCCTGGTAGCCTGGCAGCATGGCCTCAGCCCTGCCACCCTCTCCACTTCTGAGTCAGACCTTCTGATTCAGCCACTGGACTCCTGGCTGTGTGGTGGGGCAGCACCTGGTGGGGCCTGGGAGAAGGAGGAGAGGGCACATCTGGGCGGGGCACGTCCCACAGTCTGACCTGCCTCTCCCGCTGGTGCCAGGTTGTGTCCAGAGATTCACGTGCTGCCAGGTCAACATTGAGGAGGGGCTGGGCAAGTCCTGGTGGATCCTGCGGAAAACCTGCTTCCTCATTGTGGAGCACAATTGGTTTGAGACCTTCATCATCTTCATGATTCTGCTCAGCAGTGGCGCCCTGGTGAGGTCCGGGGAAGAGAACCGTGGGGGATTGGCCGGGGAAGGGGTAGAGCAGGAAGGACTGCATGGGCCCAAGCCCGGTCTCTCTGAGAACACGGCTTGACTGTAGACCCACGAATAATGATCTACTGAAGTGCTTCGAGCTGGTGTTTTGAGCCTTCGGGATTAGAATTCAGACTTGTCCAAATCTTCATCTGAGGTTCAGCACGATCCCTCTGAAGCCTAGGAGCCCCTTTTCATCAGGTAGAGAGTACAGATTACCAAGTATCTTCACTGCTTAGTTTGCGCCATTCAAAACGACTTCCTAAGATGAGCTTCCCTTTCTCGCCTAATACCCTGAGTCACTAGTTCTTGACTTTTCAGTTGCCCAAGGTAGGAGGGAGGTGGTACCCCTCCACCCCCTCTCCCGTCATACGCTGCTGGACTTGGAGAACCCACGGCCTTAGCAGATATTAAGAGTCAGATCTCTGATACGAAGGTCATATTCACGTGGTTGTACCTGCTTCTCATTAGTCAGTGAGGCACACAGGGCACTGAACACACAGGTTCCTCCCCTACTAGGACTGATTATCTTGGTGTTTACTTTCATTTTTTAGCAGGATTATTAACTGAGGAGATGTGCACAGGGTCTGCTGTGAGGGAGCTGCTTCCTAGTTGAGTAGATCCGAAGACAGCAGGGACTAGAGACACAACACATTTTCCTTCTTTTAATTAAGGGAAAAGTAAAGAATGCTGGATTTTGAAATGCTTTTAAAGAAGGTGGGCACATTCATGTAGGTGCGGAATTAGAGCCTAATCTGGAAGCAAAAAATAACAAGAGAGAAGCCCCAAATTTAGTGTTAAAGATCCCCCAGTGACTTGAGAAGTTTCTCTGACTTGTGAGGTAGGAGAATAGGAGAAGCCGAGACAGGAAGTGACATGTGGTGAAGAAGAGCCCAAGCGTGAAGACGACGGTGAACGGTGGGGAGTTGGGGCGGGGGGTGGTGAGCAATGCAGGAAAGCGTCAGGACTAGGGCAGGAGGCAAAGAAAGCCTCCATCCCTAGTGAAGGGGAGCCAGACCATCCTGCCTGCCCCCGGGCCGTGTATTGCACCAACAGGCATCCTGAGGCCTGGGGAGGCCCCAAGATGACGGCGCAGGCCCTGCCCTTGAGAAAGGATCAGACTCAGGCCAGGGGTTGAGGAAGGTCTTTTATTACCGTTGTCATCATTACTCTTCAAATCTAGTAAATGAAAACCCAAAATAAGAGAGGACATGCCTCACCCTTTGATTCTTCTCTTCCCCCGTCTCTACGCGAAAGAGTAGAAGCAGCAGTGAAACAATAGTATTGAACCTTCTTTACTGCTACCTGTGACAGTCTTTATTGATCAAAGGTGAATAAAACGGGGGAGACCGGGCTCAGGACATGAAGGCCCTGTGCAGTAGTAGCATGAGACTCCAGTCAAGTGAAGCCACAGCTAAAATGTCCAAGAAAAGACTAGAATGTGATTGTGAGGAGATCTCAGAGGGGGACCAGAGCCCCCACTGACAGGATGAACAGTCTCAGACAGCTCACACGTGTTGGCTTCTAGGATGGATCTCTACAGGTGGAGCTAAGGGGAAACGTGACAGGGAAGCTATAGCTTTTCCACTGAGTGGAGGGGATTGATTTGTACCAGACCCTGAGGACTGTGGACCCATGATTTCTGTCCCCACTGCCCAGCAGTGAACCTGGATGTCCGTGTGCCTCCATTTTGGAAGGAGAGTCTGCGGGCAGCCTGCCTCTGTCCTTCCTTCTGGGACTGTTCAGAGTAGGCTCCTCCACCGCAGGGCACAGGACCTTTTGTCCACCTCCAGGTTTTTTTTTTCCCCATGCTTCAGGGATTCCCTCCCCCCAGCACAGAGCTTCTGCAGTCCACCTTCCTGCATGCACGAGTGCTCAGACCTTCACATGACAGAGGCTCATCCCCTCATTTGGGAGTTCCAGAGAAAGAAAGGAGTGTTGAGATTCTCTTCACCTGGTGTCTTCCAGTCCTGTAACTCTCCACCTGTGTCTGTGGTGTCAGGGGCTGAACGGAGAAAAATTGGACCCCTCATCTACTGCTGGTGGGAATGTAGACTGGTCCGGCCTCTTTGGAAAGCATTTTGGCAATTCCTCAAAAAAATTAAACTTGAGTTACCAATGACCCAGCCACTCCACTCCTAGGTATATACCCAAGGGGAATAAAAACATGTCCACATGAAAACTTGTACACAGATGTTCATAGCAGCATTATTCACAACAGCCAAAGAGTAAAAACAGCACATATGTCCATCAACTGATGAAGGGTAATCAAAATGTTGGTATAGCTGTAACTAGAACATTATTCATCGATAAAAAGAAAAATGAAGTGCTGAGGGGTGCTGCCATATGGACGAACTTCGAAAACATTATTTTAAGTTAAAGAAGCCAGTCGCCAAGGACCGCATATTATATGATTCCATTTATACGAAATGTCCAGAAGGATTAGACCTGTGGAGATAGAAGATAGATGAGTGGTTGCCAGGACTAGAGGGAGATTGGGAGACTAGAGGGTGACAGCTAGACGTGTGGGGTTTCTTTGGGGGGTAATGAAAATATTCTCAAATTGTGGTGATGGATGTACGACTCTGAATTGTATTAATAGCTATTGCATTGTACACTTTAAATAGCTGAATTGTGAGGTATGTGAATTACATCTCAAGAACGCTTTTTTAAAGAGAAGAGCCACGTGTAGCAGGGGATAGAGAGAGAGAGAGACAGGGAGCTGATGATGGGCCGCCGCAGGTGGGAGGGCTGCGGAGGGGGGCAGTACCTCCGTGTTGCTCGTTTCCCTTTAGGCACTATAGGCAGCTGCTACCTCTCTTCCAGGCCTTCGAGGACATCTACATTGAGCAGAGGAAGACCATTCGTACCATCCTGGAGTACGCTGACAAAGTCTTCACCTATATCTTCATCCTGGAGATGTTGCTCAAGTGGATAGCCTATGGCTTCGTCAAGTTCTTCACCAATGCCTGGTGCTGGCTGGACTTCCTCATCGTGGCTGTACGTGTCCTGCTTTCTACTTCCCACCCATGCCAACAGGAAAGCAAAAACAGGGACTGTCCTTCCTCTAACGGCTGGAGTTGCCTGGGGCCCAGGGTGTAGGACAAGAGGTAGATAGAGCACTACAGCTCCTTCTGGAGCACTCAGATCGTAACTTTGGAAAGGGACTCTGAAGTCCTGCATTTGCTCCAGGGACTAACTCAGCAGCTCTTTACTCTGGTGGTTTGGCCTAGAAGTTTCAGAGGTTAGGACTGGGCAGAATCATTGGTGTCAGAGCCTTGTTATTAGGCTGGGAGCAGGAGGATTGTGTCCCCAGGCCAGTGTGATGTCCTCCTCCTGCCGCCAGGAGAGGGCTTAGAGGACGAGGTGGGTGCTGCTGGGACGGAGGTGGTGGTGGGATCT
Source organism: Phocoena sinus (assembly GCF_008692025.1). Lineage (NCBI taxonomy): Eukaryota > Metazoa > Chordata > Mammalia > Artiodactyla > Phocoenidae > Phocoena > Phocoena sinus. The sequence continues at coordinate 62,244,698 of NC_045772.1, read as the reverse complement.
AAGTAGACTCTCCTGCCGACCGTCCCCGGGGACACTCCCATCCACCTCAAGTCTTCATACTAGACTCATCTGAACAAGTCAGACTGTCAGGGCGAGGAGGAGTCACCCCGAAACAAAGCCCCCCCTCTTCCCACACGTCGCATTTCCACAGAGGTGATCAAACTCTTAAGAAATCCTTTTTCCTCCAGGTTTTGAGACCATCTCCACAGCTCAGCAGCCTTCGCCTGCCATGTTATTTTTCAGGGGGGAAGCTGCATCACCTGACACTATTTCTCACCCCACCACGACGACTTGTTCCTTATTGGCTTTTCTAACCATGATGAGTGTTTCTTATTCTGTCTAATCACTAAAGCTTTTTTTCTTTCAGCCAAATCAGCATTTGAATGGGAGTGAATGGGAATTTCAGGAGCAGGGCCCATGGAAACTTCACTTCCTTCTGAGGGCTGAGAAGTGCCAAGAAAGTGGAGTGCTTGGCGGCTGGGTTGATACATTTAGAATATGGGTTTCATTGGCTATACGGTGAACTACGTGTAGAGTGCCTCCGGGATCTAGCATAGAGCAGCAGGGAAGTAACAGGCACCTGGCGTTCTGCTCTGTTAATGCACTCCTTTCCCAACACAGCATCTGCAACTTCCATGGTTTAATGACTCCTTCCAAGAGCTGTCACTATGCTCCTATCTACATTCCCCATTTCAAAAAGCAAGCCTTTGGGAAGATCCCTAAATGAAGTGAGGGGGTCACTGTCTGCCATCCGAGTGAACCGGAGAGGTATCGCCCCAGAGTTGCCAGCAAGAGAGCCTCCTAGCCAGAGGTTTCAGCAACCTTGGATGGAAGGGACTCTACCTCTCACAGATGGAAAGCTCGAGTTCTAGGAGCTAAGGAATGGGCTTGGGATAAGGCCCAGAGTACTAAAGTGACACTGGGCCAGCTTGCTTTCTACAGAACAGGGGAAGTGCTCTGGAGTCTTCATTTCACTGTAACTCCTCAGGACCACTTAGAATCAGGTGGGACACCCGTGGGAATCCTAGAAGCCCCTCATCTTCTGGACCTTCCAAGGACTCGGATAGATACGTCCACTGCCACACTTCCAACAGCCCTAGGAAAGCTGTGATTCAGAAACAGCTCTTCCCTACCATGACCTGCCTCCTGTTCGCCCTAACCTCTACTACTCTATTGCTCTTCTCTCTGGGGTGGGCAACCCCAGAATTTGTGAGTATCGATCAAGTATCCCACATTCCTCTGGTACCCAAATAAGCTGCTAAAAGCATTAACGATTCTGCATGTCACCATTTATTTATTTAGCAACTATTTTTAGTACTTTTTATACTAGGTGGCAGGGAAACAAAAAACATGAGAAAGGCATGTAGCCAACTGACAATAATCCTTAAATCCCCCTAGCTTTGGGGAGTTGCTGGATTCTTACATTGCCGTGAGACCTGACACTGACTCCTGAGAATACCTCTGGACCAGTGACTAGTAGACAGACATAAAGGAAATGCCATTCTCCGTGTGGAATTGTCCCAGAAGCCATAGGGAGTCACGCGACAGGCAGGCATAGTCCCGGCCCCTGGGAAGCTCACACTGGCTTGCAGGGCCACTCTGACCTGATTCCAGGCTGTGGAAATCCAGCATCCCAGGAACAGAGCTTTCCCAGGACCTTCCTTCTGTTTTCTCTGGGACAGAGCAGTGCATCTGTTCTTCATGTCTCATGTCTACGGAGCGTCCGCAACACAAAGCCTCCTGCCAGGTATTGTGGGGGGATACAGAGAGCGGAAGACAAGGTCACTTCTCTCAAAGGACTGCAAAGATGCGACACGTACACAAGTAACCAGTGTGAAGCAGAGTATGCTGGGGGCGGGGGGAGCCCCGGTCCATACCGTGGCTGCACCGTTGGCCACTTTTGAGTTGTGGGCGGAGAATAAGGCTTAGGCTGACACCTGGACATGTGGAACTGTCAGTTTTTGCTGTCCTTTTGGACAAAGTGTCTAGTGCCTTTGGCATTTTAGAACATCCAGCAGGTGTAAATTTTAGGTCCTCATTTTGGAGCATCTCTGAGACTCTCTTCCTCCCATTTCATCCACCGGTGACTTGATATCTGAATCTGTTATTCATCACCATGTTTGTTTCCCTAATGGATTTTCATTCTTCCTTGTTGCCCTTTATAGCTGCTCAGAGCACTTTTTAGGATCACGGGGATGATCTAGACAACTTCCAAGGTTAACTCGCTGTGTTTATAAGCCAGGTGAATTCCCAAACAGAGACAACGTTTTCTTTTGCCCAGGTCCTTGGCTGCACTGGAGATCTTGTCCTGGAAAAGAATTTTGTCATCTTTTCCCAGGGAAATTTACCACATCAGATCCGGAGATTAGCCAGCATATCGGTTCCAGGGATGGGAACTTGCGGAGACCATTCACCTCATCCTGAATTCAGACTGCTGAAACCATTCTCCATTTGAAAATGTTCACATCATTTTGAAAAAGCCACCCCGTGTCTCTCCCTTTTTTTCAATGCCTGAAGCCACAGATACCCTGGATTTTGACTTCCCCTCAACTCTTTTTTTTTTTTTCAGGTTTGATTCTTTCCTTAATTCTAAACAATGTTCTGATTATGTCCAGTGAGAGTTTAACATGGAGACTCAGCAGATGATAAAATTGCCCCTAACTGTTGAGGAATAACCCAGATAGGATGCTCGCTGATCCTGTCTTGGGTGATCTCGGCCAGATTGATGAGTTGAGCGGCAGACTCTCTCTCAGCACCCCTTAGAGCCAGCCTCTGAATTGGCATCTGTACCTCCTCCACCCTTCCCCCCACTTTAGGTAGGCCTATTTGTTATCAGACAAATTACACACCGCCCCCCACCCCGAGAAGAACTTGGGTTGTCTTGTCTTGTATGAAACTTAGTTTTTTGCAGTCTTTACCTGGCATAGTTTCACAGGATGAAGTTGACTCAGGTGTTTTGAACTCGTGTATTTGGTTGAGGTAACTTACCTTCAGATGTACCTATAGATTCTTGGGGGTTAAGAGTTGGCTGCACTTGACGATAGTAGGCAAAAGACACCTCCATGGAGAGTCTTCCTGTTAATGGTGGATGGAGGGGAAATGGTTGGTTGGTACTACTGTGTTCTAGATAAGGATTTGGAGGCCCTGTTTTGAACAGAAATTGACCTCTGAGCCACCTACCCTTCAAAGAGCATGAGTGGCAGCATTTAATTCCAGATTTGCTTCGGATACAGCCCAGGACTCTAGAGGAGAGACCTGCACTAATGGGTTACGAGGACAGGCATAGTTGAAGGTTCACAACCCTTTGAAAAACTGAAACCTTTGAGCCTGCTCATCCATGACCCTCACTAGGGTCATTGACCTGCTACTTCTACCCCTGCTGCTTAGTTATAAATATCTTCATTTAAAGCAGCTTTTTTTTTTTTAACAGTTCAGAGATACAGAATCAAAGAAGTAAATCCCTCAACAAATGAAACTGAGTTATGGATTGTTGCTTTAAAATGCCAGTTTAGGCCAAGCCGATCTGTAATCACCACTTCCCAGTAGAGGGAATTTAAGAATTGTTGATGGAAACATCTTAACCGATCCCAGAATTTGTGGTGCAATATAAAGGAAAGACTGCTCTAAGAAAGCCAGGAGCCCAAACATTCTAACTAAAGGTATCTCAGGTCTGGTGCCCCCTGAAGAGCTACATCTCTCTCCGGTTAGGTCCAGGCAGCCCTAGGTATAGTTAAGGGTCGGCGTGGTTCTGAGACCTCTGGCAGAATGAGGTGAGCTTGCCAGTGGAAGAGCAGGAAAGAATTTGACCGTGACTCTAGGCCCGGAGACCAGACCGCTTCTCCCCAGCGTGGCAACATATTCAACTCCAAATTGTTCAGATACCGTAATCCTCTATTGAGATTTTGTCATCCAACCTTCCAGTGAGGGAGGTGACTTATCCATGGGAGAAAGAGCTCTGGCCTGGGAATCAGGCATCTGAGCCTTTAATCCTGGCTCCAGAACTGCCAGTGTGACACCGGGCAAATTCTTGTGTATGGGTCTCAATTTTCCTCATCTATAAATAAAGAATTATTCCAAGAACCCTTCCAGCTGTTATTCTGATGATGAGAGTAGTAGAAGATTGTCCTGGAAAGGACAGACCTGAGGCCAGTTCTTTTGGGGCTGTTGTGGAGAGAAAGAACGGGGATTATAAGGGAAAATACGGATTCAGTTGTCCAGACCCGCCCAAGCTCTCGTGGCCATGAAGGAGTCATGGTTATAGTTAAAAGATGGAAGGATTGTTGCGGTTCAAAGTGAGAGAATCACTTAAGTGAGTTCCCATGGAGCCAAACCTCCACCAAGAAGTTTCTTCTTTTGGTCCTTTTCTTACCGGGAACTGCAAAGTCAGCTGTGGTACTTATTGAATACGTTTCCTTGTTGATGTAGTAACGCATCCAATTCTCAAATGGTTTCTTGTCAACCAGGAGTAAGAGAGCTTGTCCCTGTTGGAAATCCATGGCGAATGAGCTGAGGAGGGGGCGGCCTGTGTGGAGTGTGTGTATTTATCTGTATTCTTTTCCATAGGTACCATTAAGTTTGTCTGGCTTAATTTAATGGGAACTTCGGGGACCTGCAGAGACTGTAAAGGGCGAGGGTAAGGTTTTTGTCATCTGTTCAGGCTCCTCTCCTTCCAATGGAACTTCCTCATCCTCCCTCCCCCTTCAGCCTCTTCCCTCTGCCAACTTGTATGTCTGTTCTACTGCCCTCTCTCCGCGTTCTCTTCCCTTTGTGTTTTTTCTTCCGCCTCTCAACCACCTTTCCTTCCAGGTCGTTTGAGTCCAAGTTGAAGTAGGCAGCTGGTGTTACCCACTTCCTCTTCCTGGGGGGGCGGGGCCCAACCTGTATAATCAGTGCTAGGGGCTTTATTCTAACACTCTGGAACCTCTGTTTTCTTTTTCTTGTTTTTTTTTCTTTTGTTTCCTTTTTTTGCTTTTGTTTTTCTCTTCTGTTTCCGTGTAGGTCTCTTTAGTCAGCCTTATAGCTAATGCCCTGGGCTACTCGGAACTAGGTGCCATAAAGTCCCTTAGGACCCTAAGAGCTTTGAGACCCTTAAGAGCCTTATCACGATTTGAAGGGATGAGGGTAAGATGCTAAGAGCAGCTGATCCTTCTGCATGCCAGTGGAAGCTGTCTACGCATGCTAGAACTGATCACGTGGTGGAAAGATCACTCACACACGAACTCTGGATGCAGCTGCTGATTTGATCCTCCACTCTTTCTCCCCCGCACCTGCCCCAAGGGCAGTCGCGTTTAGCTGCCTCATCACATTAATACTGGCCCCACCCCCAACGACATGCCATCGCAGAACATGTTAACGTTGGCTATTCTCATCTGGCCTGGCTTATCTGTAGCACTTTGGGGCGGCTTTCTGGGCTGTTGATTTAACAGGGAGAATCACCAGGTGCAAAGAAGGGGAATTGTCACCCACAGACCCACTGAAAAGCAGAGGCCGCAGGCAGGGAGAGTGCAGTGTAGGGGCGTCAGCCAGGTGAGGACTGCGGCCTTGGAGTCACTGCGAAAGCGGCGAGAAGGGGCTTGAAGACGGGATGGCAGGCCTGGAACTGGGGACGGAGCAGAATTTGGCATGGCCCTGGGAAAAGAAATGCTTTTCTTTCTGTTCTGATTCCTCTTATTGCACCTTGTTGTTCTCAGCCCAGTCCCGTAAGGACTGGCAGCCTCTGTCTGATAGCAAAGCTTTCCTCCTCACCCCCTACCCCTCTGCCCACGCTATATGGTCCCCTGTCCTAACACTGTCAAAATAACAGCCAGGTACGATGCTAGGTGACTATCAGCTAGTTCTCCTGAAATTTCTCAACACCTGCTATTCCTGCTTTGGCGATAGCTCCACCCAAATCCAAACAGTGCAGGGTGCTGTCACCCTGCCACTATAGAAATAAGGCTCCCTCTTTTGGTGCCTTTTTGCTGTCTCTCTTGGTTTAAAAAAATTGTGTGTGTGTGCACGTGTGCGTGCGCGAGCATGCACACACCCACACAGACACACAGACACGCAAGTCCGTGAAATCAAATGGACCGCTGGCTTTTGGTGGTAATGGTCGTCCTCTGGTAATCAGAGAGGTCTGTTATACTCAACGAGACCAAGAAAACTCATTTTAATTCGGATGTTGAATACATGCAGGAGAGCAAACCAGAGGCTACGTTTTTAAACGTGCAGATATCAGAATGTAGGAATAAAAGTTAAACTGTTGTGGTAGTTAAACTGAGTGTGGTAGTTCACTGCTCAGAGAAACGAGGTACCGGGACAGTGTTGCTTCGTTCAGTCCTCATCCGTGGGTTCCTGGCCACTGTCTCGTGAAGCCACCCACATCTGTACAGGAAGACGAAAATTTCGCTGGGACTTGGGAATTTTATTATTTTAGTTTATCCAGACAAACGCTTTCTGCAAGAAGTGTGCATTTCTCCTGTAGCACAGTCACAGTTTGGTTTACTAAATAGAAGCTTTATGCGACCCACCTGAAACCATCTGCAGGAAGGTCAGTTCCACAGCAGCATAAATTTATTTTAATTTAAGAAACAAAACTTGGGATTCTAAATCTTTCTCCCACAGGTAAGAGAGGTTTCAGAATGTGTGCAATCAGGTCGTTGTTATGCTCGAGCTAAATGTAAGGGGAAGTATATTGCAGAGGGCTCAGTGTTTTAGGGGGCCATGGTGTCACTGAAAACAGGATTTAAATGCTCTTCCCTCCTCTCCCACCTTCCCACTTTTTTTTTTTTTTTTGTCCGTACGTGGGCCTCTCACTACCGCGGCCTCTCCCGTTGCGGAGCACAGGCTCCGGACGCGCAGGCTCAGCGGCCATGGCTCACGGGCCCAGCCGCTCCGCGGCATGTGGGATCTTCCCGGACCGGGGCACGAACCCGTGTTCCCTGCATCGGCAGGCGGACGCTCAACCACTGCACCACCAGGGAAGCCCACCTTCCCACTTTTTTCAGAAAGGGTTAGTTAAAATTTTTAAATAAGTCCTACTAGTTTTGTTATAAAGTTGATCATCCGTTTTGGTGACTGAAAACCGAAGATAATAATTGCAAGATTGTACCTAAACTCAGTAGCCTGTGATCCTCCACATGCCCCAGGAGGGGCCCTAGAACTCCTAAAAGGAGACTGGTAGTACCCAAAGAAAGCCCAAAAAAAGATGCCCAACTGACACTGCTACTGACTTTCTCCATCTGGGTGCCCATTACTGCCAGTCCCAACCTGTGGCAGAGGCAGTCCTCCCTGACCAGCTGCCACCAGTTGGCTCACGAGGGAATTACGTGAATTGTCTGGACACAGGAGTGCTTCTGGTGGCCACACCTCTTCCCTTTAGCTCCTCCTTCTTTCCTCACCTTTCCGGGACTCGCAGTTTCCATTCCCTCAACACTTTTACTTGTCAACTTTCAAGTAGTTGAGGAGCCCAGAGGTCTGGAATGGGTGACCAGAAGAGCAGACACTTTTATTTGAAAAGCATTAGTAAAGGTTTTCTCAAATGAGATAATAAGGGCAGGAACAAGTCTGAACCCAAAGCCGGGCTTTCAAACAGTAAACATTCAGTAAGGAAAACTATGGTAAAGGATGTCACCTCCTTTGGTTGGCTCCAGTCAGCGACAGCACGGCCACTTCTGGTTGGGCCGGAGGTGAAAACTCAGGACCCATTCCTTTCCTGCAGTTCCCCAGCCCTTCTGTGCAAGAAGGGAGGAGTGAATTTGCCCCAACAATGAACAGAATTAGGGACCTACGTTTTCCTTGAACGTTACTCTTCTGCAGGGCTGTGTTTTTCATTTCTTGGTTTGGGTCCTTGTGTGTGCCAACACTTGCATAATCTTAAGAGATTATCCCCTTAGAAAATTTTAAACAAGACATCTTTACAAACTGAATACCATCGATGCAGATGGGCTCAACTGTCACTGTGCTGCTCCGGTGAGAGGTTCAGACCTTCGCTTGAGAGGGACCGTAAGGCCCTAGCCTGTCCTGGGACACTGGCTTCAGTCTCTTCCTCAAACCAAAGAGCAGAACACTGAAACACTCATGCTGTCGGCAAAGGAATGCTGAACGTAGTTCTTTGCTTTTCTCTCCTCCATAGTAATCTTCATTTAAGGATTTTGCTGTGCTGTTAAATTTTTGAGGGTACAGAATAGTAATGCTGTGAAACATGCATGCATTTTTGTTGATTGTCAGTATATAGTTGTCCATTAAAGCCATGTTCCCTCTGCCAGATATTAAAAGCTGTTTGACAGATTTTATAGTATTTAATGAGCAATAACGTTCTAGGCGTTACAGAGAAGACAAAAATGCGGAAAGAATTAGTACCCATTGGAATTTTCTCATCAAATGAGATTTCTCTCAACTGCTAAATATAAGCTTCCATTGCAAAAAGTAACTCTATAGGTTGCTAGCTTTGAGTAATATTTCTATACCTAACTTTTAACAATAATGAATTTCATCATAATTAAAGGTGACACGGAATAACTTGAGTTATTAGGGAGCAGAAGGGGAGATCCACTTTATTATGTAACTATCCATGGAAACTTAAATTATCATTTATATATATGTCTATAGTGTAAGAGTTCAAAATAAGAAAGCATGGTTTCTTGCTCTTTGGTTGCTGAGAATATTAGCTAATGTTCACAACAAGGAAGAGTTATTAGTAAATTTCATCAGCTGTTTTCTGTTTTATTCATGAAGTGAAGCTAAGAAGTTTTCCTTTGGGTTATAATGAAAGTACATTTCATTATAAGTGAAAGTGCATTTACATCTCACAAGTACATTGGATTTTATAGGATTTTTATGTCACATATATCAGAGAACGAGGCCCCGTCAATACTTCTGTGTACTGATTCCTTTGAGCATATCTACGAGTTTAAAAGTACAAAGAGATTTCTTAGTCAATTAGCTAATTATTCTTCCCTGCTGGAAATATTACCCCATATTTAACTGTAACACACAGACACTATGTAGGACAGGTTAGACTAGGTTAAGGTAGTCAGAAGAATTCCTAGAGGAGGTATACTCTGAACTGATACAGAAAGCAAGATTTCTAGGTTTCAAATCTTCTGGGGCCAACTTCTGTATTGCATACTTGTGACGGTCTAATAGAAGGTCACGCTCTCTCACCTGAGCGCTGCTGCAAAATGCTGTCACATAGACTTGAGCTTTTGAAACTTTACATAACCTACTCCCTTAACTTGTGAGAAATAAATTATCCCATTTGTGGGTCATCTTCCTTTTGCCTATTCTTTTGCACATTTCGTTGCCTGGAAGTACTCCCACCAAAGGGTAGGCAACTGTAGAAAGAGGAGGTAAAATTCGTATCTGATCACCTGACAAATTTGGTAACATAAATTAATAATATGAATATCATTCTCCACAGTAACATTGGGGAGTTCCCAGATTTCAGGTATTCTGGCTTTCCTTGCTCAAAGTAACGAACAATGGAAGTGTAATTATTTTATACCAATGACAGAGCTATTACATCTAGAAGAGATTTCTTGGTCTACGAATTAAGAAATAACTACCTCTCAATCTAAAGGCCTTCATACATGAATTGGAGAAACACAAAACTAATATTTTAATCTGAGGGAGAGTGACTCCTTAGCAGAATATCGTTGCCTTTTTTATATAGGACAGAACAGACAGCTCTTCTCAGCCACGTGTTCCGATGAGTGACATTACAATCTAAGGCCAAAACAGAAGATGAGGAAAACCTGGTCCCAAATCGGGCTCAGATTAGAGCCCAGAGCCGCCCCCTGGTGTTCCTTCTACAGCACGGCCCTTTAGGCCGTTTCCATGCCGTGCTAGTTGGCAGCGTTGTCCTCTCTCTTCCCTGCACTGAAAAGCGGATGGAGGAGGGTGGTGATGCTTGCCACCTCCTCCTAACAAAACATTAGGAGACTTTGTTTATATCCAGGGTCTTTATTTTAACTCCACTTATCCTCCTAGGATACTAGAAAAAGGAAGAAACATGCTTCCCATTTTAGGGTCACCTTTCTGGGCCTTAGCAGTCCCGCTAAAGACCACAGCCAGTGAGAATCAGGGAAGAAATGAACACCAGCTTTGCTTTCTGCCCCACCACCTGAAATGCTATTTTTGTAAAGCACTTTGAACTCCTCTAGTGAAAACTGCTGCCGCAGTGGAAGTGTTGTCTAGCTATTCTCATCTACAGTGTGAAGCAAAATCAAAGTTAAAAACAACACAGAAACTTTAATTCCTGAGGGAGCTCCTTTCCCTTGGCTTTTTTTCACTCCCGAGCTTACTGTAGTCAGTGATTTTTAACAATATGCCAGTTTTGGGGCTTCAAGACCAGTGATCTAACCCAAAATTCTCCCCCAAAAAACAAATTATTCCTTTTTCTAATAATACGTCGTGAAGAGTTGAGTCAAACCCCAGATTGAGCAGAGAGACACCAGCATTAGCCAAGCAGAGGGCGACTCGGGTCTAGAAGCCTGCAAAGTCAGAAAGAAAAAGAAAGCCTGAAGAAGAATAATGAATCTTGCATGAAAAACACAACCATTCAGATTTTATTTTATACTGTTTGGTAGAGGGAATATAGCTTTTTTTTTTTTCCTTGAGCCTGCAAAAAATGCATGCTCAGCTCTTGCCTGAAATAAGATAACTGGCCTTGCACAGTCATAAAAGAGACTCTATGTACCGTTGAGTGAATCACTGCTAACCCCACAGGGGAGTTCTCTGTGATTTTGAACCACCTCACCTTGCTTTGCAGAGGGGGAATGTCTGTCGAAAGGCAACTAGTGAGCTTGAAATCACTCAGATTTTCCCATGTCGGGGGCATATTTTATGAGTTGGTGAGAAGGGACACTAGACGATGAAATAATTTTTTCGGTCCCAGGTTGATGCCTAGGAGAGAGACCTAGGTCAACTTGGGCGGGGGAATTTGTGTTCAATGAAATAAATATGTAACTTTTAGAATTCCTCAAAATATATTTCATAGATATACAAAATTTTGGTCCTGCGTATGGATCTGTTTGGTTACCCTAATTCCAAAGGGAACATAACGTTTCCATAGTCAGAACAAGCCACAAAGTGTCATTCCCCTCCTGGAAATCAAAAGAGTGTGCGTGCCTGTACTTCTTCCCGACACTCAGCAACCTCCCCCTTCCAATGCAGGTGGTGGTGAATGCCTTGGTGGGCGCCATCCCCTCCATCATGAATGTGCTGCTGGTATGTCTCATCTTCTGGCTGATTTTCAGCATCATGGGAGTTAACCTGTTTGCCGGAAAGTACCACTACTGCTTTAATGAGTCTTCTGAAATCCGATTTGAAATTGAAGATGTCAACAATAAAACTGAGTGTGAAAAGCTCATGGAGGGGAACAATACAGAAATCAGATGGAAGAACGTGAAGATCAACTTTGACAACGTCGGGGCAGGATATCTGGCGCTTCTTCAAGTGGTAAGGATCGTTCTCCGTCCTATGAAATCCAGAAAGCTAGCAGAAATCTCACTTGGTTCCTTCTCAGCCCTGCGTCCAGAATCAGGATCGCTGTTAATAGGTCAGGGGACAATGTCATTTCCCAAACCAGTTCCAGGGAGACACCTTTCCTGAGTACTCTGACATCTCCAAAACCTCAGCCAAGGGAATCTGTCACTGTGCTCAAGAGTTCTGCTTATCAACAAATAAGGATTCCTGCAGCATAATAAAGTTGCAGAGAGATCACCGTCTCTCTCCATGACAGAGTATGTAGTTAAAGAGAAAGAAAAAAGTAGGTAAGTGCATAGACCAAAAAAAAAAAAAAAAAATCGATAGAGCAGAACAGTCCCACGTAACAGCTACACTAGAGTTAACTAAACATGACAACGTGACGGTGCTATGATGCCGCTACTCATGTCAGCTCAACCCCAGAGAAAGGCCTCAAGTTAATGTATCACGGTAAACAGTGAAGCATTCCGTCATGTCTGGTTTTCTCTTCCTCTTTGGTCGATTATTTGGAGAGTTTGACAAGACGGTAGAGTACAATGAAAGCTCCTAGTCTTTGGACTCAAACAGATGTAGGTTTGAGCCACACTCTGGTATTTACTGGATATGTAACCCTGGACAAATTACTAAACCTCTCTGAGTCTATTTCTTCATCTGTTAAATTTGAGTAATCATACCTTGCACGGTAGTTAAGAGGATTCATGATAACTTATTAACATTTCTTAGCACGATGCCTGGCCCATAGCAGTGCTTAATTCACGGTGTTTGCTATTACGTTTCTTCATTACTATTACAACTGTCCCTATGTCATCGAGTTGCTGGGAGTATTAAACGTGACAATGCAGGTGAAGCTCTCAACTCGGCCTTGTGTGTAGTAAGCACTTACTGTTAGCTCGTAGGAATTAATGGGATGAGCAGTGGTTTATCCCACTCCAGAGCTCTTTAGCTCTTCTCTCCCAGTTCAAGAAACTGGACCCACAGATTGAACCTAAATTGGAGCAGCTCCAGGAAACCAGTGCACACCAGCCAGCCAAACATTGTATTGAGTCCCCACCACGGGCAAGGCACCATGCTTGGGCAGTACCAGAGCCATCAGATGAATAAAGAACTGCCCAGGCCCTGAAAAAAACTGAGAATCTGGTTGAGTAAATAAAACATAGAATGAAAGGAAAACATGGAGACTGTTAAACTGGTGACCCATATTAGTTTCCAAAATCAGGTTAGGTATAGTCGGAGAATTGGGAAGGGGCTGCCTAGGATGAAGCCACTGTTGTATCTTAGTAGGGGGAAAGTTCTGACCTTGTTTTTTTTTTAATGCAGCTATTAATTTTTCAGACCCCCCCCCCCCCGCCATTGCTTGTTTGACACCTTTTTAAAATATGACTCCTTCATGGAGGGGTAAGTTCTAAGTAAACTCAGTAGATACCTGCCACTCATAAATACGAGTTTGCCCTAGCTTTAGGCGACCTTCTCAGACCCATTTTAAAGACCTTTTGTAAAAGTATTGATCCAGTTACCACTGTCAGCATGTTTCTCTGCCAATCTTTGACGTTACGTTCAGGGCTTAGACAAAGCTCCCTCGGGACCTGTATTAACAAACAGAAAATTCTGTGTCCACGTGAGGCTGCACCCAAACTCCCTGACTTGTGTTCTCGCTGAACCTAAGCCTGCCTTTGGGACCCTCTGCCCAGACTCCCACCCACCCCCTAACAGGCACAGTCTAATGACTGACTCTGTTTGCCAGGCAACCTTCAAAGGCTGGATGGACATCATGTATGCAGCTGTAGATTCCCGAAAGGTAAGGTTATACCTGGTGAAACCACGACCTTCTTAACTGGTTAGAAAGCAAGCAGCATGGTGGAGCTCATCAAGAAAGAGAGGGAAGGTTAGAACGTTTTTTGCCTGTCTCACTGATTGTAGGTCACCTTCCCCCTCTCAGTGAGTCATCACTCTCTTACAGCGCCTCCAGGTGGTTAGGCTCTTGGTTTTCACCTGGCCCTAATGGAGCTGTCTGCTCTTCAGTGCTGATCTGAAATAAGCGTGGCTCCTAGCAGACAGCCCTCCCCTCCCCCTCGCCTCACGATTTGCATATTCTCCACATACGTCATGGAAGGCATCATATGCCTTCTCAGGGCAGGACCTGCCAGCGTGGAGAAGGAGACAGGCAGAGAGAACCTCGGGCTCCCCTACCCCAGCTGGCTCAGCAGCTCAAGCGGTCAGCGGGGCTGACGGCCTTGGCATGTCGGAATCCCCCACCTGACCCCCAAGCTAGGAGCTGACTCTCCTTTCCTTTCTCCTGTCCTTTGACAGCCTGATGAGCAGCCTAAGTACGAGGACAACATCTACATGTACATCTACTTTGTCATCTTCATCATCTTCGGCTCCTTCTTCACCCTGAACCTGTTCATCGGCGTCATCATCGACAACTTCAACCAGCAGAAGAAAAAGATAGGTCTCCTCCCCACGCTGCCAGCGGCCGGGGCTCATCCCAGACGAGAGGCACTTCTGTCCCTCTCTCTAGAGAGAAACGCCTCTCTTTCTCTAAGATTCGCATCATCACCTCGCTGTGGCACTGGCCCCACTGTACATTAGTCCCAGCCAGCCCGTTCTGTCGTGCTGGATTTTGCAGTGTGTGGTTTACCACATTTACTAGACCAAACTAGCGATTTACCGGTACCAAATTTACCAGCAATTCCGGAGGCTTTTTACTAGGTTTGGCCTCCCACCAGAGGGAGGTAGGGTCAGAGAGGGTCTAGTGACAGCTGAAAAGGAAAGCAGCAGACGAATAGCTTTAGTGAGAAGTAGAAATTGTCTCGACTTGTCATTATCAGTGTTAATCCCTGGTACCAGCAGCACATTGGGATTTGAGAGATCAACCTTGGAAAGCTCACCTCCTTTACTTGTCCCAGCTCATTAACAATTTTTCCAAAGCAAATAAGATTACTCTTGTCATTTATTTTATAAATCGAGCCTGTCCCAACAAACTCCAAGGAACTTCCCAAACTGTTTGCTCCCACCAAGATTTCTAAAATTTTAATATTGTCGGAAATAGATGGGCCATTGGCCAGGACTTGAAAATCCTTTCATTTTAGAATGCTTTATTGAGAATTGTGTCAGGAAAGCAGGTCCCCCCAAATGTACGAAGATGTGTTTAGAGTCATGGCTCTCAAGTTTATCCTTCCCTGGAGGTCTGTTACTCCATTTCCTTCCTTCTTTCCTTCCTAGCCCCTAGCAGGTCTCAGAAATCCCAAGCTGAGAACAAAGTATCTCTTTGAGTTAGATTAGTTGTCCCGGGTCTACCTCACTCTGGGACGACCATTAGCTAAACTGACCTCTGGAAAGTAAAGGGGATAAAGCCCCCTCGGTTCTCAGGGTTGCACCTTAGGTCCAAACTTGTAGCATGTGAAAGCCAGTTGTAATTGCACGTTCTCTCTTTCCCTCCTTTACTTTGGAGGTCAAGACATCTTCATGACCGAAGAACAGAAGAAGTACTACAATGCCATGAAAAAGCTGGGCTCAAAGAAACCACAGAAACCCATCCCCCGCCCCCTGGTGAGTGCATTGTGTGGGCCCAGGGCAGAGTGAGGCCCCGTGTGGAAAAAGACACGGCTAGAGTTACTGCAGAGGGAGGAAAGGGGCAAATGATGGGCGGCCTGGGCCCTCCAATCCTCTCCTCGCTGTCCCATCCAAAAGATCAGAGGAAGGGAATTCGCTGGCCATCCAGTGGTTAGGACTCTGTGCTTTCACTGCCGAGGGCCCAGGTTCAATCCCCGGTCGGGGAACTGAGATCCCGCAAGCAGGGATCTGAGGAAGACGGCAGAAGAACAGGAGTTAAGGTATGGGGTGGCTTTTGCATTTGCACCTGACCTTTCCTCTGAGGCATCCTTGGGCAGCAGCAGAGAATTGGCATGTTGACCACATTGGCTGTGACCCTGGTAGAGAGATGTTTTAAGAGACCCACTAAAAATGAACAAAGGAAAGTGAAATGAAAGCTGATCTCTTTCCTACCAGTACAAGATAGGATTTGGTCATTATTTTCTCAGCCCTCTGCTTAACAAGTAAGTCTTTGCAAGGATGTGCCTGAAAGCTAAGCTAATGCCTCTTTCCGGTTATCTGTGGGAGCAGGAGAGGGTGAAGCTAGGAGAGTCTGTGGCCTGATTTCCTCCCTTGAACTGAGCCTTTTGTAAAACAGATTTGGGGACTGGGATTCTGCTTGACCCTGTGTTGGTGGTGGTTCTCTTGCTTCAGAGAAGGAGACGCTGCGCTCCTGAAGCCATACCTCCCGCCGAGTGGGACATGACCCCCAAAAGCCACGCTCAAAGTTCCTTCTTCTGTAACTTTTATTTAAAGTAACTTTTTAGGGAATTCCCTGGCGGTCCAGTGGTTAGGACTCCGTGCTACCACTGCCGGGGGCCCGGGTTCGATCCATGGTTGGGGAACTAAGATCCCACAAGCCGTGCGGCGTGGCCATAAATAAATAAATAGAGTAACTTTTTATTTAAAACACCACCACAGCGGAACTCTTAAAAGCTTACCTGGCAACCTAATTTACAAAAATGAAAGTGAAGCTACTTTCTTTGAATCAAGAGTGGGAGTCCCAGAGCATTTTCCTGACTTAACCCCACACACCCTGTTCCTGGCATACCCCCCTCACCAGCTTCTGAGGGAGAGGAAACCCTAGGGCTTTGCAGAACAGTTTGGAACCCACCAAGTTAAGTAATCCTGAAAATAAGCATGAGCTCAAGTGCCTAGGTATCTAAAAAATCAGGGAGATCTTAAGAAAGAGTACATTTTTTATATTTCCTTGATGGTAGTTTCCACTTTGTGACAGAAATGCGATCAGAGGGAATGCAAGAGGATTGCCATTTCTGAAGTTCTGTTCAGTACTTTGCACGTGGGAACCTGAGCGTATTTTCTTCCACACTAAAATATAAACGCTCAGTGTGGTAGGAAGCATTAATAAAGACCTATTCCGCAAATCGTTACAGATCTCCTACTGTGTACCAGGCACCAGGCAAAAAGTGATGAACAAATAGACAACGCAATCATGGAGCTTACAGTGTAGTGGGGATATAGATAATAAATAAGTAAGAGAACAGTTATTATAAAATGCAGGGACTTCCCTGGCGGTCCAGTGGTTAAGACTTTGCCTTTCAATGCAGGGGGTGCGGGTTCAATCCCTGGTCGGGGAGCTAAGATCCCACGTGCCTCGCTGCCAAAAATCCAGAAACGTAAAAAAAAACAAAAACAGAAGCAATATTGTAACAAATTCTATAAAGACTTTAAAAATGGTCCACATCAAATAAATAAATAAAATGCAGAGTGTTGTGAGAAAAAAATCAACTGAAGGGCCATGACAGAGTATAACGGAGGCCTGGGCTGGAGGGGGGGTCTCCTTTAACAGAGCTGTGGGAGAAGCCTCACTACGGTGGGTCTATTTGAGTGGATGAGAAGGAGGCAGAAGGCTGGGGAAAGGAATCCTGGGAAAGCAAATGAGGCCCTAAAAGCAGGAAACATTAGTGCGGCCAGGTCACTGTTGTGGCCTCTCCTGCTGCGGAGCACAGGCTCCGGACGCGCAGGCTCAGCGGCCATGGCTCACGGGCCCAGCTGCTCCCGGACCGGAGCACGAACCCGCGTCCCCTGCATCGGCAGGCGGACTCTCAACCACTGCGCCACCAGGGAAGCCCTGAAAGGCATGTTTAAGTCAGTCAGCCATAGGAGTTTTGTTGCAAGTCCAATGAGAAGCTAGTGAGAGATTTTAAGTAGGAGAGTGATGTGAACCATTTATGTTTTTAAATAATCACACTTGCTGCTTTGTGGAGACTGCATTGGATGAGGGCAAGAGAGGAAGCAGGAAGACCAGTCGGGAGACCCTTCTAGAAGTCCAAAAGGGGAGATGTTGGTGGCTTAGTTAGAGGAGGGCCACAGAAATGGAATGGAGCGGCTGAATTCAAGGAAGACTCCACAGGACCTGCAGTGGATTCGATGGGGGATGAGGGAGAGGGGTGAGCGGGAATGACCCTCAGATTTCTGGCTTAGAGCCTGGGTAAATAATTGCGGTGAGAGAAGGGCGAGCTGGGAGAGGGGCAGAGGAAAGGAGGCAGCTCTGCTTCGGACTTGCTGAGCTTTTAGACGCTTATGCCTCATCCAGGAGCGATATCGAACAAGCAACCCAGGAGTTCAGAGGAAAGATACGGGCTGGAGAAGAAAACACTTGGGAAACTGAAGCACCTAGCTAACGTGTGAGCTGTAGGAATAGATGGTAGATGAGCTCTCCAAGGGAGGAAGAAGAGATTTAGAGAAGAAATGGCCGGCAAAGGAGACTAAGAAGGAGCAGCTGGAGAGGCAGGAAGACACCCAGAAACGTGTGATGGCACAGACACAGAGAAGAGTGGCAATTTTAGAAAACTCCTGGTGAGGGAATGTTGACCTTGGTCTTTAGCCATGCTCCTGATACCCTGCTAGAGCAGCAGCCGAGCGCTGGCCGGTATTCCGGCAAAGGAAACAGGGTGGCAGCTGCCGCAGTCTGCTGGGGAAGGTTCTCATGAAGCCTCTTCCGTCTTCTTCCCTCCCTCCCCACCCAGAACAAGATCCAAGGCATCGTCTTTGACTTTGTCACTCAGCAAGCCTTCGACATCGTCATAATGATGCTTATCTGCCTTAACATGGTGACGATGATGGTGGAGACAGACACTCAGAGCAAGCAGATGGAGAACATTCTCTACTGGATCAACCTGGTCTTTGTCATCTTCTTCACCTGTGAGTGCGTGCTCAAAATGTTTGCCTTGAGGCACTACTACTTCACCATTGGCTGGAACATCTTCGACTTCGTGGTGGTCATCCTCTCCATTGTGGGTGAGTGGGGCAGGCGAGGACGGGAGAGGGGACCTGACTGGCCCTGCGGACGGGATTCCGGGCAGTGCCGCGAACGACACAGGGCCGAAGGGCGGGCAGGTTACTCTCGGGTTGTAAATTTTGTGGCTGAAGAGGGGGAAAAGATTAGATTTGGTTCTTGCTTTCAAAGAGTTTACATTCTAACAGGTAAGGCAAAGGAAATATATTTTAAAATCTGGCTACAGTAGCAGTATAAAGTGGAAAAAGGCCTGGTAAGGGATTGTTAAGTTGGACATTAATGAGGAACATTCTGGTGGTGACAGCACTTCTGCTGATGGCAATGCTCATTTACTAAGTAGTTGGAGAGTTTCTTCACTTGTGTTGTCTCATTTGATCCTTATGACAGCCCAGGAAGCAAGGTATGTTACTATCTTTGCTGTGAAGATGTTCAGGGTCACTCAGTTAGGAGGTGGCAGAGGCAGAACTCAAGCTGGTTTTTAACAGTGACTGTGCGGCATTTGCTTCAGCCTAAGGGCCTGGAAGGGCTCACGTCCTGGCAGGCAGTGGAAATGCTGTCCTATTGATCGCCCTCCCCCAAATTTCCCTGCCTTCCTAAAAGGCATCTCGAATAGGGAAACACTACCTTGGTTCCAGGTGGGTTTGACTGACTTACGCTAGCAGGGGTAGAGTGCCCGAGACCCAGGGAACCAGCTCCAGAGCTGGTTTAGCAAGGTGGTGACCACGGCCACCAGAAGGCAGCTGCGCTCCCACTGTCTAGTTCTGTCCTCCAGAGCAGCGTGTCCAAAAATGTGTTGACTAATCTCATACATTCCTCCCCAAGAAAAGAATCCCATGATGGAATTACTTTGGGCAACACGGTACAATACACTGAATTTCCCTTTGGAGGGTCACAAGGCACATTAGCCTACAGTAGGCTCTTGAAAGTCTTGGAGTAAAGAATTCTGTTTAATACATCATCCCACCTTCATTCAATCACAACACCCTGTTTTCAAGCAATAATAATGTTTCTAAGAGTTTAATGGAACATACTATGTGCTGGTCACCATTCTAAGTGCTTTACATGTTTTAATTCCTGTAACCCTCACAACAGCCCTGTAAGTATCATGAAGAACAAAGGCACAAAGCCGTTACTGAGACATGCAACTGCTAAGCGAGCAAGCCCAGCCCCCTGGCCTCAGCTCCGCACTCCTGACCTCCCGCGAAACACACTCTGGACCATGCTACCCTTGTCCACGTTTCTTAAACTTTTTCTGCCCACCCATCACTAAGTGGGATGGAAAACCCACAGACGAAACCATGCCCCCTATTCTCAGATGGTACTTGAAAATAAGGAGGAAGAAGAGTTTCTTCTGATAATTGGGATTTTTATAAATGTCATTAATCTGTTCAGAAACAAAAGCTAGAAAAAATCTTTTTAAATTAAGAGGAGTTTGGGTAAAACTCTCCCTGGAACCTCCTGGAGGACCCCTTAAATGTTGATCCCACTGCCTGGATTGCTGTCTGCCCACCTCTCTCCCCTTTTCTCTGGGCACAAGTACACATTCATCCTACAGAACCTTACTGAGGCATCATCTCCCCTCTGAAGCCTTACTTGCCCACCATGTACGGAATGCAAGTATTACGTTATGACTTAATTGAGAAGTAAAAAGAGGAGCGCTGAGAAATCATCTTGAGTCCTGGCTGAGGTAGAGATTTTCTTGAAAGCTGAAAATAGCTTAAAACCTTAAAACCTGCAGTTCACTAGCCCAATATTTATGAATCCTTATGGTTGGAAGATATTTCTTTATTTAAATGAAGATGTGCTCACACTGTCTCGTGGGGGCCTCGACAGCAAGAGAAGACCCTGAAGGAAGAGCACCTGGTGTCACTGCCATGCCTTCAGCTGTCATCTCCCAACCTTTTCATCTCCTCTTCCTTCTGCGGCCCCTCACTGGGCTCCCGTTATCGCTCTTTAGTTTTAAAGGCAAGTGGTCTGGTGGAAGTGGACCCCTGGATGAACGTAAACAGAAAAAGGCCCTCTGCTGTGCGTGTTTCACCCTCTACTTTTGTTTTTGTTTTTCTTTTTTTGCGGTACCCGGGCCTCTCACTGCCGTGGCCTCTCCCGTTGCGGAGCACAGGATCCGGACGCGCAGGCCCAGCGGCCAAGGCTCACGGGCCCAGCCGCTCCGCGGCATGCGGGATCCTCCCGGGCCGGGACACGAACCCGCGTCCCCCGGATCCGCAGGCGGACTCTCAACCACTGTGCCACCAGGGAAGCCCCACCCTCTACTTTTATATCCTATTAACGTCTGGACATTTTCACCTGGTGATACTGGGTTTTGATTGATGGCTTTAAACACAAAAATCTAGAAGCTCTTGAGTTGAAAACTACTCCCGAGAGGTCCCTTTAGTTTGTAGGCTAGTTTGGTAAGGTAGGAACATGGGGCAATGAGAACCAAAAATATCTTTTCAGAGCCAGGAAGAAGATGCCCTGAGAATTAGCGGCATTAGCGGACTAAGCCTTCACAGCCATTGGGTAGTGAAGTTACGGGGCGGAGCCAGGACTTCTCATTCACTGTTTGTGGATGTGGTAATTTGATAGCATTTTGGAGAAGAATCCAAATTCGGATTCTGAACGGACAAATCTGAAAAAAAAAAACAAAAACGAATTTAACACCAGAGATCAATCTCACAAACATAATGTTACGTCTCAAAAGCAAGTTAGAGATCTAGAAAGAGAGATACGGTATAATTCCTTAAACATAGGCTGCTACCTATATACTATTTATGGGTTCGTACATAGCAAAATTATGAAGACACTGGGGTGATACATGTCATCTGCAGGATCGTGGTTGCTTCTGGGGGAGATGAGTGGAAGGAAATTTTGTATCTGGGTGTCGGGTACCTAGGTGTCCATTTTCTTGTTTTCTCGGCTTCTCTGTATGTTTGAGACATGCGATTTTCTTTTGAGAAAACTTTTTATTAGGAGGGTTCAGATCGAATAGTAAGGCACTCATTCTGTAAAGTCCTTTGGAGTTAAGGGTTCCAGAGCGCCAGGCGACACAAGTAAAGAGAAAGGGCATCTCCGGGCTCAGTAACGTATCTTCTGTTCCTCTTCTTAGGAATGTTCCTGGCTGATATAATTGAGAAATACTTTGTTTCCCCAACCCTATTCCGAGTCATCCGATTGGCCCGTATTGGGCGCATCTTGCGTCTGATCAAAGGCGCCAAAGGGATTCGTACCCTGCTCTTTGCCTTAATGATGTCCTTGCCTGCTCTGTTCAACATCGGCCTTCTGCTCTTCCTGGTCATGTTCATCTTCTCCATCTTTGGGATGTCCAATTTTGCGTATGTAAAGCACGAGGCTGGCATCGATGACATGTTCAACTTCGAGACGTTTGGCAACAGCATGATCTGCCTATTTCAGATCACCACCTCGGCCGGCTGGGATGGCCTGCTGCTGCCCATCCTAAACCGCCCCCCCGACTGCAGTCTGGATAAGGAACACCCGGGGAGTGGCTTTAAAGGAGACTGCGGGAACCCCTCAGTGGGCATCTTCTTCTTTGTGAGCTACATCATCATCTCCTTCCTGATCGTGGTGAACATGTACATTGCCATCATCCTGGAGAACTTCAGCGTAGCCACGGAGGAAAGTGCAGACCCTCTGAGTGAGGATGACTTTGAGACCTTCTATGAGATCTGGGAGAAGTTCGACCCCGACGCCACCCAGTTCATCGAGTACAGCAAGCTGGCAGACTTCGCAGATGCCTTGGAGCATCCTCTCCGAGTGCCCAAGCCCAACACCATAGAGCTCATTGCCATGGATCTGCCAATGGTCAGCGGGGATCGCATCCACTGCTTGGACATCCTTTTTGCCTTCACCAAGCGGGTCCTGGGAGACAGCGGAGAGTTGGACATCCTCCGGCAGCAGATGGAGGAGAGGTTCGTGGCATCCAATCCTTCCAAAATGTCTTACGAGCCAATCACGACCACGCTGCGGCGCAAGCAGGAAGAGGTGTCAGCAGTGGTCCTGCAGCGCGCCTACCGGGGACATTTAGCAAGGCGGGGCTTCGTTTGCAAAAAGACAACTTCCAATAAGCTGGAGAATGGAGGCACCCACCGGGAGAAAAAAGAAAGCACCCCGTCTACAGCCTCCCTCCCATCCTATGACAGTGTAACTAAACCCGAGAAGGAGAAACAGCAACGGGCAGAGGAAGGAAGAAGGGAAAGAGCCAGAAGACAAAAAGAGGTCAGAGAATCCAAGTGTTAGAGGGAAGCAAAAACTAAACACTGTACAGATTTAAAACTTGCAAGTGAAAGATTGTTTACAAACTTCCTGAATATTATCAATGCAGAACAGCTGTGGAGACACTTTAACCCGAAGATCTATACCAAACGTAGTCTGCTTACCATGTAACACGGTTGCATCTTGAGCAGTGACCTGCCAAGGGCAAAGGACCCTGCTCCCTGGACTCACAGATTTTTCTAATGCTTGGGCAGGTGGTTACTGCATGTTCCACATCAGTCAATGCAACTTAGGACAAAACTAACAGGATACAAAAACAGAGGCGAGGCTGCCGGGACCAGTGTATTTCCGTTGCAGCCAAATGGATTTTATTTTTTCATTCTGTTGATTCTCAGAAGCAGAAAGCATCAATTTAAAAGTTTGTTTGTTCACGCAAACTCTATTTGCATTCTTACGTTAGGCTAAGCAGCAAAAAGAAAAAAAACACACACACTCACATTTAGCCCATGTCATTTAATTGTCAGTTTCTTTGCCATAAGCCGCATCTTCTCCACATGGGCTTCACGTGGTTTGGAGACAGGGTGGGGGAAAACAATCAGGTTTCTTCAGGCTGAGGAGGACTTGCTCAGACCAATTCCAAACATTGTGCTCGTTCAATGCGTAGAAATGATTTGCATGATGGCATGCCGTGATCAGAAGTCATGCATGAGAACCATACACCACAGGACACTACTAATCCTGTCCCCTGCACTGGGTCAGCCTCTGGACAGGACCCAGCCCTGCACCGTTCACTGTATTTGGAGGAAAAAAATGGTAAGCGTTCCATACCCGCTGCGATTCTTTCTGAATTCTTAGAAGTCTTTCGTACACCTTCCGGGTAGGGAAACATAACCAACCAATTGACTACCACCACCAACAAAAATCAAGCCCAGTCCAACAAGCAGATGGATCCGTTGTGTGTATATGTTTAACAGACATCTCTAACATACAGCCATTGTTGCACATTTTGAAAGATGAACTACTTAATGCTGCTCTCTGTGTCCCATACATGGGGAGATTTTGATCTCAAATGGCTTGTATTAACGTCACTGTAAAACCAAATCCTAGGGCTAAAAACAAAAATCAAAAAAATTTTTTTCATTTATATCTTGCAATATTTATGATGATTGTTTAGCCTTCATACTGGAGAACTGACTTTTTTGGGGGTAGAGATAAAAGTGCTATTCAGAGTAGCATGGTATCTCTAGAGGGTCATTTGGGGGAACTTAAAACAACCTTTCGTTGGGGGTAAAGGGGTGCTCACTTCATCAGTATCACGTCCTTCTGCATTGTGGCTTTCTCTGGGCTTGGGTCCATGTGGAGAGGGGTTCAGATATTCTGAACAGGCCTCTCTTCTACAGAGGGGTTGTCACAAGCTGACACACCGCACGGTTCCTCTTGCCTCCATCACATTTTTCCACCAAGCAGGGCTTCCTTTACCCACAGAGGTGGGTGAGGGCCACAGCACTGGAGCTACAGCTGTGGTTTGTTTCATTTATTATTAGAATAGTCACTGGTGGGACCTCAGTAGAGATGGGGCCGCCTCTGAACCCAGCCCACTTGGTTTATTGCACTGGTTCTCACGAGAAAGCGACTTAATATGAATTCTTAAGAAGTTCCAGCTTCCCCCAGCACGTTCTTTCGGCCAGTTTTGCCATCTGCTTAGGGACCTGCCCATTGTCACTGGAGGGTGGCTTTGCGGGGGAGTGTCGTAGCTTCCGTCTGTCGCCCGCTTCAGGGAAGACAGTTTTCAGTCCAGGGGTTTCTCATCTGATGACTAGATTTCAGAGCTAAGATGCTGCAGCCGAATGTGTCAGGAAGTCGATACAAAGGGTGAGGAGAGACTCCAGCATGCAAACCAAATCAAAATAAACTCTTCCTGAACCACAGAACGGAGGGAGAAAACCCACAGTGAGACACACCAACCTGCCTTGCAGTAGAAGCACTCTGGATGTCATTGCACAGCCCACCTGACTAGTTTCGCGTAGAACAGACCACAGCAAGTCAGTAAGCAGAGCTTTCTATCTTGTCGGACCATTAGAAACTCTGTCCAGCTTTCATAAGCCTGCTTCTGCGGCACCATCCGTAGTACTTTTTGTACTACGCCTGATACCAGGCTGGGAAGGCGTTTTTCTCGGTGACCCTGCTAACTGCTAGGATGGATGTATAGTAACGTGTACAGGCTACATCGTAAACAGCACAAAACAAGCTGACGTGTGGTTATTCTTTTTAAGAGAATTATAAATACTGTAATATATCATTTTATTTTATTGGCATGCCTTTTTGTAAATACAAATTATTAACTTATTAAATAGGAAATGGCTTCTGGCTTATGCCATTGTCATGTTTATTTTTATTTTTTATACTTTTCTTTCTTCTTAGAACTTAGATGCTGTCAGCCAATGTACATCCCCAAACCAGACAGACAGACAAAAAATTTTTTATTGCTAATGGTCTTTTCCAAAACAACAAAAAATATATATATTTTTGTTCCAATATGCAATAAATTCTAACCACTTCTATGCAAGATTCGGCTAAACTTCATCATCGTTCTTGTTCTTAGGTCTTGAGATGGGCAACAGAACTGTAAGATCCCGCTCCGTCCTCCAAGTGCTCATGCCAGTGATGTCATTAAGCTACTAGAGCATATTAATGAGACTTTTCTGAGCTCTGACCCTTTTCCTCCCCCAGACCCTGGTCCCCACCCAGCGGGTTATCTCCTCAGTGACACACACGGGCCTTGGTATCTGACACCCATCGGCCAGCCTCATAGGGAAGAAGCCACCTCCACTCTATCTGAAGTTTCGCTTTTTTTTTTTTTTTAACTTTTCCCACCTTCTTTCCCCTCACCCATCGCCCCTCTACCCACCCGCTCGCTCACGCACTCTCGCCCTCTCCCGCCCTGCTCCACACTTCTTTGGTAGTAAGTGACACCATCACCAGCAGTTTACACCCGCAGTTAACAGGCATTGAACTCAAAGAGTCAGTGATGACGTTCTTGTACGTCTTCACCGAGTGGGTAAGTGGCAACGCTTTGACAAATATTAACGAAGCCAATCAAAAAGCAGCGGCAGCCACAGTATCACTGCACATATATATATATAGATATATAAATACAATATAAATATTTATTTTTTGTAGCCAGGTCCTTGGTGCAGTATTTATACTCCACAATCCACCTTTAAAAAAGGACAAAAAGCAAAAAGACGTGTGATGCTGTTAATTTAAAACGCAGAGCCAAAGCCACTGAGCAGCAGCTGACACGGTTGCTGGTTTGTGTGTGAAAAACACTTTCCCCTCTTCTTTCCTTAACCTCCACGTTGCTTAGGATTTGGAGACTCCGTAATTTAAAGCAGAGGGCGAGCGCAGGATAAACTTCCCAAGTCAGCGGACCTGCTCCCATCCCTCTCCGAATGAGCCACTCTTGGCATCAGAAGCTGACTGAGGAGAGATTAACAGCAACTCCCAGTCAAAGCCCCTGGAACGACAGTGCCCAGAGTTCTTTTCTTTTTCACCGCAAACAATGTAAGCTTGTAAAAGACCAATAGTGGAGACTAGTGTATTAGTGAACGCATGGAGGCCAGCACTGCTCTAAACGAGACGTGATCAAAAGTACATCACTACTATAAGCCAAAAGGAAACAAAATAAAAATGACCCTTTTTACTGTACAAGGGAAGCCTGTCTTGGTGTGCGTTTGTTGCTTGACTCTCCCAATTTTTGATTCCTGGGAGGGGTCTGGGAATTGGGACTTCAGCACATTTGGGGAAAGGAGGGGGAATGGAAGGGAGAGAAATCAGAGGGTTTCCTGCAAAGTTCTGGCTAAAAAGTAGGGATTGGAGAGAAAAGCAAGGTCCTGTCCGTCCCCCCACCCAGATCCCCAGTTACCCATTGCATGTGGCATTCCTCCCACTACCGGGCCAGCGCTTCAAGGCCCATGAAACCCCTTCCTCATCGGCCCCCCCAGCAGAGCCCCCAGAGAGGCTGTCAGCCAGCCCAGCTGGGCTGGCCTTACTTCTGCCTTTTTCACGTTTTTTAAGGAAAAAAACCATCCCAACGCCCCAAAGCTCGGGCAAGCACGATGCCCAGCAGCCTCCCCTCTGCTAGCTAATGCTGGGCCTTGCCCTCCATCAGCCCCAGGGACAAACCAGCGGACTAGCGCTGCTCTCATTCGCATTCGGCAGGGAAGGGGGGCACCCTCCCCTTCCCTCACCCTGCCCAGCTTTGGGGACATCCCTCTCTAGGCCGTGTCTCCCAGTCCAGGAACACTCAGGAGGGTTTTGAAGTGCCCACTCTAGTCCGCTCCAGTAGCTCCACTCTGGAGAGAGATGGCTGGTAGGTCAGTCTCCAACCTCCCCGCCCCACCCCCAACCTCCAGGCCTGCTGTGGAGGTGAGATTGCCATATGGGTTATGACTTTGTGACTTGAGTCCTGGGCATCTTCTGTGATGATGCCTCTTTATTTTCTCAGATGTTGCCCAAAGTTTTGCAAAAAGCTTCGTTCATTTTCAGGTACCCCCACCCCCTAAAGAATTGGCTGCAACTAGCCAGCCAGGGGGACGTCAGGAGAGAAGAAGAAGTCTGGGTTGGGAGGGGCCTGAGGTTTGCACAGTCTGTGCTGTGGCTCAGCGTTGTGCTTTCTTGGACTCCCCTTCCAAGAGCACCAAGATTTCCTCCGTCAAAACACTCCTGAGGCACCCCTACCCCTGCCCCCCACTGCTGTTTGCTGTACATAGAGGCTAAGTGGGGTGGGGTGGGCGGGGTGTGCACGTGTGGTGTGTGTGTGTGTGTGTGTGAAGAATGTATATAGGTAAAGGGGAGCGTGGTCCAGTGGTTCCAGAAAAGGGACAGAACTCCTGTGTTCCATCCCCAGCTCGACCACTGACTCGCTGTGTGGCCTTGGGCAAGTCACTTAACCTCTGTGCCTCAGTTTCCCCATCTGTAAAATGGGGATAATAATACTGACCTACCTCACAGGGGTGTTGTGAGGCTTTAACTAAATGTTTTGTAAAGTGTTTTTGAGATACAGAGGCAAAGGCACTAGGGAAGGGCAAAGTATTATTTGGACTTATGGAAGATGAAATGGTACCATAAATGCTGCTATTCTGAGAGCCATTTTAAACTGCACTGCTCCAGCCACCCCCGCTTCTCATCACCAGGACAGCAGGTCGAGAAAATGTCTTTCCTTTCGCTTGCTTCTGGGGTTTGTGATTATTCCAGATACTTAATTTTTTTCCCTTGCTGTATCTCCTTCCCTCACCCCCTCGACTTGTTCCCTGTTCCGTTTATGCGGAAATGGCAGAAATGCTTGAGAAAGGAGAATGTATAAGAGGATCGGAAGTTTATAGTCTGAAATTTCAATTTTACTTTGTACTGTACATCTTTTTACTTTAGAATTTGCAATAAAGGGTTACGTCAATCTTGTTTTCAACTCTCTTCTTGGACTGGCCTGTCATTCTGTCATTATTCTCACACCGGAGCCCCTCAGCCCAGGGTAGCGGGGGAGTCAAGCACTCCCACCCAGCAGGACCCCACAGCTGTCCTCTCCCCTTCCTCTGGCAGGGGCACAGTCTGAGTAGGATCTGTGTGAGGGCTCACCCAGGCTCAGCTCCTCTGATGGACGGGCGGTGCCCCAGACACTCAGGTGGGTGGGAAAAGTTTGGGGCTCCAGGTGGAGCTTCAGGAGGCCTTGCCTGACTGGAGAGAGCAGCTTGGAGGCAGCAGGCCCTGGAAGTGGGCACACCTCTAGCTGTGCCGCCCCCAGCCCACTCCAGCAGGGCCTCAGAATAAACAGAAATTCTGCACCTTGTTCCAGGCCCCAACGTGTTTCTCCAGCTCCCTTACTGCTCACGGGTCATTCCCTCTGGAGCTCAAACTTTTGGCTCAGGCAGCTCTGGATGCAAACGCCTGACTATGCCACTAACTAGTTGTGGCCAGTTTCCTTATATGTAATTGAGATAATACCTTATAATCTTGGGTTTTGAGGATTATATCAAATAATGTATGTAACTGCTTAGCCTAGAGCCTGACACACAGTTAGTTAGTGCTCAATAAATGGTAGCTCTTAGTGGAAGAATAAGTGCGAGACAAAGAAGGAACTAAAGCTGACAACAATTGGGAGGGTCTGCCCTCCCCGGCAGACTGGCACCCGAGCCCTCCTCTTCCACTGACTGCCTCTCTGGCTACGCCAGTCATTTCCAACCAACAAACCGATCGCTCCCACTTTTGCGTATTTCGTAACTTTTATAATATGTCAAAGGCAGCACGCCACCAGGATTGTGCTCCCATTTCACAGCCGGGGACACAGAGGCGAGGGGGTATCTGGCCCACCTGCAGCCCAGGCCCCCGGGGATGCGAGGGGCTCTGCAGTCAAGAGTGGCTCCTCTTCCCCGCAGCCGGGCACCCCGGAGGGCCGCAGCAGGGGAGGGGCAGGCGGCCGGAGGCTGTGGGGCCGCGCCCCGTCGCCGTCGCCGCCCGTGATCCACGGCGTGAGCAGGATGAGCAGCGCCCCGGCGCCCAGCGCCCCACCGAGGCCGGTGAGGAAGCCGAGCGCCAGCGGTCCGGCCCAGCCCGTGGGGCTCCGCTCGTACGGAGCCTGGGGCAGTCGCTCCACGATCAGCTCCAGCTCGTCCCAGTTGGGCTCGCGGGCCGAGGAGCGGCGGGGGCGCAGGGCCGGGGCCGGGATGGGGGCAGCGGGGGCGCCGGCTGGGGGTAGGTAGCTCCGCCCGAACTTGCGCAGCTGCAGCGTCGCCTGCTGGTGGAGGCTCTTGCCCAGCTCCCGGGCCACGTCCGGGCGGCCGCTGCGCCGCAGGGCCCGGGCCACGCGGTCCCATGACAAGGACGGGGCCTCGGCAGCCAGCCAGGCCGCCAGTCCCTCCCGGCAGCCGTCGGACACGTTCGCGGGCTCGGCCGCCCGGCCGGCCGGCTCCCCCGCCGCCTCGCGCTGCCGCCGCCGCCCCGCCGCCGCCGACGTGGGCACCGGCTTGGGCCGTGCCAGCCGGTCCTCCGAAAGCCTGGCCAGCTCGGCCTCGACGTCCGGCTCCGGCGCCTTCAGGAGCGACTGGAAGTGGCCGCACTCCTCCGGAGTCAGCAGCTCCGCCAGGCGGACGGCCGCGTGAGGGCCCATGGCGTCCAAGGCCCCCGCCGGAGCCAGCGCCCAGCCCCAGAGCGCCAGGGCCAGGGCCCCCGGAGCCCGCGCAGCCATCGCCGGGCGGTGACCACAATCCACGGATTGTGGGGGTAGGAGCTTCGAATGCCCGCGGATGGGGGAGGGGCGCCAACACCCACGGATGGTGGCAGGGATAAGGTTCCTACATCCGGGGACTGCGGGCGGGAGGAGGGGGACACCCAGGGACGGGAAGGGGGGGCCCTCCGACACAGGCAACTTGTCGTTGGAGGATCTGCTAACATCCAGAAACTAGGCATTAAGCGGGGAGGGTCTCACAAAACCTGGGGATTGGAGTGAGAGTTTCCCAATACCCAGGGATTGGGTGGGTGGGGGGGGACTCAGTCCCCCAGGAGGCAAGGATTCCGGGCCCTTAAACTGAAATGCCTGCCCGAGACCTCCGGGCTGTCCCACTAATGTCTCAAACTTAGCAAGTCTCCCACATCTCTTCTAACCCATTTACCGCCCCTCACACTCCAGCAGAAGCCCTAGACCCCTTGCTCTCCTTTATTTCCGACATGCAATCAAGTCCCACATTCTCTTATTACCTGCTAAATACAAAACATGTATAGACTCTACCATTTCCCGTCCTCCCACGGGTGCATCCAAACCCCCCTCCTCCTCCGTTTGGATAATGTAAGCTCCTCCTCAAGTCCCCCACCCTCAGGGACGGAACTGGCTTCCTTTCCCCAAGCAAGCTTGGACTGCACTCTGCTCTGCCTCAGTCACTCCCCAGCTGACAGGTCCCTTCTGGGGCGCCCTCCCTGCCCCCACACACCCTTTTGCCTGTCCCTCCACTAGGCACCCCTCCTATGTACTCCCACAGCACGCTGCTGCTCTGCCTGTTTACTGTCTGTCTCCCGCATTAGAGTGTAAGGTCCATCTATTGTCCCCATGGCAACTAGCGCATAATAGTGTTCAGTAAAGATCTGTTGAATCCGTGGGTAAACTCTTAACTTGCAAATCAGTCCCTGTCCACCAGCCACTAACCCCCTCCCGGCCCCACACACGCAGGCTTCATCGTGGAGCCTCAGCTCTTCACAGGGCATGGAAGGTCCTCCTAGTGCAGCGGTGCAGTTCCATGATTCCTCCCACTTCTCCCCACTCCTGCCCTCACTTTATGCTCTTGTAACAAGTCACAGGTATGGTACAGTTTCCAGCCTCCATAGCTTTGTCAGGCTGTACCCACCCAATCCTGTCCAGGAAGTTTTTCTGACCCATCACTACCACTACCACCACGAGTCAGAATCTTTTCTGGGCATTCTTGAGATAGCCTACGCATCCTCCATCGGGACACTTATCTGGAAAGTAACTAATTCGAGGATTTAGTCAACATTAACTCAGTGTCTTCCATGCGTACCAAATACTGTGCCAGATGTGAGAACATAAAAATTTTGATACGGTCCCTCCTCAAGCAGCTCTATCCAGTTGTATTTTCAAATGATCCATTATTGAGCTTTTCCCACCCTGTACTGTGGGCTCTCCAGAACGGTGGCTGTGCTTAACCATTTCTGTATCCTCCGTACTACATGGTGTCTGCACAGAGTAGGTGTGTCATAAACCAACTAGAGTGCGAGGGGGTGTCGGGACCTCTAGGAGACAAGAGGGTTGGGGTCGGTGAGCCCCGGGGCAATGCCCTAGAGCCCCCATGTCCAGGTACACCAGCTGTTTCTCTTGGAGGGGGAACTGCTTTGCAGGGTCTGGCCTTGGGCTTGCTTTGCCTCCTAGAAGTCCTGGGTACGCCCTTAGCCTGAGCCCGAGGACGCCACGGGCCTACGTCCCTTGCGCTCTGGTGCATTTTCAGTAATTTTGCTCAGCACATTCAAGACCTCAGGAAGTTGTGGGTCAAAACCTCTCATGGGCATCTCCGTATAGCTAGTTTTCTGTGTCCCAGTTTATGATGAGCTGTCAGAGTGTGGGGATTGACAGACAGATGGTGGCAGACAAAGGATCCCATGTGACCTGAAAGACTGGAACACACTGTGTCCACACCCTGCCCTCTGTCCCCTTTCCTTCCGTCCAAGGATGGACCACAAGTACGATCCTAGCTCTGGCCAGCAAGGGATGCTCTCCAGGTTCTGAGTGAAACTTCCTCTTCAGCCCCCCTTTCCTCCACGCATACATCTATTCATTCATTCACTCATTCAACAAACATATGAGCCCTTCTTTATCCCTCAGGATTCAGAGCTCTGGGGATATAAGTCAGCCCCAATTCTGAGCCTCTAAGAGCTCAGAATTGCAGGCTTTTCATCTGGTGGCCTCACTGCCCAGCACATGGCGGGCCCTTGCCGTGCCAGTGAGTTAACAGGAGTCCCACAGTCATGTTTTGCTGAAGGAAAAGAAACACCCGCAGAGCCACACCCAGGGCTCCAGCAGACCTGGAAGCCCAAGCATTCCCCAGAGGGCTCCCCACATCCTGCTGCCCCCAAGAAATCCTCTGGAAACCACGTATCATCGTTTTAATACTGTGTAATACTTTCTTTTAAAATACAGTCTTTTCTGAGGTAGACAGACCAAACTGCAGAGCATCGTCAAACAGGAGATAAATACGTCCACATCAAAATGAGGTAGAAATGGTTACAGCTGGAGGAGAGGACCCCAACCCCAATCTGGGCAGAGGAAGGAGAGGGCCAGCTTGCCCTCCCCCCATCCCTGCCCCTGGATTCTTTGGTATGCCCCCCCAAACACCGCCAGAGCTGGACCTGCCCTTCCCCACCCGCCTCAGTGCCCATGAGGTAGGTGCTATAGACTGGAGGCTGTCTCCTTGTGCAAAGCTCCCCAAGGCCAGGAGAGGAGGCTGTGGGGGCCCTGGGTCCTGGTCAGTGAGCTCTTCCCCCAACCCCCAGAGCTGCCTGCCTCTTGAAGGGAAGGCTGGGATCCCAACCCCACCTCCCCAATGCCCTCCACCCCCCCCCATACACATATACACACCTGAGAGGACCTGCTCACTCCCTGCCCCCCGCAAGGGCCTTTCAGAGCCAAGACCCTGCACCCACTGCTTCTGAGGCACCAAAGCCCTGCAATCAGCCAGCTCCAAGGAGTGGAAGGCCAGGGACCAAGGGGGAAAGGGGGGAAAACAGAGCAGCTTTCTTGTTAGCACTCCTAAGCCAGCACAGGCCCTTAGCACCTTGGCACCTGAAATGTCCCCCACGGACTTCCTTCCAGCTAGTAGTGGGAGGCGGTACAGAGACTGCAGGAGCTGTAAGGGTGGCAAGGGACAGGAAAGGCAGCTAGGGTGGGAGAAAGAGTTGGGGTGACAGCTTGTCCCCCCTACCTTTGGACCAAAGGTCAGAGTTGTGAAATGGGCTCCCTGAGGGGGAGGGGCGAACTGCCAAAGCCCCATCAAAGGAGAGTTGGTGGGAAGAAGAAGAATACGGTTCTCACGAGGAAAGGTGCCCAAGCCTGGGCTTCCGGGGGAAAGTTTGGGTGGGACTGAGAATAAACCCCCAATGTTTATTCAGGGGAACACAGCCTGCCCATCTCTTTCACCCTCTCATAGCCCCTGGAGCTCTAGACCTAGGACCCTACGAGAATGGGGGAGGTACAAGTCCCCACAGAACCCTCTTCTGTAAAGGATGCTTATTCACCCCTCCTCAGGGCCTCCCAGCAGGCCCGGGACGCAGAGTCTGTAGTCAGTTTTGTGCCCAACCACTTGTGGCCAGACTATCTTCCCTCCCAAGGAAATCTCCTTAGCGTGAGTTACAGGAGACCCCTGCCTAGACAAGGGCCAGGTGGGATGACCTCTCTGGGGACTTTCTGCCTGGGCCATCTTCCCATTTGGGCCCTCTCAGCCTACTGTCTGGGTCTGGGGCAGGCAGTAGACAAGGGCATCCCAACTCTGGATAACCAACCCTCCACAGAAAACACCCCACTAAGCTGAGGGGTGGGCCCAGCAGGAAGGGAACAAGACCTGCCTCCTCCCAAATTCCACAACCCACCCCCCCTCACCCCTACCTACAACCTTGGGCCTGAGCAGGAAGCCCTAGCAATACATTCTGCTTCTGTCCCAAGAAGCACAGGGGTTTAAGTGTGGCCTCTGGGTCTTCCTCTCCCCTTCCCCACTCAGAAAGGTCTCACTTTCTAAGTCTTCTGGGAGAACCTGCTTCCCTGGGAGTGAAGGGGTAGGTGGGGACACACACAGGAGAGCAGCCAAAATCTAACATTCTTTCTGAGGTCAGTTTCTTCCTGAGTTGTCAAAAGAAAAAGAAAAACAGCAATTCTACACATCTCACAAAAATAAGAGGCCTAAAATATTAAACAAGCTACATTTCTGGGATTTCCCCCCTCAAAAACAAACAACAACAAACCCTTCTTTGGGTGGTTCTTTTTTTTTTTTTTTTTTTTTTTTGCTTGACTCCCGCAGACCCAAGGTTTCAGCTGGGTGATGGATACGGGGTGGGAGGGGACTCCCTACCCCTCCTCTTCATCCCCTAAACCTCCAGATCTCCTGAAAGGGACACTGCAGACTTTGAATGTGAGGGACAGAAAGCAGGGAGAGGGACCAAGAGACAAGAGAGGCTGGAGAACAAGGGATGGAGACAGAAGCACAGAGGGTGATAGATGGAGAGACAGGGGAGGGAGGAGCAAAAGAGAAACAGGGCCAGCGCCGGGGGGCGGGGGGCTGGGGGCGGGGGAGGTATGGTCAGTGACAAAGCGACGCGGAAAAAAAAACTACGCGAACGCAGAGAAAGGGGGAAGTGGAGGAGAGGGAGGGAGCCATTCAGAAAGCAAGGAGACAAAAGGATTGTGGCGAGAGAGCAGGAGTTCCTTCGGCCCCGGGCCGGCCGTCCGCGGGGCGGAGATGGCGAGCTTCCCGTCCACAATAAATAGGAAAAACCTGAGTACACAGCGCATACGGCATCTATCTGCCTAGCAGAAGCATCTTCCTTCCCACGAAACAAAAACATTCACCGGCAGCCCCCTTCTCTCCCCCACCCCATATCCCTCACTCCGCGAACAGAGGGCCGGGGAGGGGGGCGGCGGCTCCCGCGGCCTCACGGAGCGCCTTCAGTGTCCGAAGCCGTACATTTTGTCCCACTCCACGAACGAGTCCAGCTCCTTCGGCGAGGCCCTAGGGCCCACCTTGGCCAGCGCCGCCTCCAAGTCCTTGTAGGAGAGGGGGCGCTGCAGCCCCGGGAGGCCCGCTCCGGCCGCCGCCTGCTGGCACAGCTGCCCTAACTCGCCCCCGGAGAAGCCCTGGGTGCCCTGCACCAGGGCCGCCAGCTCCCGCTCGCTCAGCGCGCAGCCCTGCTGGGCCAGCGCCCGCTGCAGGATCTGCCCGCGGGCCGGGCCGTCGGGCAGCGTCACGTAGAAGCGGAGAGCGAAGCGCCGGCGAGTCGCCTCGTCCAGGGCCGCGGGCCGCGAGGTGGTGCCCACGACCAACACGCCGTCGGCTCCCGCGCCGCAGCCACCGTCCAGGCAGGCCAGGAGCGGCGCCTGCAGCGCGCCCGGGGCGCTCGTGCCGTCCTCCCGAGCCGACAGCAGCGCGTCCAGCTCGCTGATAAGGAGCACCGCGGGCGGGCGGCAACGCGCAGCCGCGAAGGCGGCCTGGAGGAGGCGCGTGCCCTCGGCGGAGCCCGGCGCGGCCAGCGTGGCTCCGCGCAGGCGCAGCAGCGTGGCGCCCAGCTGCGTGGCTAGGCAGCGGCCCAGCAGCGCTTTGCCGGCGCCCCGCGGCCCAAAGAGCAGCACGGTCCGCGGCGGGCGCGGGCTGCCGGGGTAGGCGGGCGGCCTCAGCAGGGGCCACACCAGCTCCTCCTCCAGCGCCGCCTTGAGCGCGCCCTGGCCCGCTACGTCCGCCCACTGCACCGGCGGCCCGCAGTCCACCATCTTGCTGGTCACCAGCTCCAGGGCCCCCGGGTCCACACCTTTGGGAGGCTCCCCGGACGGCACCGCGAAGCCCCCGCGGGGAGCCGGCGCCGGGGATCGCTCCGGAAACTTCTCAAAGGGCTCGAGTTGCGGGCCGTAGACGGGGGAACCCAGGACCTTGAGGGGAACGCCGCCACCGTACTTGCCTGATGCCTCCTCCGCCGCTCCCGGCGGCTTCGCCCGGAACCCGTTGCCCCGACACTCGCCGTTGTCCGCGGCGGGGTAGGAGGCGCCGTCGGCCGCCGGGGCCTTGGCGGGCTCGAAGGCGTACTTGCGGTAGCGGCCCTCGGCGCCTTCGTCGGCCGCCTTGCGCTTCAGCGACACTCCGGCCTCCGAGGCCCCCTGGAAGCCGTAGGAGGAGGGCGGTGGGCGGGACGGGGCGGGTGTGGGCAGGGGCGTGGGCGCCGCCAAGCCCGAGGTTAGGTAGGGGGCCGGGGGCGGGGCGGGCGGCGGCGGGAGGGTCCCATAGCCCGGCTGCGCGGCGTAGCCTCCCCCTGGGTAGTTGTACAGAGGCCCAGAGGGGCCATAGCCCGGCGGGGGCGGGGGCTGCAGGAGCGCGGCCGGGGGAGGCGGGGGCAGCGCGGCGCCGGTCTGCGTGCAGTAACCGGGCGCCAGGTACCCCGCGCCGTAGCCCGCCGCGTACTCGGGCGCTGCCGGCGGGCCCCCGCACGCGTTGCCGGCGTAGAGGGGTTCAGGTAGGTTACCGGCTAAAACTGGGGAACCCCCGAGGCCCCCGGAGCCGCCCCCAGTGCCCGACTTGGTTCCCGGGAGGCCTTCGTGGAGCGAGGCCAAGGGGTAGGGGGTCTCCGGCCCCGGCCAGGGCTCGGGGTCCCCCTTGGCGCCGTTGAGGAAGGCGGCGTCACCGTAGCCGCCCAGGGTGGGGCGCTCGTAAGGCGAGTCCAGGACCCCCGAGTACTTCTCTGCGTAGCGCTTGAGGAGGTTGGAGGCAGTGAGGGCAGAGATGTCGTCGTGTGCCCAAGCATAGTGGCAGCGCTGGCGACCCCCGGGGGGCAACTCCAGCTTGTGGGCCGGCGACGGGGTGGTGGAAGAGACGTCCAGGTGCTGCTCTGGCCACTGGTTGAGGGGCTGGGCGTGTTCCGGTGTCCAGTGCATCTTCGACAGAGCTTCAGGCGAGAGAGAGAAGAGTCTAGTGAGACCCTGCAGAGCCTCTGAGAGCCCGTCGACTGCCCGCCACAGGCCGACCTTCTTAAACCTTAGCTTGGGACAGGCTGGTTTTCCTGCATCCACCCACACCGTTCCACCCTCCCTAGGCCGTCTTCTGGCACCAAAAACACCATATTTGACTTGCCCCTCATGTCCTACAATTAAGTTATCTGAAAATACTTTCCGCAGATCCAAGATGGATCTGAAAATGACATGTTTGGCCCTAACTTCACCTTCTAGGTAACGACTATTGTTTTGTCCTGGCCCCTCTAGCCCTGCCCTCTAGGACACATGGTCCTTACTTTTAGACCTGTTGTAGTGAAGGGTCAGGCAATGGGTAGTCCCCCCTTCCCCCACCCCCAGCCCTGGGAATAGTCAAACCCAGGTGGGGCTTATTCAGTAACAGATATTTGCTGCACACCCACCATGTGCTAGGCACTACAGAGGCACTGGGGTGGTGTAAAGGCCCCTGGCCTAGCGGTAGCCCAGCAGTCTGATAGTCGTAAGTGCTCTGTTCACCTTAGCCTTCCCTGAGGCTCCAGGGGCTCCCTTTGGGCCTGAAGTGAGGGATGCCCGTGTCAGTGGCAGCACCATATCGGCCCTGGGAAACCCCAGAGGCTGACCCAGAAGCATTCACTTCCTTTCTACTTGGTTTCTTTTAGTCTCTACCTGATGAAGTTAGAGCACCTGCGTTCCAGACCCAATTCTGCCCATGACGATTGCATGCAAAGAGCAGGTACTGACACCGGCCTCGTTCACAGAATGTTACACCACAGTACAAAAAGTTTGTTTAGAAAAGACATATATGTCTTCTAGAGAAGATGGGACAAAGTTAGTTCACAGCAGTGCGAAGTTAGTGCACATAATAGAAAGTGGGTCACAAATTTGTCTCGGAGCTTCCCAGGAACCAAATAACTCATCTTGCAAAGTAAAAAAAAAAAAAAACAAAACACTGTCATACTCAAAAGAAGCAAAAATGTTCCTGGCATTGAGATCATGGAACTTTTTTTCATGGACCTCAGGAAGCCGACCTGTGAGATGTAATAAAAGTGGCCTCTTCAGTGGCCGTGCTGTAAACACGGCAGAAGTGTTAACACGGCCGTTTTGTCCACTGTCCCTCAGCACCAGTCCAGGCGTGGGCCACACTGGTAAAAGGGATCCAAGGCCTGGGGAACAGCACTCGCCAGGCATATGGTTCCAACTGGGTGGCCTGATCCGAGGATAACATCTCAAAGACTAAATGGGCCCATGACACGCCAGAGAAGATTTTTGCTGCCGATGATTTTTCAAACCTAAGCTTTTGATAAGACAAGTTAACCTTACAGGTTCAATATTCTTTCTTCAACAAAATTTTATCGAGGGACTTCCCTGGTGGCACAGTGGTTAAGAATCTGCCTGCCAATGCAGGGGACACAGGTTCGAGCCCTGGTCCGGGAAGATCCCACATGCCACGGAGAAACTAAGCCTGCGCGCCACAACTACTGAGCCTGCATGCCACAACTACTGGAGCCCGCGTGCCCTAGAGGCCATGCTCCACAACAAGAGAAGCCACCGCAATGAGAAGCCCATGCACTACAACGAAGAGTAGCCCCCACTCGCCGTAACTAGAGAAAGCCTGCGCGCAGCAACGAAGACCCAGTGCAGCCATAAATAAATAAATAAAATTAAAAAAAATTTTTTTTTTATTGATCACATACTAAGAGCTGCGCTGGGCATGGGGGCAGGTTGAAAGGTGAATATGATGGTTCAACCAGGTGGAGGAGACAGACAACATCCTTTATGAGGTGGGAAAAGAGAGGTGTGTGCCCAGAGCTCTAGGGCTCGGGGGAATGTGCCATGCCTGGTTGAGAAGGCCTCACCAGGGAGGAGTATCTTTGCTGGACCTTGAAGGGTGAGAGACCAAAACTGACCAGACCGGCTAGAGGGTTCCAGCCGCTTCAAAGATGCAGGGCACAGTACGTTGAGAAAGCCAGGGCTGGAATAGTTCATATGCCCTCTTCCCTCCTTCAAGGTGCCTTACTGCCCCCTTCTGGAAAATCGTCATAGTAAGTCTACAAATCTACCACGTCTACGATGTGAACTGTGCCCCTTTAGAAGTAGGGCTCCTGGGCAGTGCACAACCTACGTAACCTATACGCTGTAAGCCTAGAGGGAG
The DNA here is from genome assembly GCF_008692025.1 of Phocoena sinus. Classification (NCBI taxonomy): domain Eukaryota; kingdom Metazoa; phylum Chordata; class Mammalia; order Artiodactyla; family Phocoenidae; genus Phocoena; species Phocoena sinus. The sequence goes on along the minus strand of NC_045772.1, from coordinate 62,205,770 downwards.
CACCAAGAGCTGTTGGGTCCCTGGAGCCTTGCAAGTGGGTATATGTGGGGGGAGTGGTAGAAGAAGAGGCTGAAAGTAATCAGACCGCTTCTCACGCTCTCCACAGTTGCCCTTACTTGCAGCAGCCTGACTGTATCACCTCTTATGGCTGTAACCTTATGTCACTGGGTGAGGACAGTCTTTGAAAATAAAACTATTTACTCTCATCCCCGCTGCCCTAGGGAAGGCATGAGCCACGGATACTAAATCTTTAATAGAGGAGTTCTTAGATTTGTTTCGCCTCCATCTGAGAGTTGATCCTGGCCACCAATGGCAAGAGAGCAGAGCAGAGACAGCAGAACTGAGGGTGAGGTCTGAGGGATGCAGATATGCAGCTCCTACTGAGGGGTCTCCGAAGAACAGAGGCTTTACCTATTGTCAAACGGGTAATGTCCTGGGATATCAGAAATCCCAAGTGGTTCTGCTTGCAGGGTCATATGTGGTAACATCAGAGTCATACAAATGCAAAAATTGTGTTATGATGTAGCCCCCCAAACCTGTTTTTTTTTTTTAATTCACTATTATCTGTGAATATAGATAGGGAGCTTTGGCTCCTTAATATAGGGAAAAGAGATTTGAATGTGATGAGAGCACTTTCCCTGAACTTATTAAAGTGGGCATGCTGGGGGAAAAGGGTGGCCTCTCCCAGAAGGACATACATAGACACAGCAAGGAAGGCTCTGGGTGTGGACTTGTTCACACACATCTCCCTCGCCCACTGCCAGATCCGCTGCTCCTCCTTGTGGCTGTCCTGCAGTATCCTCCCTGCCCCTCAGCCGGCTCCTGCCCTGGCCTGCAGCAGTCTTCACTCAGGTCCCCACTCTCCAGACCAAGCAAGCACTCAGGCCCTGGTCCGCATCGAACCACTCCACCTCAGGCATTGTGGACTCCAGGAACCCACTACCTCTGGCCCTCCAAGCCTGTCCTCCCAGCTCCACACCCGTGTGTCTCATCTGCTCCGGGCTTAGCCCCTTGCAGGCTCTCCTAGCCCCTGCCCAAAGGGGCCCTTGTCCACCACAGCTCATCCCACCCACTTTGAGATTGTCTCTACCCTCAGTCCCCTCAGATACTGGCCTTCTGCCTCAGGCCGTTCTCTTCCGTTTTCGCCAGGGGCACGTCTCCCTCACCTCTGGCCTTCTGTCTTCACCTTTATCTCCATCTGCATCCATTTTGCAGGCCAGGCGGCCTGAGGGTCCCTCCACCTCAACCCATGACCCCATCTGGCCCAGGCTGGGACCTTGCCCCATGAATGAACTGTTCTTCCCCACTACCATGGCCTGGCTTCATCCCCACAGCAAGCTTAATTCTTTCCCATTTTCAAAAAGACTTCCTTTACCCTAAGTCCCCTACTAACTACCAGCCCATCTCTCTTGCCCTTCTCCTTCATTCTTCCCTCAAGCATCACTCCCTGCCTGCAGTGATAGCAGGGTAGAGCACGCTGTGTCCCTGCCCTCACCCTCAGGCCAGTTACAGCCCTCTCCTCTCCCATGGGGAGGTGGGGCCTGCTAGTCAGGAGCTGGAGGGATCTCCCCTGGAGAGGGACCCCACCTCCTTCCCAGGTTCATAGGGCACACTGCAGTCCCTACATCAGCTGAGCTACACATGATGGAAGGCCTGGGGGACTAGGGGAAGGTATGGGTTTTGAATCAGGTTCAAACACTTATGATGTGAGCCTGAGCACGCCGCCCAACCTCACTGAAGCTCAATTTCTCCACCTGTTAAAGGGCATGACGTATGCCTTGCAGAATGGCCATGAGGATTTAAAAAGATAACAAGTACACAGTCCAGCGTCGGATATAAAGTAGAATGACAAATGGTACAATTAGGAACCTGAGCAGTGGCCCAACCTTGCTGAGTGAATCCGAACAAGTCACTTCCCCTTGGGGTTGGGGGAACGTGAAGAATGTTCCAGCTCTGATATGACAGACTGGTCCTTATGCCATTTCCTCTCTGTCCCCACTGGGGGCAGAGCCAGCCCCTTCTCCGTGCTTTATGCACTGTCTTGTGTAGCCCTCACAACAGCCCAATGAGAAATACTATTGTCATCATCCCCATTTGGCAGATGAAGAAACTGAGGTACAGAGAGATGAATACATCCCTAAGGTCACACAGCTGCTACCCAGGGGAGCAGGATTCAGACCCCAGCAGTCTAACTGCAGGGCCCAGGCCCTGACCTCTTGGCTGCACTACCTCCCTGGTCTAGCCCTTGGTACTCACGGCAAGAGAAGAGCCTGAGGCCATGACACAGCCTCCACCGAGGCTCCTTTCCTTGGCCCTAAGGAAAGGACCCATGACACAGCCTCCACCAAGGCTCCTTTCCTTGGCCCTAAGGAAACGTGTTTCGGTGCTTGCCCGGGAATGTGGCTATGCTTCAAGCGCTGTATGCTTACCCTTCAAAGCTGCAGTTGGAAGCATCTCCCCCTGGGGGATCCCAAGTTAACTGTGCCCCACACGCAGAAGAATACGTGCCCTCTCACTGCAAAACAGCCCGAGTAGATCTGTCCCTTTCACCCGCAACCTTGCCATCTGAGAAGCACTCACACCCCTAGGCTGGGCAGACAGTTCCTTATTTGGGTGTGTGGGCTTCGCTGGGGGTGGCTGGGACTCTGTGGAGAAAACGCCACTTTTTGAAACTGCACCCTGTGGGGAGCAAAGGAGGTCAGGCTCCTGAAGCAACTCTTTCCCTGCAGACCCTTGGAGGCTGGAACTCCATTTGACTCCACACACACAGTGCAGTCCTTCAAACTCATAGGTGGTCAGTAAGTAGTAACAAAGAATTGCTGGATGGAGGGGGAGGAAAGAATTCTATAAAACCCTCCCCTCACTTGTAGGAAGTCTTCCAGGATCAAAGAGGGAAGTGATTGGGCCTTGACAAATGGCCAAGGCACTCAATGCACTGATTTCAGTCCTCGTGGGCCTCTCCGATCCCCGTGGACCAGGCCCAGGACACTCCCGTGCATCAGTGTGATTTACGATAAGAGATATATACGGGTGGGCCCGAACGAACTTTTTGGCCAGCCCAGTATTTAGTCTTCATCCTCTGTTCCTGACTCACAGCTCCCCAGACCCTTGGAATTTCCTAAGCATAAGAGTGACGGGAGCATCTTTCATTATAATATTTGCTCTCTTGTCCGAGTTCCTGAAATAGCTTCAGAGCAATAAAGATGAAATTGGTCTCCTGTGATTCCTAACATGTCCCTTTCAACCACACCTGAGTTTACGTTAATGAGGTGATTTTTGGAAAGCTCCTAGGAAACCTAAAGATGAAGCCTGCTCGCAAGGGGAAGCAGCCATGATTAGAGGGTTGGAACTTTCAGCACCCCCCACCCCACCTTCCAGGGAAAGGAGAGGTGCTGGAGATGGAGCTCCGTCGCCAGTGGCCAACGGCTTAATCGCTGTTGGCTGTGTAAGAGGCCTCCACAAAAACCCCAGAGGACGGGGTTGGGAGAGCTTCTGGGTTGGTGAACACGTGGAGGTGCTGGGAGGGTGGCTGCTGGGAAAGGGCAAGGAAGCTCCATGCATCTTCCCATATACCTGCCTTATGCATCTCTTCCATCCCGCTGTTACTGACTTAAATCCTTTTATAATAAACCAGTAATCTAGTAAGTAAACTGGTTTCTTGAGCTCCATGAGCAACTCTAGCAAATGAATCGAACTGCAGGAGGGGGTCGTGGGAACCTCTGATTTACACCCCACACTGGTCAGAAGCACAGATAACAGCCCAGACTCGTGATTGGCATCTGAAGGGGGCAGTCTTGTAGGACTGGGCCCTTAACCCGTGGGAGCTGCCGCTACCTCCAGTAGATTGTGTCAGAATTGAGTTAAATACGTAGGACACCCAGCTGGTGTCCCAGAACTGGCTGGTGTGTGGAAAACCCACAGGTCTGGTGTTGGAAGTGAAGCAGTGTGAGAGAAAGGGGAACACACAGGAGGAGTGTTTCTCCCTCACACACGCCTCCACCCTCATTCTGACATCAGGAGGCAGCAGACACCCTGAGCTGTCCCTATGTGACCACGGGCAAGACACCTAACCTCTCCAAGCCTCACTTTCTTCAGCTGTCAAATGAGATGCTGTAGATGATGGACAGCAAACTTGCTCTCACTAGGAACCCTTTAAATGAGTTTTATACAGGCTGAGGTGGGAAGGGACCCCAACCATGCAGTGTCAACACCCCCCTCCGACTCCGTAAGGGGGCCCCTAACACGCCCTCCCCATCTCACAGAAGTTCTCTGGTTCAGAATTCCCTGACCCACAGGGCTGGGGGCGGGGCAGGAAGGAGGGGCAGCTGTGTGGTGGCTCCAGTCCTGGGTGGAGAAGGGCCGATGTCACCCTCCCGGGCCAGCTCCTCGGGCTCTATTATCTCAGCCTGGGACAAAGGGGCTGGAGTGGAGAATCCCATTGTTGGGCCTCGTATGGAAATCTCATTAATCTATTCACCAAGGCTCCCACAGGCCTTTTGTCCCAGGCTTTTTGTCTCTCGCTCACAACTGATGCCCCAGGGGTCTCTGGCTGCCTGGCAGAGCTTGAAGGGGACAGTTCCCCCATCCACTGGGCCCTGCCCCCTCGTGCCAACCCCCAGTTACTGCAAGAGGGGAGGAGAGGGAGGGCACCCGGGAGCCTCTGGAGGACAGGACAGGTCACCTGCCTCAGGCCTTGCACCCACCATCTAGGAAGCTGTTCCCCCAGCGCAGCTGGACCCCCAGCACCCCGCCCTAGACACAGGGCCTAGCATGGGTCGGGCTCAGTAAGTGTTTAGGGGATGAACCAGAAGAGGCCAGAGAGGCAGCTACAAAACTCTGAGCCACAAGGGCGGCAGCCCAATTTCTTCAGGTTCACTGTCTTGTTTCCGTCCAGCCAGCAAACACTTTCATATACCTTCAGAGTGCCAGCCACTGAGCAACAGCTGTCACAGGGGCAAAACCGGATCCAGCCCTTCCTTGCAACTCTACCATCTCACAGGGAAGATGAGGTGAAAGTGGTTATGGCCATAGGAAAGAAAAGAAGAGAAAAGAAAGGAAAGGAAGAGGGATGGAGAGAAAGAAAAAGAAAGAAAGAAGGGAAGGAAGAGAAGGAAAGAGCAGGAAAGAATGAAAGAGCAAGAAAGAAAAGAAAAGAATTAACACTGGCAGTTGGGAGGCTGTGAAGCCTATTTTCGGTGGGGAATCAGAGCGGCACCTAAAATGGGTCTCTGCAGACAGAAAGCACTGGGGCGTGTTCGCCGCTGAGCTGAGCAGGGAGTGCTGGCACATCCGTGTCATCACTCACCACCCAACACCCCACCTAAGTAGATAGTATTTACAGATGATAAAACTGAGTCCCAGGGAGGAGGTCCTGCTTGCCCAAGGTCAGAAAGAGGGCCTCCTCCTTCTGGCCAGTGTTTTCGCACCTCCACAGGCTCCGATAAGGCAAGGATACAAATGGGGGAGCAGACCCCGGAGGGGAGCAGGGGTCCACCCAGCAGATCTCAACACTCTCCTCCCTGTCCCTAAACTCACTCCTTGGCTGGAAAAATGGTGGAGAACTGGAGCTGGGGAAGGGGGAAAGGAGAGCCATAGGGAGATGAGGAAGGGGTCACGTGCCAGGAGGTGGGAATGGTCGGAGCCAAAAGACACCTGGGAAACGGCCCTGCTCGGTCCAGCCTACAGGGCTTTGCTCACCCAGGTCTACTCACTGGAAAGCTCTCCCTGTGCCAACTAGCTGGTTCCCATCTTTCCAGGCCCACGGCAGGTCCTTCCTCCTTCACGCATCCTCCTTGGCCACTCCAGCCCTAACTGACCCCTTGCCTTTCGGGGAGAGCTGGAGGAAGCCCCTCCTGGCAGTAAGAACACAGGCTGTTCTTCCTCTTGCGCCCGGACTCCGTCCCCTTTCGATGCCCAGGGACCGTGTTCCCTCAAGTCTCCCCTCTCCTGCATGACCAGCTTCCCCCTCTACTGGGTCGTCCTCATCAGCCCACCAACATGCTGCCCCTTCTCCCATCTTGGGGTCGGGGGAGCCCCAGAGGACCTCCTGATCCCCTTCCAACTGCATCCTATTGCACTCTGCCTGCTTTTTACCAAAATCAAAAACAAAACAAAAACAAGAAAGAGTTTAAAAGATGCCTATGCTACAAGTTCTGATTCCTCCCCTCCCGTTCTCTCTTGACCGCCCTCCACCCAGGCTTTCACACCCAGCGTTCCAGCTGTCTGCGTGCGTGTTAAGTCTGACCGTCAGTCAGACGGCCAGTCCTCAGCTCAGCGGCGTTGGACTCAGCCGATTCCCCCTCCTTCCTGAAGCTTCTTCACTGGGCGCCCCGCCCCCTCTCCTCCTCCACCTCTTTCAGACCCTCCTTTCACCCCTCCCCTCTGAGCCTTGCTGAGCCCAGGGCTCAGTCCTTGGAGACTTCTCTCCACATTAATTCCTTGGAGACCCCACCCAGGCTCACGGCCTTGACCATCGATCGGCTGTGCACTGAGGATTCTCCAGCCTAGCTCCCCGCCACGCACACCCCACTGGCATAGTCAACCTTCTTCCTGACCCCTCCCCACTTAGATGTTTAATGGACACAATTGACATGTCCAAAAATCAAACTTCTGACTTTCTCACCCAGCCCCGACCTACCCACCACCCACTACTCACACCCTGGGTCTTCCCCACCTCAGGAAATGGCAGCCTCATCCCTTCTAGGTGCTCAGGCCAGAAACCTTGGGGTCACTTCTAACTTCTCTCTTTCACACCTCAGACCAGCAAGTCAGACTGGCCCCGGCTTCTAAATCTATCCAAACTGCAGCCACCTCTCACCACTCCGGCGACATCTCTGACCCAGAGGACGGCAGCGGCCTCCCATTCTCCCCTCCCCATGTCCACTCTTGTGCCCCACTCTCCAGTCGCAACGCAGTAGCCACAGGACCTTTGAAAACATGTCTGAGCATGTCATTCTTCTGCCCAGAAGCTCCCAGAGGCTCCTATCTCACTGGGAAGAAAAGCCAGAGTCCTCCTAGTAGCCGACCTCATCCCACCCATCTGCTTCCCCTCCCCTCCAGGCCTCCCCTCCAGTCACACTGGCTTCCTCACTGCTCCCCGCACACTGGCTTTGCTCCCGCCTCAGAGGCCCTGGCCTTGCTGCACTCTGTACCTGAAACACTCCTTCCCCAGACCTCTGCACAGCTCACACCTTCACTCACTCCAGGCCTCTGTTCAACTGTCACCTCATCAGACCCTGACCCCCCAACCTGATGTCCTCTGTAGCACTCATCATAATCTGACCTACTTGTTGCTTTATCTTCTTGTACCCGCTGGAAAGTTACATGAAAGTAGGTACTTGGTTTTGTTCACTGTCTTATCCCAAGCACCTAGGACAGTACCTAGTGCACAGTAAGTTCTTCATAGACTCTGTAGAGTGGACGGATGGATGGATGGATGGGCAAGGAGGCTTGAAAGTGCTTCCGTGTCCAAATAAAGAAAAAAATCCAGGTGACTAAATCTGAGCCCACGTGAGCTGTTGAGGGCGGCAAGAGGCAAGGCCAGGGAATTACTTCAGGAGTGGACGGGGAGGGATTGCCTGGAAGGGGAATCCGTGTCTGTGAACACCAGAGGAAATACCCAGCCCTGATCTGGCTGGAGCCGAAGGACACCCAGCCTCCCAGGGACCCCACCTGGCCTTTTTTTTTTTTTTTTTCTTTTTCCCCAAAAAATCTTCCTCCTCCTCTCTTCCCCCAGCCAGGCCTCTGGGAGAGGACAAAAGGGGCAATGGAATTCCCATCAAAGGCCACCGGACACATGGTAAAGAGATCAGGGCCCTTGGGATCCTGCTTCCTCAAGGTAGTAAGGCCTCCCCGCCAGTCTGGCTCCTCTCTGGGATGGGGGTGGCAGGGGGCGTGGGGTGTGCTCTGGCCCTGGACTCCTCATATGTCAAATGCCAAACAGCAGGAGGCTGGCCAAGCAGCCCCCATCTGGGCTGTGTGTGTGCACACACGCTGGGGGGAGGGGAGAGTGCAGAAATCCCTGCTTGTGTCCGCGGTCAGGGCCACAGACAAGCTGTGACCATCTGTTGTCATCTTGAGAGGCCAGGCCAGGGGCCGAGCACCCTTGAGGATAAACCTTTCCTTTCTCCCAGCCTTCTAGTGTTTGCAGAGAACTTGAATAATTACCATTCAGTTTCATCCTCAGGACTTCCCTGATAGATAAACATATTCTCCCCATTTTACAGAAGAGGAAATGGAGGCTCGGAGAAGGGGGAGTGATTCTCCCAAGGCCACAACAGCTAGTAAGAGGGGAAGCTGAGATTCTCAGCCCATGCTGCCAGCCCCTCCCTATCTCAGCATTGGCCAAGGTGCCTGGGTGCCAAACACAGGGCCCCCTCAGGGCGAGGCTCTCAGGCACAGCTCCAGCCCAAGCCTGCTCCCTATCCCCTCTTCCAGGAAGCCTTCTAGGACTGACACCCCCAAGGAAGTTCTAAGATGCTTCAAAGTCTAGCGCTCTATACAGCCACTCCTTTCCCACCCTGGGCTGTTGGTCTGTCCCTGGGTATTGGGCCCCCTCACCGGCCAGGACCTCTTAAGGGCCGCTCGGTCACCCACCCGCACTGGGGCTGGGGTGCTCTGACAGACTGGGGAGGGGGCACCGCACGCTGCGAAGAACCCCGCCTAAGGTCACACAGGCAGGAAGGGATCTGCGCCCAAGAGCCTGGCTTCCACCTCTGAACACAGCCTCTAATCCTGTGCAGCCCACATCGCAGCTGCCACAGGGAGCGCTTTAAATTCACTACAATGTACTAATTATTTAAAATTAAATCACTTATAATTACCTATTAATTATTTAAAAATAAAAAATGTATTGTTGAAGTGAAATTCAATTAAAGGAATTTCCTCGACAGCACTAGCCACACTGCAAGCTCTCACTGGCCACATGCGGTAGTGGCACCTGCACGGTCAGCGCGGACACAGAGCATCCCCATCACCGCAGGAAGTTCCATGGGAGCTGTGCTGCTCTCATCCCAGCCAGGACTTGCTTCTGCAGCCGGGGTGCTTCCCACTACAGCTGGAGCCTCCGCTGCTTTCTCTTGAACTTGAACAGAGTCTCACTTCTTAGGGTCTCCAGGTAAGACATCCCTAGGACTCGGATTCCGTTCCTCAGGACTCCAGCTTCCCCAGGAGCCAGGGAGGGAGGGCAGATGAGCTGAACCCACCACCCCGCCAGCCCAGCCTGTCCCGCCTGCCACCGGCAGAGGAGGGGCAGGCTGAAGAGGAGAGGACAGTAGGACAGGGCAGTTTGTCATCTGGCCCTCCAGGCTCTGCCTCCTTCCCTCCCCCATCAGCTGCTTAACACCCATCCCCCCTCGCCTACCATCCTCATCCTCATTAAATCCCATGGACAGATGGGGGCCGGCAGGGAAAAACGTGATCACTGTGAAAGCACTCTTCAGTGCAACAGAGTCTGGGGGTCACAGCTGTGTCCCCTGAGGTCTGGCCAGTCCTTCATGCCCGCCCTTGTGTCAGCAGTGAGAGAAGGGGGGGTACTTAGGAATCTTAGGGGGAGATTTAGGAATCTGTAGATGCTGGATTATTCTAGCAGACACAACCCCAGTTAAAAATGCAGTCAGTCATGTGGTCACTCATCCATCCATCCATTCAGCGCACATTGAATAAGTCCCACCACGTCAAGAGGTAATAAGAGGATGTAAAGATGGACAGGTGGGCTCCCTAACCAGCTTGACCAGGTAGGGACGTGGCTTATTCTGGACTTAATCCTCGTTGCAGGCTAGATGAAGATCCTTTGTCTCTGCCCAGTGGTCTGAGCAGGATGGACAGCCCCCCCCAAACCCCCCCCAAACAGGCGCACAGCACGTGTGCGCGCTCGCGCGTGCGCACATACACCACACACACACACACTCCCAGCTGCCGCCATGAACTCCCTCCCATGGTCTTTCTAGCCAATCACAGCACTGAAGGGTAAATCCCACTGCCCAGCGGCCCCCAGGGAGTGTATTAGCACATTTGAACCACTCAACCTGCAATGACAAAGCCTGGGGCCTTGGGAGGAGACACAGCAGGAAGGGAGGGGGGCCTGTGGGGAGCTGTCCTCCCTCCTCTCCCCGGGGAAAGCTCAGGACTAAATTAAGCATTCTGGGGCACAGAGGAATTTGGGGGCCCCAGCTCCAGCAGTGAATAAGCGATCCATAAAATCCCAATTTACACACTCACTGATCAAACGGCCCATCTACTCCCCTAGGAACTTGGGCATGGCTCCTGGGCTTTCCCCTCTCTTGCAGAAGGTTCTGGGGTGCCAGACCCGGGACACAGGCAGCCAACGCTTTATCTGAAGACTCAGTCCCATCCCCAAGCCCCATGAGGCACATCCATTCCCAGGGCTTGGGGACCTGCCTGTACCCACTGTGATCTGGCTGACTGTGGTGGGACGCGCCAGGTCTGCCCTCTCTGAATGACAGCTCTTTTTCCCTCCTGTGCTGCCCCCGGGCTGCCGGGGCTGACTTCAGCCTCATCAGAGCTGCTAATCACTTTTCCAGCTCTGAAGCCCTACTCTCCTGCCCACTCCCTTCTTTCCGACAGCCCCTCCATGTTTTCTCTTGACCCTCATCCTGGTGGCTGTAGCTGCTGGGAGATGCTCTAAGCCCTCTCCTTCCAGCCACACAATCTCACCCCTTCCACAAGGCTGGGAAGATATCCAGAAACACAGGGCAAGGAATACGGGTTTCCTATCCCCAACTCATCTATCTCCCTGGAGACAGCAGGTAGAGAGAACTGGCCTACTTATCACCCTTCCCCTTTCCCACAAAGAAAACTCAATTTGTCTCCACCTACCTCGATTTTGTTTGCTTTATTTAGGCTGCCTGAAATTTCAGGAACAGAAAACCATTCTGGTTAACAGCCATCCTCTTTTAAGCTACCTACAGCTCTGGGAGGTTCTGGGCTATCAACCACTCGGCCCTCAATGAAGGTTAGCAAAGCCGATTGGCTTCTCTCCATGCCTGCTTGAGCGTGGCCCTACTGAGCAAGTAGAATTTTCATCAAGGCCAAGTAAAGCGAGTCTTCGGGGCTGGTAACTGTGTTAAGGGCAGCACAGCCCACCCTACTACGCCCTCTTCTCACTACCTGAGCTGTGTTGGAGCAGGTGAGTGGGGGCTTTAACTGCTGGGCCGTGGGACAGGACACAAAGGGAAGGAGGGCTCACCCTATGTCCATGCTTTCCGGAGGACTTGGTGGGTCAGGCTGCTATCTCCCAGAGGCCATTGCCTCCTGGGCCCGGAGCTCGATCTCCATGACGTCATTGAGTGCCCCCAACAGACTGCTAGGAGGGGTTTATAGTGCGAGCCCATTGGACACACTCCTTCCCTTCTTCCTCCTTTCCTCACCTTCACTGGCTGCTCCCAGGGACCCTCAGATACAGCCTGGACTCACTGGTGACTTCAGTTAGGCAGGTGTCTGAAGACTGCCATTGGGGCTGGGGGTCTCTGAGCCCACCCTGGCAAGCCCAGGGGTCCTTCTGGAGGTCACAGTCCCACCTCCTTCCTAGGGCTCAGATGATGCAGGGAGTGGGTCAGCCTCTGAGATGTGGGGCAAGTGTCTCAACCTCTCTGTTTCCTCCGGTGTGAAATGGGGGAACCAGCATGTCCCAGCGTGCCCCCACGCTGGCATGAGGGCAGTGAAGGGAGGGTGGTACTCTCAAGAGTGGCTGGAGGGAGCCAGGGGATGGGGCAAGACACTAGGCCTGGCTCTGACTTGGCTCCCAAGAGGGCTGGCCAGGCACTTCAGCCTGAAAAAGGCGGGGTCGGGGAGACACTCTGGCACCAAAAGGATCCAATGCGCTTGAGAGACCCCTAGGAGAGAAGGGCAGTTTCCAAGCTGGGCCCCAGAATGGAGGCATCACCCTGCAGTGTAAGGCCCCTGTCCTGCCCCTCTCGACTGCTGGTTGGGACTGTGGGGGGAACTGAGTCCCAGACCACGGCTTCCCTGGATGTCCTGCCTGAACCCTGGCCCTGCTGCCCTGTGTCCTAGAGCACCTCTCACCCACTCCTCCTCTGCCAGTAGAAGGAGCCCCAGTGCCCTGCCCCCTCTCTGCCCTCTGTCCAACTTAGAAAATGCCCAGATAATGTCACATGCCCCTTCAGGTCCCTCTTGGGAACCCGCGCCGTGCCAGACCCAACTTCATCCCGAGCCACACTTTTCCTGTCCCTGGGAATCTTGGGGCGCACTCGGCTTCTCAACACAGAGTGGGGACAGCAGCGGGCACTGGTGGAGGAGGCTGTGGTCACTGGGGTTACTGGCCAGCTCGGGCAGCCCTGCTCCCCGGGGCTGGGTGAGACCTTCCTAGTGCCTGTCTCCTCGTGGATCTGCATCTGGGGCCCTTCGTCCCTTGGGACTTGGCCCTGCATGGCTGTGGGAGGGGGAGGAGGTCAGGGCTCTTGACCAGTGTTCAGTCGTAGGCCCCTTGTGCAGTCTAGTAAACCTTGCGGCCTGTTCTCGACAGTATTTGTCAGTGTATGAGATAAAAATACACAAGAGAAAACAAAGGTGTAACTATATGTCGTGACAGATGTTAGCTAGACTTATTGTGGTGACCATTTCATACTATATACAAAAATCAAATCATTATGTTGTACACCTGAAACTAATGTTATATGTCAATGATACCTCAATTAAGAGACAAATAATACATGGGACTACTTTGTCAATTATACCTTAATAAACCTGGGCAGGGGGTAGAATTTTTTAAATATTCAATACATGGGGCTACAAAGGGAATTAATGACATTGGAATACAACTCTATTCATGAGCTCCTCCGGGATCACGGATCACGGGTGTTTAGCCCAAGAGACAAAGGCCCCCTCTCAGACCCCACCCCTTCCCCCCAGCCAAGCTTAGGATCCAAGGTTGACTTGAGTCAGTTTGGGTGGCATGTGACCTCCAAAAGGCTTAAGCATTAAAGTCTGTGTGATCCTATGTTCCCGGGCCCCAAATATACCCCCCTCCCCGTGCATAGGGGTGTGTGAGAGACACCCCGCACAGGGCCAGAGCAGAGCAGAGGTAAGGGAGCAGGCCCAGGCAGCCTACGCAGGCTTCCCCAGCGGCTGCCTCTGCCCCCTCCTACTCCCTTCCCAGCCCTGGGGGAGCCGAGCTGAGTAACTCCAGCTATGCAGCCTGGCCGGTCTACCTGGGCGTGAGTGGGCAGGGCTGTCCTCCATGGGGTGGCCCCCTACACCTGCGGGGCCACAGGAACAGAAAGAGAAATGGGGGGGGGGATGGTTCTAGGCAAAAACCAAACAACAACCACAGCAACTCCTGTCTGCTCCGGTCTGGGTCCCCAGCACACGTGCCAAGCACTGCTGTAAGCACACGAGCGCATGTAATCCTCACAATAACCCCAGGAAGGAAGTATGACTGTTACTCCCATGCTACAGAGGAGGAAACTGAGGCATAGTTAACTCGTCGAAGTCACCAAGCTAGGACATGGTGCTGGGTGGCAGCTCTGTGCAGGCCCTCGGCTCTCCCCCACCCCATCCTCGAATGAGACGAATCTGCCATGAAAGATTTTTGGCTTAATGTTAGCTGTCTGAGAACATGTAGGTTGTCTCTGGAAGTGATAAGCTCCCCATCAGCAGAGGCATTCAACACGAGAGGCTGTCTACAGGGTGGGGCACTCTTGGGCAAGTTGATGGGCTCTTCCTCTCCTCTCTGCAATTTTTCTGGGTCATCCCCACTTACATGTCTAATAGGCACTGCAAACCCAACAAGTCTAAAAGCTGAACTCCTGACCAACCCCACCCCGATGAGGCAGCTCCATCTTTCCCAATAAGGGGCTCAAACCCCAAAACTCTGACCCGAGAGGGCTACAGTATGGAAGATGGTGACAGGAGGATGGGCATCCCACATAGAACACAGGATACCTGGAAAAGGAGCCCCTTCCTAGAGGGGTGAGCGTCTGGCCACCAATGACCGCTGTCTCTCTGAGGAGCTGGGTGGGAGGGGCGATCCCCCCTGGTGGCCAAAGTCCCCCTGGAGCCCCTCTGCCCCAACAGAAACCTCCAGGTAGATCGGGTAGATGTGGAAGAACATGAGGCAGCGGGAGGTGTCTTTTTGCAGTATAACCCGAATCTCGCCAGTTTTCTTTCCCCACTGGCCTGGAAAGAAGAAAAAACACCCCAGACTCTCAAGCATCCAAGGGCCCAACAGGCCAGACAGCAGCAGGTGGACTTTCCCAGTTTCCTAATTCCCACTGTCAACAAGATGGAGCTGCCTCATCGGGGTGGGGTGGGCCGGGGTTCGGTTTTTAGACTTGTTGGGTTTGCAGTGCCTATTAGACATGTAAGTGGGGATGACCCAGAAAACTTGCAGAGAGGAGAGGAAGAGCCCGAATTAGGGCCTCTGTCACCTATGAACAGCCTCCCTCGGGAAAAAGAAGTGTCCTCGGGACTCTGCTGAAGATGCAAGAAGGCCCTGCTGTGAAGGGAGTGGTCTTTTCCCAAGTCTCTCCTCTCCATCCCATCCTGGGTCCTGTCCACCGCTCCCCAGCTCAAGCACCTTCGGAGGCTCCCTCCTACGCAGGGAAAACAAGGAGAGTGGTTCTGAAAGCTTAGCCTGTCCTTTGGCCTATTCGCTGGTCCTTGACTGCCTTGTAAGCTCCTGGAAAGTGGGAGCACATCAGGAATAATGCTTGTTGGATGAAAGCCTGTCCAGATAAAGTATCTGGGCCTGGCTCAGGGCCCTGCTGAGTGTGAGATGAGAGTAGCAGTGCTTCACGTGGGTGCCTGCAGCGAAGCAAACAGCGCCAGGGCTAAGGATGGAATCTGCTCCTTCCAGGCCACACGGGAAGCCGAGGGTTGTTATGGAAGATCCGAGGCAGGAAAGCCCCACTCAGGGGCTGGTATGTAGGTGCCTGGGGAGTGTGTGGGGAGTCTCAGGGGCCCAGGAATCCCGGCCCAGGACCTGGCACGGTGCCAGGACCCAGCAGGTGTTCTACCCAGGCTTGTTAGAATAAAATGCAGCCTCTTTGCCACATCTTCCCGTCCATCCCCGATTGATTAATTCCAGCACTGAGCAGGGGATCAGGTGGCTTGAATCTGCCAGGCAGTGAGGGGAGGCAGGGGGGAGGCAGCTTCCACCTCCCGGATTCCAGAGGTAGCCAAGCTGGCTCCCCTCTCACCTACCTCCTGAGCCCCCCCCACCCCGCTCCTGCCCTGACTCTACTTTGGAGAGAGCTTCAAAGATGGCCTGGGCAAGCCCTGCCCTGGGCCAGAACTTTCACACTCATGTCCCCTTTTTCTCCTTGCTCCTGTGCTGGGAGATGGTTCTCTGCGGTGGGTACTGAATCACCACGTGGGTCACCAGAGGTAGGCATGTACTTCAGAGACAAAGGACACACTATGTGAAACCAACACCTCTATCACCTATGAACTCACTCACTAGTGTTCTTACCCCCATTTTGCAGATGAAGACATAGAGACACAAACAGAGTATGTGACTTGTCCAGGGCAATTAGACCTGATTAGTGGCAGGGTCATTGCAGCCCAGGGCTTGGCCCCTCGGGTTGGGGGCAGGACTGGTCATCATAAATTTGGGATTAGGGCTTACGGAGGTTGGTCCGAGGCCACTGCCTAATGCTACCATTCACTGAGAACACCGCACCCCACCACCAGTCCCCAAGGTGAATTGCAAAGGCTGACTGTCCACGCCTCCTTACTAAAGGAAAAGAGAGCCAGGCACCTGGATGGCTCCCACTGCAATCCCTTCTCCATTGTCCTGCTGGCCCAAGCAGGAAAATGTCAACATCAACAGCAATCACAGACGTCCCAACTCACGATGGTTTGACTTACAACTTTTTGACTCTACAGGGGTGCGACACGCATTCAGTAGAAACCGTACTTTGAATTGTGAATGTTGATCTTTTCCCAGGCTAGCGATCAACATGCAGTACGATCCTCTCTCGTGATGCTGGGCAGTGGCAGTGAGCCGCAGCTCCCAGTCGGCCAGCCATGCCATCACGAGGGTAAACAACCGATACGAAACAACCATTTTGCACCCATTAAACCACTGTGTTTTTCACTTTCGGTACCGTCTTCAGTAACTCACATGAGATGCTGAACACTTTATTATAAAGTACGCTTTGTGCTTGATGCTTTTGGCCCACTGTAAGCTCACGGAAGTTCCTGGTCACCTGTACGGTAGGCTGGGTTAAGCTATGACGATCGGTAGGCTGGGTGTATTAAACGTGTTTTTGACTTACAATAATTTTAACTTACGATGGTTTTATCAGGACATAACCCCATCGTAAGTCAAGGAGGATCTGTATAGCCCTGAGCACTGTCCCCTGCATTTCTGACCAGGCCCTCACAGGCCCACAGTCCTTCAAGACTGGGACTCAGGGCTTCGGCCCCTGCCTCATTTAATCCTCACAATAATGTTTATGAGGACGGCACCATGATTAGTCCCGCTTCTCAGATGAGATACAGAGTATTTAAAAAGCACTACGTACGTAAATATTAGCTATGATTCATCAAGTCGCTTAAGAGAGTGGCCAGAGAAGAGCTAGACTCTCTTGCCACGCATCCTTGTTCCTGGGGATGAGTGGGTCCTACAACAAAACCACCCCTGGACCTCCTCTCTCCAGGTGACACAATCAGAGGTGACTAGCCCATACCCCGACCCAGGCAGTGTGAACCTTTCCCGCTCAGAGGCTGGCCCAGCAGCTCCGTCCGATGCCCCTGGTCTCTTGGCTCATCCTGTCCACCTTCCATGGAGACAGCACCAAGTGGAGGGCAGGAGTGCTGGGCTGCAGGCCCCACTCTGCTCTCAGCACGTCAGGGGGGTCTGGATTGGGGTGAGGGTTTCCTGATGTAGGGTTCCCATGGGTGTCACGGGGTCCAAGGACCCTCTAAAGCAGAAGGCAAAGTCTAGTATCGAGTGATGGAAGTACATTTTTCTGGGGATGGCTTTTGAGGGGTCTGTAAATCAAAAAAAAGTTATGCACCCAGGACTGGATCATCTGGAAGACCCCTCCCATTCCTAGTATTCTTGGGCTACAAGCATTGAAACATAAACCGCACCCCTCATCCTTCAAGGCCGACCTCAGCAGCCACTCCGGAAAACTCTAAGATTTCTTGCTTCTTTGACGGCGGCATAAGGCTTGGGACCCACGTAGCCTTGTAGGGCCTCTCCTGCTTTGCGCTTCCTCACTAGCCTGCCAGCTCCAAGAAGGGAGCAGGGCCAGCCCAGGGCTGAGACAGCAGAAGGCACCGGTATACCCCATGGTCGGCCTAGTGGGGCTTACCCCAGCCCACAGCCTCTGTCCACGGGAAGGCAGAGGCTCTCGGGGTTGTGGATCCCAGGTGTGCCCGGCCTCAGGTCCACCTCTCCCCACAGCGGCCCTGGAACCTCACTGAGCCATAGTCCCACAAAGAACCTGGTTTTCATTAAATCGGGTAGAGGAGTCATTAGCCGCCAGCCGAGTCAAGAAGAAGCAGACTTCTGCTAGAAGGCACGGGGAGAGCAAGGGAGACCAGCCTGTCCCCTGCGATCCCTGGCTGACAGAGGCGGGGGGAGGGGGAGGCGGGAAGGCTGGGCTCCTAAGGGTCCAGCAGCTGCAGCAGGAGGAGCTGGGGGCGGAGAGTGGGGGCAGTCTTGGCCCAGATAATAAGCAATTGTTAATGTGATCCATATGGATCCTGACTGGTCTCTCTGTTTAACAGGATGATAATGGCAGGGAAAGAATGCTGGTCTGTGGGGAAAGGAAGGGGCAAAGTCCTCCCCGGACTTGGGGATGGGGGAGGGTCAGCAAATGAGGAGGAGGAAGAGAGCCACCCAGGGGTCTCCCCCCACCCAGGAGCACAGAGTTATTTGCCTGGAAGTGTTCAGATGCCATGCTTTGCAGGCTGCCCTTACAAAACCCCTTTCATTCAGCCAACGAATATCTATGGAGCACCCACAAGGTGCCAGGCGTCCCCAGTGGGGACGGGGCGCGGGGAAGTATATGCTCCACCCCTGTCCTCCAGGAGGAAAAGCCTAGTGTGGACTCAGCCTCAGAGGCTGACAGGAGGCACAGGTGCAGGGTTAGGAGAACATGTAGGCAGGAGCAAGTGGTAAGAGCTGCGGGCTCTGGAGACCGTATATGGAGGAAGTGTGGCATCCGAGTTGGGCCTTGAAGAATGAGGAGGTTGTGGAGAGACAGGGACAATGGGAAGGCATTTGGCTGAGGGGACAGCCAGAGCAAAAGCAGAGAGGCGTGAAATTGCGTGGAGAGAGTCTGAGGTCTCAGCAATAAGGCTGCAGCCCAGGCAGGGGAGGGGATTCTTGCTCCATAAAAAGCTGTGGCCATGGATGACCAGGAGGAAGGCAGGAAAGGGCTCTGAGAACAACACACTCGGGTCTGGTCCCTCTCCTGCCCCGCTCCAGTCGGCGCAGTGGAATTGTCCACTCATGGGATCCTCAGCCCAGCCCAGCCCACCCTTACACCACAGCCCGAAAATCCCGCAGGCCCTCGGAAAGTCAAACTCATCCCTGGGTCTCTCAGCCCTCCTCTTCTTCTCCTGAGGAGACGGGGGTCCCCCTGAAAAGTGGGCGTTATCGGGCCTCCCCCGGAGCAACTCCGCTGCCCCACAGAGCTAATTCCCTTTGGCGCAAGAGGGCTTTCCCCCGAGAAGATATTACAGGGAGGGCACGAGGGTCGCTCCTTACGGGGCGGCTGCTGAGGACACCAGTGGAATCAAGTGGAAATACATGAAATGGCGTTAAATACGGGAGAGGGGGATTTACGAGGCCTGTCACCCGGTGGAGCGAAGCTGGCCGGCAGGCCCCGCCCCCTTCTCGCCCACCCCAGTTAAGTCCCGTCCCGCCCCCTGCCCCGCAGCTCCGGCGGCCGCCGGGTACCGGCGTGCGGCTGGGTCCCCGCGGCGCTCAGCCACGAGCCGCGCAGCGCGTCCGTCCTCCGGGGTCACAGCGCAGCGGAGGACGGCGCTTGCTCCCGGCTAGGAGCTCCGGGATGGGGGCTCTGAGGAACCCCATCCCGGCCGCTTCCAGGACGATGCACAGGGGTTCAGGTTGGACTCTGGAAGGGTCTGGGGCTCCCCTGTGCAGGGTCAGAGTTCTTTGGACCACTGCATCACCTGGCCCACTCCAGCGACTCCACAGGGAAGGCTCTGGGCCCCGAGAACCGAGAAGTTCTCCCGCCCCGCGGAAGCCCAGAGTGGGCTTCGAAACGGATCCCCATTCCTCGCTGCCTGGCCGACGGCTGGAGTCAGCTCAGCCGCGGCAGCCCGCGCGGACGACAACACAAACATTCTTCCGTCCTCTATTCTCCTCCAAATTAGGTATCCATGGAGACAGGGCCTGGCAGCCTGACAGCCCCACGGCCTAATCCTGATTTAGTGACCGTCCCTTTAACAGCCCACCCACCCGTCCACCCACCGCTGCGCTCTGGGCTCCTGGCTGCCTCTGGACGCAGACTCCAGGCCGCTTACACTCGCCCCCGCGTAGACCCCTTCCCAGGCCTCCTCCGCCCAGGGGCCGAGAAGGGGGCGTACATTTGCTGAGCACCCACTGTGTGCCCAACCCTAGCGGAGGACCCTCTATCGAGCGGGTTCCTTAGCAAGGGAATCTCTGTGTAGACAGACCAAGAGAGGGCTCTTGGAGTGGGGAAGTTTAAAGGGCTCTCGGGAGAGAGGGCCGGGAGCTCAGAGGGTCACCCTCGCAGCCTGTAGCGCACGGGTGAAGGTAAGTTGCTTCCTGCAACACCCCGACTCTGAGATGGGGGCTATGCTCTCCCGGGCCAGAAGAGAAGAAAGGCAGGGGTTGGGCGTGAGGGACGCAGGACCCGCAGGGCCCGAAGTGGCCTCAGTCTCCTGTCACTGCCCCGTCACGATGCTGGGGAATCTCCGGGCCCGGAACCCAGTCCCCACCCCCCTCCCTCACACACAGGGGCCGCTGGACAAAGACCTGACGGAGTGGGAGGGGCCTCGGGCCGGCCCTCGGGCTCCGGACACTGGATCCTTCTGGGACCCGAACCCGCAAATTCTGGTTCCCCACCCCCAATCCCGCAGGCTCCCCCCAGAGCCTGCTGCTCGCTACTGCTGCAGCCTCCGCACCAAAGGGGGCGGCGAAGAGGGTGCCCGTCGGCTGCGGAGAAGAGAGCCCCTTCTCTGCCCGCCCCCTCCCCCCGGGAAGTGACCCTCGGCTCCCACGCACCCGCCGGGGTCTCTCGCTGGCCTTGCCCTTCGACCCCCGCCTCGCTGAACCCCACGCCCCGCAGCCCCCGCCCTCTCCGGCCCTCGCACTGCCCCGCGCCCGCGGACAAAGCTCCGGACACCCCGACCGAACGAACGGTCACCACCCCCTGACCCCGGCCCGCCCGCGCGCTCCCGTGCCTGCCCCCGCCGGGCCCGCGGCCCCGTACCTCGGCATCCCGGCCGGGTCCTAGGTGAGTGTGCGCGGCCTGCGGGGGCGTCCGGCCCCGGGGCTGGGGCGCGGGCCGGGGGCGACAGGCCGGGGCTGGGGGGCAGCGGCGCTCACCATCCTGGAGCCGCTACTGCTGCGGCTGCTGCGGCCGCCGCGGGCGGGAGCGGGACTGGGCAGTGGGGGTGGCCGGACAAGGGGCCGTCCCGGCTCCCCCCGCAGGCAGGACCCCCACCCCCACCCCCGCCTCCCCTCGCCCGCCCCCAGCGCCCTCCCTCGCAGGCCTTTGCTCCCCTCCCCTCTCCCTGCTCCTCCCCTCCCCTAGTGCCCCTCCCTTCCCCCCAACTCCCGCCCCTTCCCCGGCCCTCTCCACCCCGGCTGCTTCCCCGCCCTCCCCTTCTCGCCCCCGCCCCGCCCCCACCTCCCCTGGGCTCGCCCGGCCCCTCCTCTCTACCCGCCCGGCCCGGCCCCGCCCCTCTCCTCCCCAGGCTCTAAAATAAATTAGCCACAGAGGGGGAAAAAGAGCAAATGACCCTTGGTGTGGAGTGTCATTGCGCCACTCTCAGGCCCGCTCCCGCCTCTCCCGGGCCGTTGGAGCGGGAAGTTGGGGTGGGGGTGGAGGCCGAGCAGGGTGAGGAGCAGTCCCCGAGGTGGGGCGGGGGGGGGCCGGGACTGGGCAATAGGGCGGCCGAGCGTGTCCGCCGGGTGTGAGCGGCTTCCTGGGTCGAAGGGCAAAGGGGAAGACAGCCGGCCCGGCCCGCCCCGTCCGCTAGCCGCCTTCGACCCCCACTCCCTGGACTGCCTCGGCCTCTCAGCCTAAGCCTGGGAGACTCACTCTTTCATTCTCCTCCGCCCCACCCCCCTGCGCCTGCCCGGGATGCAGAGGGTGGGACACACAGAGCCCAGCAAGTCCACCGCCCTGCACTAATGCCACTCCGAGTGGGGTGGGTTCGGGGGAGGACCGAGAGCCCTGGAGGTGGGCAGTGGAGAATGCGATGTGACGTCTAAACAGTGGGCTTCCCTGGAGGGCTTCCCCAAGAAGGCAGCATTCACAGTGGGCCAACAGGATGAATCCCAGACCTGTGATCGGCTTGGAGGTGTCCAAAGGCGTTCATTAATTGGTGCGTTCATTCAGCAGATACACATAGAGCGTCTACTCTGTGCCTGGGCATTGGGCTGGGCGCTGGGGACACCCGAGAAAGTCCCAAAGGCACATCCCTCTCCCGGTGGAGCTCCCAGTACAAGGGTAGACAGAATTCTATCAGACACACTGACGCAAGTGTTCAGCGGTGATGCAGGCGGGAAAGGAAATCTGCAGGGCGAGCAGCCCGCAGCAGAACCCACTTTGCCCCAGGAGGAGAGGGGTCTGAGCTTAGGTTGGAAGTTACAGATACATTTCCCAGAGGAGATATTGAGCACCCAGAGGGTCCCAAGGCCTTCTGTGTTCCCATGCAAGGGCAGTGTCTGAGGGTCCTCTCTTCTGAGGTGTGGTTTTTGTTTTTTTTTTTCTTCTGGGCGCTGCTCAGACTCTCTTGAGTACTAGTGGGACGAGGTTGCCCTTGTGCTCTCACCCCCAACTGCCCGGTAGTGCTCTGTCCTCAGTGTTTTGCAGAAACACTGCAAACTCTCCCCTTCCCTTCTCCTAGTGATGGTTCCTCTGGAGTCTCTGGGGTCTCACTGGCCCCCTCTGGAAGCTCTGGGTTCTGATCTCCCAGGGCACCCCTAGAGGTGCCATTCAGGGAAAGGGGGAGGCTCCCATATTTTTCCCAACCCACATGTGGAAGCAGGACTAGCACCCAGGCAGTTTCTGGAATTCACCAAGGTCAGGACCTTCTGCAACCCCAGAACCCTCTCTTCCTCTCTATGCCACAGCCCTAGGACCACACCCTGGCACAGGGTCAGAATGGTAGGGCAACCCATGGCTTCAAAATCAGAAAGGCAGGATAAAGGGAGCCACAGCTGCCACCCTAGGAGAGCTGAACCCCTAGCTGAAGGGGCCATCCCGGGACAACGGAGGGGGAAGGAATTTGTTGAGTATTTCTTTACTGATGGGGTATCTGAGCACCAGAGAGAAGAGACGCGCTTGGGGTCACACAGCAAAGCTGGATCTAGAATCCACTGTACTCTTTCTACCCTGTCTGTCAGGCTCCCCAGGGGTCAAGGGCAGGAGCTAAGGGAGAGGCCAATGTCCGCATGAGCTGAGTGACCCCAACCAGCAGGAGGCCGAGCCCAGCACTGCCAGGGCACTGTGGCTAGGTGTCACTGGGGGCCATGCTCCCCCAGGCTCCAGGGTGGGGTGGATGACAGGGGTGAGGGTGGAGAAAGGAGTTGATAAGGTGCTCCCCTGGAGTAGGGATCGGGTTCTCCTTCACCCCCCAGGTCCCTCCAGTATGAAAGACAAGGTTAGACCTCAGGAAGGCCTTTCCAGTAAGATAGTAAAGCAGGTCAGCACGCTGAGAGGCCTTTGCTGGACTCCACGTGGGAAGGCGCTGCATCTCGGAGGTGCTGAGTTGTTTCCGATGGGCAAACAGGCATAGGTTGACTTAAAGTGTTTAGTTAGCAGGTGCGGGTGAGGTTGGTCTCTTCACCCCTCTGCCCACCAGGCTCAGGCAATGAAGCGTGGCTCCCCGTCCCAAGCTCATTAAAGTCCTGTTCATACATCATCCAGCCTCCTGGGCTGACGAATACTCAATCCTGGCAAATGGCCCGTCATCGTGTCTGCCCTCCTGGGCGGGGCCTTGGGGGTCTGTTCTCCGAGGACTCCCTGCTGACCCCTCTCCTGGCTGTCCCCAGTCAACAGATCTGTGCCCTAAGAGCCCCCTGCTGAGGACAGGGTTCTGGCAGGTCTTCTGATTACCCCGGCCTGGGTCAAGTGCCTGGCAATGGATTGGATAATAATAGTGGTAGCTGATGGCAGTAATGCTCCTCTCAGCTTCTGCTGAGGGCCCTGCATTCTTTGCCAGCCCTTTTGCTTATATCACATCCAAGGTGGAGGCAGGTGCCGTGCTTGGGTGCGCTGCTGAGTGCCTAAGCACGGGGCGTGGGGAGGGGGGCGTGGGTATGTGTGCAGGGGTGTGTGTGTGTGGCCTTCCTGGTCCAGAGACTTGCAACAAGGCCTTTCCGAAAACATCAAGGAAAATAACCCAGCTGGCCCAGGGAGAATCAGCTTTGCGGGTTCTGAAGGGAGAGAGGAGAGTTAGGGAAGATGTGGAAGCCAGAGAGGGAGGGAGGGAGGAGCAGGTGGGGTGGGGAGGAAGGAAAGAAAAGGGCCTTGGGGAAGGATCGGGGTGGGGGGAGGAAGGGAGAAAGAAATGGAAGGGAGGAAGAGGAAAGGGTGGGGAGACCTCTCTTTGTAGTCCTGTGGATCAGCCACTCAGGAGTCATTAAGAAGCAGGAAAGGAAGGAAATGTGTCCAGGCTGGGCGACTGGGGTGCGTGCCCAGAGCACACCGCACCCAGCCGGCTGCCACACCTCCCACTCACCCTGGGCTCGGGCTGCTTCCCCTACAAGTGGAAGCCCTAACCCTTCTCTTTCCGGCTGTTTGGACTTCAAGGCCCAGTTCCCAGTGCCTCCCCAGCCCAGCTCATGCCCTCACTCTCTTACAGTTTGTGTGCTTATACCAGCTTTGCCTTCCCAGTGAGCTGCGGGCTGTGTCTGGGTCCAGTCCCCACCCCACAGCCGGCCAGGGGCACGTAAAAGCCTCCGTGAGAATGAGAAGAGACATCCCTCCCTGTGGGCAGACACAGCTCTGTGCCAGGCCACCTAAGACTTGGGAGGAGGTGCTGGGGCTGGCTGTCAGGCCCCTCCTTTCCCCCAGGGGCCCAACGCTTGGGGACCCTGGGACCCACTTCCAAAATCCTCATACCTTCTCTGGCTCTGCCATTTGGTCTGTGAGCAGAAGCACACCCATCCTACCCCCATCCTGCATCACAGCCTTTGGGCCAGCGCCCCAGACCGAACTGTCATCCCACCACGCACCTTTATAATACAGCACCACAGAACCTCTCACTAAGCACCCACACCATTTTAATACTGCAGAGTCTCTCTCCCTGGAGTATCATTTATCCTTCAGAACCCCAACTCAGATATGTCCTCTTCTGTAATGCTTCCCTAGCTATCCCCTACCTCCAGCAGAGCTGGTAGATCCTACCCCAGAGCTCTCCTAATCCTTTTTTCTAGGTTCCAGGGGTTGAGCCCAATACCCTGCTTCCTAGAAGAGCCCTTCCCATCCTACACCCTATCCAAAGGCGGAAGACTCCACTGGAGCCTGCCCGGCTTACTCTCTCACATGCCAGCTCCTCTGGAACCCCACTGAGCTCCTCCCGTCCCTAAAGCTTACAACCCAAGGAAGAAAGAGGAACTGAAAATCCAAGTGGCTCAGAGATCTCCCCACCCCCACTGCCCTCACTGGGGCTGGGCCTGACAGGAGATTCCCAGCACATCTGGTTGTACTTAAATCATCCAGCGCCCAACTGCCCAGGCATGTTCCCTGCTTTTCTCCCCTCTGGCCTGGCCTCCTCCCCTTCTTAAACCAGCCTCCCAGGTCTCTCCTCCAGGAAGCCTTCCCTGATTGGCCCAGCCTCTGTAACCACAGCCCACTCTTGAACCTCCACTTCTCTGGGTCTGGGGTCTGGAAGGGTGTGCACTCAATACGTGGAGCCCCATCCTTTCCAAGCATTGGTCCTGGATAGAAACCCTTCCCCCAGGCAGGGAGGAGAGCTGACGAAGAGCTTCTCCTCTGTGCCCTTGGCCTCCAGGGTGGTTGCCTCCAGTTACTGGTGTGTAGTGGGTATTGGGAGCCTTTTTAAAGCTTTGGTTCAGATCCAGACAGAGAGCCGTTCCCACAACTCTCACTGTCAGCCATTTTCCAAAAGACTTTGCAAGTATTAAAGAACAAAAGGGAAATAAATACAGAAAATGCAGCAAATAGAAAAGGACACGGGCTACAAAGAGCAGGTTTGGGAACTACCAAGACCTGCTTCACCAAGGCTCCAGGTTTGAATATTTGTTCATTCATTCATTAATTCAATAGCATGTATTGATGCCTACGTATACTAGGTTCTGGGAATAGAGACTTGAGTAGGACCCCAGTGCTCCATAGAGAAACTCACAGTCAGAGGAGAGGGACAGGTGGATAATGTAAGATGCTGCAATGGACATGAGTGGGGAGGCAGTGGGGTGCAGTAGTTGAAGATGGGAGACCCTGGGTTCAATCAATCCAGCTACTTGCCTGCTGTCGCTCTGGGCGGGCAGTGGAGGAACACTTAGCTGGAGCCTGGCTCCTCACCTGGAAAAGGCGAGTGATGTGTCCTGAGAGGGTTGTGGTGGAATTCAATAAGAGTGTGTGTGTGGAAACACTTTGTGAAATGCTAAGTGAGTTGTTGCTACTATTACCAGGCTCAGGCATGTTGCCTGTCTGATGGTCACCGCTCATTTTTCTGATGCCTGAACAGCTGTCCCTGCCTACCCTCTGAGACTTGGAGAAACTTCTCCTGTGGGGAGCACCCAGCCCAAGCAGCAGGCAGTTAGGGTCCACACACACGTAACACTTTTGTTACACAAGTAAAACACCTTTTTAAAGTAACTTTAAAAATTAGGAAACATGGGCTTCCCTGGTGGCGCAGTGGTTGAGAGTCCGCCTGCCGATGTAAGGGCACGTGGGTTCGTGCCCCGGTCCGGGAAGATCCCACATGCCGCGGAGTGGCTGGGCCCGTGAGCCATGGCCACTAAGCCTGCGCGTCTGGAGCCTGTACTCCGCAACGGGAGGGGCCACGGCAGTGAGAGGCCCATGTACCGCAAAAGAAAAAAATCAGAAAATATAGAGAAACACAAAACAAAAAATTCTTTTAAAATCGAACACCCTTAATCCCACCACCCAGAGATAACCATTGGTAAGACTTTGGAGGAAGACAGGTATTTTTCTAGATGTTGATATAGTGAGAGATTGCCACACTATCTTGTAATCTGCTTTTCTCAATAGGCAAGTATTTTGAGTATCTTTTCTTGTCTATAAATATACTTAAACCACATAATTTTTTTTATTAAAGTCTGGTTTATTTACGATACTGTTTGTACAGCAAAGTGATTCAGTTATGCGTATATATTTATTCCTTTTTTCTGATTCTTTTCCATTATAGTTTTTTTTTAATTAATTAATTTATTTTTGGCTGTGTTGGGTCTTCATTGCTGTGCACTGGCTTTCTCTAGCTGCAGCAAGCGGGGGGCTTCCCTTCATTGTGGTGCATGGGCTTCTCATTGCAGTGGCTTCTGTTGCGGAGCATGGGCTCTGGGCAAGCGGGGTTCAGTAGTTGTGGCGCTTGGGCTCAGTAGTTGTGGCGCTCGGGCTTAGTTGCTCCATGGCATGTGGGATCTTCCTGGACCAGGGACTGAACCCGTGTCCCCTGCATTGGCAGGCGGATTCTTAACCACTGTGCCACCAGGGAAGCCCTATAGTTTATTACAAGATATTGAATATAGTTCCCTGTGTTATACAGTAAATCCCTGTTGTTTATCTATACCACACAACTTTTTTTTTTTTTTTTTCCACACAACTTTTAATGACAGTTTAATATTCCATCATATGGACATGCAAGAATAACAAATTTCCTTTGTTGTAGGTTTTTTTTTCCACAAATAAAAGCTTGATGAACTGACTTGTAACACCCACCTTTGTGCATACGTCTGGTTAAGATAAAAATACTAGTAATGAGAGGCTGGGAATGCATATTTTTTGCTTTGAGGAGCCACTACACTACCTCAGGCCTCTGGGTGGTGCCCTCACATTTCCTCCAGGCAGCCCTCCCAGACTGGCGTTTCAGGGCCCAGTGCATCTCCCAAGGCCCACGCCTTTCCCAATAGCGTCCTCCTTAAGCGACCTGGCCTGGAAGCCCTGAAAAATGCTCGGAAGTCCTGGCTGGTGAAGGCCAGGAGGGGCCCTGGGTGGAGAGCACAAAGCACAAAGCTTGTCTGGGGCACGGAGAGAGGCCCCGCCCCCTCGGGGCTGCTGGCCGAACATTCCTCCCTGGACAATGGCTGCCTCAGGGAATCCCGAGAATGAAGGAGGCCGGGTGGCTTCCCGAGGCCACCCCCAGCCACCTCCGCACCAAGTTGAACCCGTTCCCAAAATGGAAAGAAGGGGCGCTTTGCACTGGGGACGGGGTGGGTAGGGCCAGTGCTTCCTCTTGCCCACACCCCCCCTCCCCCGCCCCCTTCTTTCACCAACTGTAATCCGGGATGCCCCAGCCCGAGTCCCGCCCAGCCACCCCTTCCCTGTGGATCTTGGGCAAGTCCCGCTGTCTCTGTAAAATCCCTGCTTCCTCAACTGCAAAATCAGGGGCTTGTATTCAGCGACTGCTAAATTCCCCACGCATCTAAAAAGCCATAAGGTAGTGGCTAAGACAGGCACAGGCTCTGGAGCCAGATTGCCGGAGTTCAACTCTTGGTTTGCTCTTTACCCTGTAAATTTAACATTCCCACCTCAGCTTCCCCATCTGTAAAGTGGATTGATGATAGATGCCCAGCCCTCACGGGGCTTTCCTGAGGAAGGATGAGAAGATGTTCATGAAACAAATGGCTGAGTCATCAAAATCTATGAATAGTGATTCACACTTACCTCCAAAGCTAACTGGATCCCTAGCCCCAGTCCCCTCTCGTGCCTAGTTGAGATTTTGGCCCCTGGACATTTTCCCAACAACTGGCCACACCTCTGGGAGATGAGGGGCAACGGATGTCCCAGGGAAGCCTCTGTCCGGCATGTTTCCACTTGCCCTTGCCCTTGCCATAAAGCCATAAAGCTGTGAAACTGTAAAGGCTTTTGGGGGCAAATAAAATTTAAAATACAGGAAAACTCCTGTGTCAGGTCACACGTCTCCACTTTTGTTTGGGAACTGCAAGCATTTCCAATGCAGCCAGCCATTGCTACACACCATGGGTGACAGGATTCCAGGCCCTTAATAACACATTGGAGGCTTAGGACTAACACACTTGAACAGTGAGCAACGTGGGTTTCCCATAAATATTTTTTGAGCTGTTTGCCACAGACCCCTGCCCAACCTCCTCTACTCTCCCTCACACACTTGTTCTCTGCTTTTCCTTACGCACCTCCTCCTCAACCCTATCCAATACCCCCGAATTAAAATCCTCTGCTGTCATAGAAAGAAACAAAATTGAGATATGTGTAATGAGGTGGATGGACCTAGAGTCAGTCATACAGAGTGAAGTAAGTCTGGAAGAGAAAAACAAATACCATATGCTAACACATATATATGGAATCTAAAAAAAAAAAAAGGTCAGGAAGAACCTAGGGACAGGACAGGACAGGAATAAAGACGCAGATGTAGAGAATGGACTTGAGGACACGGGGAGGGGGAAGGGTAAGGTGGGACGAAGTAAGAGAGCGGCATGGACATATATACACTACCAAATGTAAAATAGCTAGTGGGAAGCAGCCGCGTAGCACAGGGAGATCAGCTCGGTGCTTTGTGACCACCTAGAGGGGTGGGATAGGGAGGGTGGGAGGGAGACGCAAGAGGGAAGAGATATGGGGATATATGTGTACATATAGCTGATTCACTTTGTTATAAAGCAGAAACTGACACACCATTGTAAAGCAATTATACTCCAATAAAGATGATAAAAAAACACAAACAAACAAACAAAAATCCTCTGCTGCAAGTACCAGAAAACTCGCCGCACAATGGCTTATACAATAAGGAAAGCATGATCATATTTCATCCAATTTAGATGCCACTGATTTTTTTTTAATAAATTTATTTATTTATTTACTTTTGGCTGTGTTAGGTCTTTGCTGCTGTGTGCGGGCTTTCTCTAGTTGCGGTGAGCGGGGGCTACTCTTCCTTGCTGTGTGCGGGCTTCTCATTGTCGTGGCTTCTCTTGTTGTGGAGCACGGGCTCTAGGTTCGCAGGCTTCAGTAGTTGTGGCACACAGGCTCAGTAGTTGTGGCACACGGGCTCAGTAGTTGTGGCTCACGGGCTTTAGAGTGCAGGCTCAGTAGTTGTGGCACACAGGCTTAGTTGCTCCGTGGCATGTGGGATCTTCCCGGGCCAGGGCTCAAACCTGTGTCCCTTGCATTGGCAGGCGGATTCTTAACCACTGCACTACCAGTGAAGCCCTAGATGCCACTGATATTAAGAAGCACTGTTGGGCTTCCCTGGTGGTGCAGTGGTTAAGAGTCCGCCTGCCAATGCAGGGGATACTGGTTCGAGCCCTGGTCCAGGAAGATCCCACGTGCCGCAGATCAACGACGCCCATGCATCACAACTACTGAGCCTGCGCTCTAGAGCCCGCGAGCCACAACTACTGAAGCCGCGTGCCACAGCTACTGAAGCCTGTGTGCCTAGAGCCCGTGCTCCGCAACAAGAGAAGCCACCGCAATGAGAAGCCTGCGCACCACAATGAAGCGTAGTCCCTGCTCGCTGCAACTAGAGAGAGTCTGTGCGCAGTAACGAGGACCCAACTCAGCCAAAAAAAAAAGAAAGAAAGAAAATAAAGTTAAAAAAAAGCAAAAAAACCCCGAAGCACTGTTACTTTATGTACCGTTAGAAAGAAAAAGCATTGCCAATTAAACTGATAATGATTTCTTATCACTTGGAATTTTTATGTTACGTTTATTAAAAAGAGTCCTTTTGAAAAAAAAAGAGTCCTTTTGGACTTAGATGGAAATATACTTTTTAAAATATTTATTTATTTTATTATTTATTTACTTATTTATTTTGGCTGCGCCGGGTCTTAGCTGCGGCATGCGGGATCTTTAGTTGTGGCAATCAGACTCCTTAGTTGTGGCATGCATGCGGGATCTAGTTCCCCAACCAGGGATCAAACCCGGACTCCCTGCATTGGGAGCGTGGAGTTTTACCCACTGGACCACCAGGGAAGTCTGAAATATACATTTAAAAAATATAGGGCTTCCCTGGTGGCGCAGTGGTTGAGAGTCTGCCTGCCAATGCAGGGGACATGGGTTCAAGCCCTGGTCTGGGAAGATCCCACGTGCCACGGAGCAGCTGGGCCCGTGAGCTACAAATACTGAGCTCTGCGCGTATGGAGCCTGTGCTCTGCAGCAAGAGAGGCCGCGACAGTGAGAGGGCCGCGCACCGCGATGAAGAGTGGCCCCCGCTTGCCACAACTAGAGAAAGCCCTCGCACAGAAACGAAGACCCAACACAGCCAAAAATAAATAAATGAATAAATAAATTAAAAAAAAAAAATATATATATATATATATATTTATTTACTTTTGGCTGCATTGGGTCTTTGATGCTACACGTGGGCTTTCTCTAGTTGCAGCAAGTGGGGGCTACTCTTCTTTGCCTCGCGCAGGCTTCTCATTGCGGTGGCTTCTCTTGTTGCGGAGCATGGGCTGTAGGCACGCAGTCTTCAGTAGTTGTGGTGCGTGGGCTTAGTTTCTCTGCGGCACATGGGATCTTCCGGGACCAGGGCTCAAACCCATGTCCCTTGCATTGGCAGGTGGATTCCTAACCACTGTGCCACCAGGGAAGCCCCTGAAATATACTTTTTAACATAAATTACTCTTGCACCTATATAGCAGGGAAAACATGGGTGAAATAAATTGCTTAAGAATTTCTTTAAATTTATCATATTCAGAGTCTGATTCTTGGAATCCCTTTTCAGCTTTGAGCTGTCAATGTTTTTCCACATGGACTCATCATCGGGGCCAATTTAAGGATTGGTGAGACAGCATTTCTTAAAAGCCTGCACTACTGAATTAATTATCTGTTGCTCTGTAAAAAATTACCCCAAATCTTAGAAGCTTAAAGCAACAAACATTTATTATGTTATAGTTTCTATGGATCTGGAATCTGGGAGCGGTTTAGCTGGTGTTTCTGGGTCAGGGTCTCTCATGAGCTAGCACTCAAGCTGGGGGCAGCAGAATCCACTTCCCAGCTCAGGCACGTGGGTGTTGGCAGACCTCAGTTCTTAGGTGACTGTTGGTTGATACCTCAGTTCTTCACCACGTGGGCCTCTCCATAGGCCGCCTGACTGTCTTCATGACATGGCAGCTGGCTTCCCCAATAAACAATCCAAGAGAGAGCCCAATCATTCAAGACAGAAGCCACGGTCTTTTTAATCACCTAATATTTGAAGTCACATAGCATGATTTCTTCCCTATGCTACTGGTCACAAAAACCAGCCCAGAACGATGTGGGAAGGGGCTACATAGGGTGTGACTAGCAGAAGGTGAGGACCATTGGGGACCATTTTGCTGGTTGCCAACCACATCCACTATTACCCTTGGGGTTTGCCTCTAAGCCACTGACATCCATTCTGGAAGTTTCGATGCTGGCAGATGATCTTGTCAGATCGTTGATAAAAATTTCTAGATATCAGTCAGGACTCAAAGAGTCCTTACATGGTTTGTGGAGTGAAACATCATGGGGTTGCCGTTGTCCTGTCATGACACCAGGAAAGCCACCAAAATGTGTACATGTGCAGCAAGGACAGCTAAGCACATCTGCTGTCTGGCTGACAGCAGGTTAAGGTGCTGTTGATGGTAAGATGTTTACTGATTTCAGAAATGTTATCATGTGACCAAATGTGCATTTCAGAATTCATCAAATACAATATTTTACATAAGATTGAGAAATGGTGGCTCCAGAGTTAACTCAGAGACTCAACACCTTCTTCAGGGACCCAGGTTCCTTCCATCTTCACATCTAACACCCTCAGCATATCTGCTGTGTCCCTGGATGGTTCCCCTCAAATCACAAAATGCCTGAATGCAGTTCTAATCATCCCATGTGGGCCCAACTATTCCCCTCAAGTGCCTCCTTTTGAGAACAAAGAAACCTTTCCCAGAGACATCCAGAAGATTTTCCCTCTTGCCTCATTGACGGGAAATTGTTACTGCCTGTGTTTGTCAGTTGCATATGTTGGCAAAACTCAGAGTGATTTAAACTAGATTGAAGTTTATTCTTTCTCACATAAAAGAAGTCTGAAAATAGGTGGTGCTGGTGTGCCGGCTCCATAGTTTCATTGGAGACCCACCACCTAGCTTATGTGATTTCACTCTCAAATTCACCTCATGTTCCAAAGTAGCTGCTGGAATTCCAGCCATCAGATCCACGTTGTAGACCAGAAGTAGCAAAACACAGGGCCAATGTTTGTTCCTCAGCAGAGTCAGCAACCTTCTCAGATGGTCCACGAGCATTTCTATTTACATCTTGTTGGTCAGAACTTGGTCACATGGCCATATCTAGCTGCAAGAAAATCTAGAAACATTTTTCAGCAGAGCACTGTGTCACCCTAAATAAAATGTGACTCTTTTTTTTTTTTTAGATGTTGGGGTTAGGAGTTTATTAATTAATTAATTAATTTTTGCTGTGTTGGGTCTTCGTTTCTTGTGTGAGGGCTTTCTCTAGTTGTGGCAAGCAGGGGCCACTCTTCATCGCGGTGCGCGGTCCTCTCACTGTCGCGGCCTCTCTTGTTGCGGAGCACAGGCTCCAGACATGCAGGCTCAGTAGTTGTGGCTCACGGGCCTAGTTGCTCTGCAGCATATGGGATCCTCCCAGACCAGGGCTCGAACCCATGTCCCCTGCATTAGCAGGCAGATTCTCAACCGCTGCGCCACCAGGGAAGCCCAACTCTTTATTATTAAGGAAGAAGACAGGAGAATGGATGTTAGGTGCTGCAATCTGTGTCGTCCACAGTCCTCATGCTTAAACTAAGCCCTGGTCACGGGGCAGGATTACTAGGATTGACGTAGATGCATCAAGATTTACTCCTGGGTGGACACAGGTTACCTTCCTTGAGAGGTGGATCCCTGAACAAAACCCGAATTGTTTTGTTTTGTTTTCATTCATAGACATTTATTCCAGAAAAAGACTTAATAGTCACACAAAAATATTTTTCTTTTTTACATGAATATTTATGGCAGCTTTTTTTTTGTAATAACCCAAAACTGGAAAAGACCCAGATGTTCCTCAAAGGTTAATGGTTAAACAGGCTGTAGTACATCCATTCCATGGAACAATACTCAACAATAAAAGCAAACAATTGATACATGCAATGTGGATGCATTTTTTAAAAAAATTCTATTGGAGTATAGTTGATTTACAATGTTGTGTTAGTTTCAGGTGTACGGCAAAGCGGATCAGTTATACATCTACATATATCCACTCTT
This sequence comes from Phocoena sinus, assembly GCF_008692025.1. Classification (NCBI taxonomy): domain Eukaryota; kingdom Metazoa; phylum Chordata; class Mammalia; order Artiodactyla; family Phocoenidae; genus Phocoena; species Phocoena sinus. The sequence goes on along the minus strand of NC_045772.1, from coordinate 62,172,199 downwards.
TGTTAGATTCTTTTCCCATAGAGGCCATTACAGAGTACTGAGTAGGGTCCCTGTGCTATACAGTAGGTCCTTATTAGTTATCTATTTTTTATACAGTAGTGTGTATATGTCAATCCCAGTCTCCTAATTTACCCCTCCCCCCACTTCCCCCCGGTAACCATAAGTTTGTTTTCTACATCTGTAATTCTATTTCTGTTTTGTAGATAAGTTCATTTGTACCCCTTTGTGAGATTCCACGTATAAGCGATATCATATAATATTTGTCTTTGTCTGACCTCACTCAGTATGACAATCTTTAGGTCCATCCACGTTGCTGCAAATGGAAAACCTGAACTGTTAACACTGAAGAAGCAGATAAAGCAGTCACTACTGGTTATTGACCAACAATCATTGCCCTTCCCCACCCTTCTTGCTAACAGAACCTTGATTTTGTTCAGGGACCGGACTGCCAGTTCTTCAGCAGAGGCTGAGCCCCTCCCCAGTCCCAGGGGTGAATCTGGATTAGTCTGAGACACCTGTGGGAATTCCATTCTCTCTACCAGTGTTTGGTTTAAGATTGGACGTGTAATGTGATCTTGGCCTATGACACATGAGGGGACGTTCTTTGGGAGACTTCTGGAAAGACTTCTCAGAGGCCAAAGGAGAAGCCCCTCTTCTTAGCTTCTGAATGTTGCTGTCTGCATGTGATATCTGGAACTGCGGAGCCATCTTGTGACTCTAAGAGAAGTTAGGGTACAAGGACAAAAACCAACATGATACAGATGGCAGAAAAAAGAGGACGCGATATGGTGGAATATTCATAGAATGGAATCCTACTCAGTGATAAAGATGAACTACCGATACATCCAACTATTTGGGTGAATCTCAAACACACTGAAGCAAAAGGGTCAGGCACAAACGAGTATATATAACATGATTCCATTCGTAGAAAGGTCTAGAACATGCAAGACTGACCTATGGAGGTAGGAATCAGATCAGTGGTTACCAGGGGGGGTGAGGGAGGGACTGACCACATGTGGTCACAAGAGGACTTTCTGGCATGATGTCAATGTTCCATATCTTGATTGGAATGGTGGCTACTAGGTATACATTTGTCAAAACTCATCAAACTGTACTTTTAAAATCTGTGCATTCTACTGCAGGTAAATTATATTTCAGTAAAGTTGACAAAAGAAATAAAAAAGAAACAAACAAGGAAGGAAGGAAGGAACACTGGGTCCTTCCTTGGCCCTTGACAACACTGTTGAGTCACTGAATTAACCAATAGTCCCACCTATTATGTCTTGCTTTGCAACATCATAAATAAACATCCTTGCTGTTTAGGGCATTTTTAAGTTGGGTCTTCTGTTAACTTGAAACCCAATTCGTCTTGTCAAAGTGGGGAGAGGCACCCAGAGATCAGGACACAGATCCAGCCTGGGAAACTGTGGGCTTCAAGGAACAGCTGAAAAGGTCAAGAGACTTGGGTGCTCCATCTGATCTGGTGGGGTCTGCTCCCCACCCCACCATCAGAGTGAGCCCAGTACAACTGGGGGTTTCTTCCCGCCGTTTCGCTGACCTTCTCCACCCCATTTGTAACATAGTGACCTATCAATCAAAGGACCTACTCTCAGACTTCTGGTGAGGATTAATTAAGAGAAAATGCAGGAAAGCTCTTAGCACAGTGCCTGGCACATAGTAAGGGCTCCATAAGGCTCTCGTCTTACCTCACCTGGCCCTCGTGAGGATTACCTGGGCCTGAACCAAGCGGGAGAGGTGGGAATAGAATTCAGAAATCTTTGGGAAGCAGATCCTGGAACTGTAAATGATTGATGACACCAAGGTCACAGGCTTGGGTGACAATGTAAATGGGAACGTTTCTCAGGATTTGGGCAAAGATTACCTGCAGTATCTGTTTTTATCACTAGGTAGATGCTGGTAAAGGGAGATAAGAAACATGGGAGGAGGAGGAGATTTGGAAAGTAAAAAGAAGAGTATAAGTTGAATTTGAGATGACTGTGAGCAGTATGGAGGGGTGGAAAAGAGCAAGGGCTCTGCCACCAAGTAGCTATGTGATCTTGGACAAGTTACTGCTTCTCTCGGAGCCTCAGTGTCCTCATCTGTAAAATGGGAATTCTAAGAATACTAGAATACTATCTCATTAGGTTGCTCTAAAGATTATATGAAACTGTATATTTAAAGTGCTGAGCATAGTGCCTAGCACATAGTAGGTGCTCATTAAATAGTGACACTAATTTTCATCATCCCTTCACACCCTGCCTCATCTGCCTTGGCAGGCAGCCTCACACTGAGTTACTGCTTAAAGGGATGGAGAGTTTTGAGCTTACACTTCACCTTCTCCTGATTCAAACAGGGTGTTCCCTTGCAGAAGATTTCCTCTCCTTTTCTTTTTCTTTGACCCGTGCCTCCCTTCCTTCCAGGCTCTACTCTGCCCTCCCTCTTCCAGGAAGTCTTCCCTGACTAATGCCTCCCCCTTCCCTGCCAACCCCTCCACAAGCCTCCCTGTAGGGACTGGCTTCTCTGCCCAGAGTTCTTTCCACTCCCTTCCATTGCCCCTCCCTCGGTAAAGACCACTCCAGCTCAGATAAGGCCTGGACCCATGGGGAAGTACGCTGGCTCTCCACCACATCTCCAGTGGTTGAAAGCTCAGACAGGGGTGGGGGGCTGGTAAGGAGGAGGCCACCTGCCAGAGTGGCAGCAGACAGGCCAGCTAAATCCTTGACCTACGATTTAAGGGGTCGGGCATAGTTCAATAGAGCACTCCAGGCTGAGTCCCAGCTCATTCACACAGGTCATGGGGGTGAGGAGTAGGGAGGGGAGGAGGGCCATCTCCTCCAAAAGCCCCTTGGATTCATTCCCAGGCCTCGGAGGCGTAATCCAGCACCATGAAAACCCAAACCCAAAACCCTCATCCCCATCTGTGCAGAACCTCCATCTGAGAGGCCAAGTAGGGACCGGGAACCGGTAGGGGAGGCGGAAGAGCCGTGGAACGCATGGAGTCACAGAGCCTGGCACACAGTAAGGGCTCCTTAAGGCTCCTGTCTGTTTTAAGCCAGAGTCCTTTGTTAGGTCCTGAGCCCCAGCATTTTTGCCCAGAGTTCCCAGGTCCGCCCTCCTCTCTGCTCCCCTCCTCCTTTGGAATTTTCCCCCAGAACTGGGCCCTACCAAGATTTGGGGGCAGGTCCTTTGAACAATGGGACTGTCCAATGGAATCCCACGTGCAAAACAGAGACATTTCCCTCGCCATAAATGCTAGTCAGGTCTCAGGATGAGGGCCAAGCCTGGGTCCCGCTCTCAGCCAGTCGCCCCTACCCTTGGGATTCCCCATCGCCCAGGTTTGCCCACTGGGAGTGCTATGCAAATGAGATGCAAAGCAAGCCAAGATAGCCGTAGGGATTGGCTGACGCCGGAGACTTTGTCCGCCCAATCCCGGGCCTCCCGGCAGCTTGGGCTCCAGCACTCCATCCCACCCCACCCCACCCCCCGCCCCCCACAGGTCGGTCCCGCCCATAAATCAGCTCCGTCAGCGTTAATGGCTCCTGACTAATTGCCTGGACTCGGCTCCGGGCTCGGGTCGCCAGCATTAAAATTCAATCAGGCCCAGCGCTGAGCTATTAAATATTCATTGGGAGAGCTTCCCGAAACCAAGCTGGGGGATGGGGATGGATTGGGTTGGAGGGACTACCCGAATCTACCAGCTCCGGAGGGGGCTCCCTGTTCCTCCCCAGTACTCTCTCATATCCTACAACTGCTGCCTGATTTCTCTCTGGAAGTCCCTAAACCCTCTCTAGAGACTCCTGGGAGATTGAGCTGCCCTGCAGGAGTGTGGTGTTAAGCTATGCCGAGGGGCTGTCCTATTCCTCTGCCCTGCATCCCCTCCATGCCTGGGCACCTCACCCCATGGACCTCTCACCCAGTCAGTGCCCACTGTGGGTCATTATTAATGCCGGAACCTTAGGTCCCCTCAGGAGTAGAACAGCTCCAAGGCACAGATGACTTCGTCCTTAGCAGAGACCAGGAGGGGCCCCTATGTGCCTGGTCCTGCTGCCTTTGCCAGGGGCTTTGCTGGCGCTACTCTGGCCATCTTCAGCAGGCTGGAGAGAGCTCCAGGCTGGGCAGCCTGGTCTGTGCCGGAAGGGAGGAGGGTGCTCTGTGCAGTCCTCCTCTCCTCTCCCCTTCCCCCAGGAATGCAGCCTGTCCGAGCGCCTGGGCCCCTGGCCTGATGCTGAGCAGGCTGCCTGGAAGTTCTCAAGGAGGGTACCCAGGAGGAGGGGGCTGGGGCTGAGGGCCTGTAGGGGGTCATTGGGAGGGTCCTGGATTGAGCCGGAAGTGCATCCCCACTCACCCACCCACACATACAGACACACTATAGTTGGAGGGTTATGAAGAGGGTTTAGCAGGTGTGATGACAGCCATGGCCCAAAGGCTGGAGTGAGCCACTCAAATAAGGACTGGGAATTTTCCTAGACCCTCCGTGTGATATTGAAATACCGTGTGACGCAGCTCCAGTCCCTGGGCCTGGAGGTGTTTGAGTTAGGGGGAAGAGAGAGCACCAGGAAGTATGCTAGGAGAAACCTGTTCCCATCCCCGGTTTTACAGAGAATCCTCAGGAGCAAACCACCTGTTCACAAGGCTCTTCCCCTGCCCTTTGGACTGCTCCCTGCTCCTGGTGCCTGAGGTCCTGCAGGAAATGAACTCTATGGGGCATGGCAGAGGCTGTGACTGCCAGAGCCACAGAGCGCCTCATAGATGCTACAGGGGAGGGATGGAGGCCAAGGGTACCAGTTACTACAAGGCCAGAAGCAGCTCAGGGCGCCAGGAGGTGTGTGAAGTCCAGGGCATGCTGTTTGGGGGGATACTGGGAAGGACTTCTTGCTCTGATACTCTGAGATCATCAACCCTTGGCCCAGCAGGAAGCCTAGGATTCTGGTCTGAGAACCCCCAGTCCCCCAGAACTTAGGTGCTCTCCTAGCAGGAAATGAGGGTGGGGGGAAGCTGAGAAGCACCTCCTCTTCAGGACCCAGGCAGGCCCCCGAGCTGGGGCAGAATGTGTCTGGCAGCGATTACGTAGGGAGCTGGGGCTGGGAGGCCTCAGACTTCAGCAGGTCAGGAGTGACCTGAGCCAAGTGTCTGATTCCAAAGCCAGACGTCACAGGCAATCCAGGATTCCAGCTCACCCCACGTGTGGTTCCCATTAGGGCTGGCTGGGGTCTTCCTGAAGGCCAGGCGGATTCCTGAGCCCCTCCCCCAACACAGCCCCTCCCTCTTGGGGCTGTTTGGAATATCTTACCCAGTTCTTCCAGGTGGCCTGCTAAAGTGCAACCTTGGGGATTTTTTGGGGCATCCCACTCCAAATAGGTCTCCCTGCCCAGTAGATGATGTTTTTGCAGTGTCAGAGGGGACAAAGGGATAGGCGACTTCTAACCCCCCAGGGAAGGCTAATCCCTGAAGACCCTACACTGTGCCTGGGGCCTTCCCTCCCCTCCAGGTTAGCTGCTTTTGTTCAGGCCTCAGCCCCTCTGGTCCTGACACTTGCAACTGCCCTCACTGACCAGGCCTTTCCTCCATAATGCCCCTGAGTGGGCATTCTAAAACCCAGGCCTGTTATTCAGATCATTTCCCTCTTACAAAACTTCCAAGAGCCTTCCGGTATGTTTGCATCCTCAGATATATCTGTGCTATGTGTGTTTTAGACACACACCATTTTAAAGATTTAAAAAATAGTTGTCAACATTGAAAAACCAGGAGGCAACACATAAAAACCTACACTTGTAATTTTTCTTGAAAATAGCTGACAATACTAAGCTCACAGGCTGGCATGGCAACAACTGGCCAGAGCTGAGTAGCAACTGGTCTTCCAGAAGGGATCCCTGGGGCTGACGTGAGCACCACAGTCCCCACCAGTCCCTATTGTCTCCCAGGTCTGAGGCCCAGATGAGTGAATGGTCTTTTTAATCACTGGGCTGGCACTGACTTTTATATCTTACTTCCTGTCAGTTTCACTCCTTCCAGCATCTTATGTTCCTTTCTGTCCCTTCCCATGCTGACACTTCAATTTGCTGCAACAAACCCAAATAGAAGGTATGTGTCTCTTCAGCTTCCTTCACACACCTCTCTGCTCCCTTTCCTAGTCAGCTCCTCTCCCCCAACACTCCTGCTCCAGACACATCACTACCTTCAGAGTCCCGAGTCTTTGCACATGCTGTTCTTTTTTTTTTAATTTTTAAATTTTTAACACTTTTTTGAAGTATAGTTGATTTACAATGTTGTGCCCATCTCTGCTGTACAGCAAAGTGACTCAGTTATACACATATACACATTCTTTTTTTTTGTTTGTTTTTGGCCTACGGAATGTGGGATCTTAGTTCCCAGACTAGGGATGGAACCTGCGACCCCTGCGGTGGAAGCTCGGAGTCTTAACCACCAGGGAAGTCCCTACATTCTTTTTTTTGGGGGGGGGAGGGGATGTGCTGGGTCTTCCTTGCTGCGCATGGGCTGTCTCTAGTTGTGGTGCAGGGGCTACTCTTCGTTGCGGTGCGTGGGCTTCTCATTGTTGCAGAGCCCAGGCTCTAGGCACACGGGCTTCAGCAGTTATGGCTCAGGGGCTCTAGAGCGCAGGCTCAGTAGTTGTCCTACATGGGCTTAGCTGCCCCGAGGCATGTAGGGTCTTCCCGGACCAGGGATCAAACCCATGTCCCGTGCACTGGCAGGCGTATTCTTAACCACTGGACCACCAGGGAAGTCCCTTACACTCTTTTTAAATATTCTTTTCCATTTTGGTTTATCACAGGATATTGAATATACGTGCTGTTCTTCCTGCCCCACGAACTTCTATTTCTCCTTCCAGCCCAAACCCAGAAGCCTCCTGATGCCTCCGGCAGGCAATACCTTCAGGTTGTCCAGTGGTCCCTAGGATTCCAGAACATCTCACACTGCATGCCCACCCTATAGTGACAGCCCCTCCAGGGTTGGGAGCAGACCTGCTGAGCATCCCCACGGCTCACCTGTGTTGAGGAATCAGACCATCAGGTGGGTGATGGGGATGGTTGCGGGGAGGGGCTGTAGCTCCGCCCCTCTGGAACTGGCCTCAGTGGCAAACACAGGTTTGTTGGAGTTGGCAAGGTTGCAGGAGGGGAGGCAGCAGGTGTTCTGTGCTGCAAGGTGAGGTCCGAGGATCTTGGCAGGAAGGACACCTGTGTCACCCAGGGACCTTGACATGAGAAGGTGGATGAGGGCTTGATATATATGGGAGCCTAATCTCACTCGGGATCACCTGTGCTTCTGCTCCTACCCCTGAGGGTGTGTGTGAAGATGTGTAAGCATTTGGGCAGTGGTTCCTCGCGCCAGGGCAGTGGGGTACTCTGCCCTGTGAGCACCCCCAATGCCCCCAGAGCTGCCATCAGTACAGGGATGGAGAGGACAACATCCTCACCGCTTGAAGCTCTTGTTGCAGAGACCCCAGGAGATGGGCTTGAAACCAGTGAGGCTGCTCGCTCGCATCATCTGTTCCCTGGCCTCCTGTCCCTAGCCCACCCCCCTCTTCCCCAGCGGAGTCTCTGCTTCCTCAGGGTCCCCAGCTGTCACAGCACCTTCCACAGGACCAGTCAACCCCTGTCATCACTCCCCCTGCCCCGGGGGCTCCCCAAGACCAGGGGAGGGCCTGATGCTCCTGGTATCCCCAAGACTAGCAACTAGCCCTCTGTGGAATCACCCGAGAAGTAGATACTGGGGTATCCCCGTTTTACAGTGGAGGAAACGGCTCTGAGCGGAGAAGGAACGTATTCAAGATGCCCCACCCTTGCGGAGTAACTGGGGGAGAATTTCAGCCCGGCCTGAGGGAGGCGTCCGAGAGCCAAGTTCTGTCTCCTCCACCCCTCCTCTTCGAGGGGGTTCCAGGCCCTCCCCTGGGTTCCTCACCCTCCCTTCCCCTTCCACCCACACCAGTCACAGCCGTCCTGTTCAGAGATTGATGCGTTAATATCCCAAAGCAAGACTTGACCACGGACCAATGCGTGCGTCAGCGAGTTGAGGAGGGACAACCCCCAGGATGCTTCAGAAGTCTCGACCCCACCAGGAGCAGAACCTGAACACTGGGATTCTGTGTCTTGTAAAGCTGTGTGACTCCAGCAGGGGAATCCACGTCCGCAGCCAAAGAGAGGCGGGTCGGGGCGCTCTCGGCACCCCACAGCATTCGCCCCAAGGCGGGTTCGCGGGTCACCCCTGAGCTCCCGCCCTCCCCTCCCGAGCCGGGGGTGCGCGTAAGAGCGGGGCGTTCGGAACGCTTCAGCCCCTCCCCCAGGCTTGGGGGAGGGGAGGGAGGAGGGAGCAGATGGCGGCAATTACCGCTCGGACCCTTCCCCGCCCTTAGCCTGAGGCCGGAAGATCGGCCTCGCAAGCTTTCGCGGGCGGGAGGGGCGGCGGCCTCTGCGGCCTGGAACCGACTGGGCCGCGAGCGGGGTGAGGGGCGCAGGTCCGGGAGAGGACTTCCTTCCCCCGGGAGCGGGCCTGGGAGATTCCCTTAGGAAAAGCCAAGCCCTCCCGTCCCGCTCCCAGCCCGAGTCGGCTCAGGCCGGTTGTCCCTCCAAGCCCCGCGCCTGTAGGTCTCAGAGCTCCTAGGGTGTTCAGGTCCGGGCAGGGGTTCAGGCTGGGGAGAGGGGAGCTGGACGGTTGTGCAGGTTGTGATCTAAACAAGGGCCGGGAGTTTAGAATGGGGTCCGAAATCCAAGCTCGGGCCTCGGCAGGAGCTGACTCTGGAGGAAGGCAAGGGGCACCTTTTCTCACTGAGGGATGGAAGGAGCAAGCCCGGACTGCCCGTGCTTTAGGGCAGCGGACTGTGTGCCGGAGCGCAGATGGCTCGAGGTGGCCTGTGTGGGGCAGGGGCAGGGCCAGAGAGAACAAGAGGGCTCTCAAGACCCAGGACACAGCTCTACAAACTGGGCTTCCCTGGCCCTTTCTCTCTTCCCGAATTACTCTCCCATCCTTCCCTTGTCCAGCTCATTAGCAAAATTTGGCCCTTCTGTCTCTAAGCTATATCTTGGATCAGACCCCGCCCCCAACCTCTCCAGCATGTAAGCCCCTATTACTCCTACTTCCTTGCACAGCTTCAGAGGCTTCTGTCTGCTCTCCTGGTTCCCCAACAGTCAACTCATACAGCTGCCAGGGGGGGCATTAAAAATACCAATCAGAAAACAAATCAGAGCATGTCACTCCCTGCTAAACAACCTCCGTGGCTTCCTCTGGAAGAGAGCCCCAACTTCACCCTGGCGCCTGCCTATGCCGACGTCTCCTCCAGCATTCCCCCCTCTGCCTAGGCACTGCTCACCCTGGCTGCCTTTCTGTTCCTTGAACTAGACAAGCTTTTCCCCACCTCTGGCCTTGGCCTTGCAGGTCCCTCTGCCTGGAATGCTCTGCCCAGCTCCTTCACAGGTATGTCACCTCCCCATCAGCCCTGACCACACTACTGAAGCAGCCCCACACCCAGCTGCCTGATGTACTGTGTCACTTAACCTCATCCGTGTCTTCCACAGGACTCACCACTTTCTGTAACTATCCTCTTCGTTCACTTGGTCTGTGGTCTGTTTCACCCACCAGAATGTCAGCTTCATGAATTCAGGTGTCTTTCTTGTTCTCTGCTAGCATGATGCCCAGCTCAATATTTCCATACATTTCAGGAATGCGGGAGTCCCTGGGAAATGAACTGGACACTAGTCTATCTGGTTACTCTAAGGGGTGTGCTCCCTGGGGGGGCCAGCTGCAAACCGCTGTGTTCACCCAAATGCCTCATATACATGGGCAGGCCTGTGGTTTCCAGTCACGGTAATCTTAGCAGCCAACACTTACTGAGCATTTACTATGTGCCAGCCGTTAGGTGCTTTACATGGCTTAATTAATTTAATCTGTATGACAAAGTACCTACTAATATCCTCAGTTTACAAGTAGAGACACACAGACACACACGATGTGTGATTGTTCAGCAGACATGCACACGCACCTCAGCATTGGGTTCATTAATTTTCATCGCACAATAGATGCGTGAGATGAGTAATATACGGTTCAAGCTGGGGCATTTAATAACTACCGCAGCAAGGTGGAACAGAACAGGAGAACGGAACACCAGGGAAGGGTCAGCATGGGGGCACAGGGCTAGTGAGTAGAAGAGGACGTGTAGGCCACAGCCTGTGCCCTTGCTCTGGGTCCCCACAGCACTCAGAGGTGCAACTGTGATGCAGAGGCAAGGGCCTGGGTCCTGGTGTTCTGCCCTCCGCCAAAGGGCAACCACTTACCCTCTCAGCGCCATATTAACGAAGCGTCATGGGAGGCATACACAATACCTAACTCCCAGAGCCCTGGGCAGGATTACATTAAAAAATGCCCTAGGGGCTTCTCTGGTGGCGCAGTGGTTGAGAGTCCGCCTGCCGATGCAGGGGACACGGGTTCATGCCCCGGTCCGGGAGGATCCCACATGCCATGGAGCGCCTGGGCCCGTGAGTCATGGCCGCCGAGCCTGCGCGTCTGGAGCCTGTGCTCCGTAACGGGAGAGGCCCGCTTAACGCAAAAAAAAAAAAAAAAAAAAAAGCCCTAACCTATAAGGAAAAGTATCTGGAAAGAAAAAGAAAAGATATATATGTATGTATAACTGAATCACTTTGCTGTATGCCTGAAACTAATACAACATTGTAAATCAACTATACTTCAATCCAAAAAAAAAAAAAAATTGCTTGTGAAAGTACTTCATCAGCTGCAGAGGACTTGCTGAGGAAAGAGATCAGGGTACAGGTTGCCAGCCTGAAAAACTGGGGTTAGAGCTACACTTTTGGTGCCTCTAAGTCACAGCCTGCTGTTGTGTGTTCCTCCAGGGCGGGCCAGGCTCTGCCTCTGTCCTTGGCCTGGCACAGTTAGTAATCAATGAGTGTTTGTTGAGTGAATACACGTGTTTGTTGAGTGAATGCCTGGCTTGAGGGAATGACCAGGGGATGAGTAAGAGAGGGAAAATAAATACTGTGATGTATTGACACCCAAACTCAAAGATAGAGTGAACGGAACAGGGACTAGAGACACCCTCTGCCCCTGAGCCTGTTTCTTCATCTGTCAAAAGCAGTGGAAAGGCTTGGCCCACCGTTCTCTCTGAGCTCCAGCGTGGATTAGATGAGATGCAGCAGGTCCATGGAGGCCCCCCTTTGCTGTCTATGCTGAGCTGAAGTGTCCCCTCCCCCGACATCCCTGTCCCCTGGAATTTATAGACTCTTCATTGTCCTGCACAAAGGCCTTCTTGGGGAGGAGATGGGGTGGGGGAGGAGACTGGGGAACTAAAAAGTCAGAGGCTGAGTAACAGCCGGCCACACCCGAGGCCCCATAAATCTGCCCCAGCTCCCTGTAAGATGGACTTCCTTTGCCTTCACCCAGAGCAGCTTGCAGGGCTCGGGCTGCTGGGATCAGTTCATCCTCCCAGCAGCTCTGGAGCCTCATCAAGGTGGAGGTGTGACGGGCGTGAAGACAAGACCCTGCGAGTGGTGGGGGACTCCTACTGTTTTATCCCTCTGATGTCAGAAAGTCCTTTCCCCCATTTCGTTCCCCTCCCTTGCGCGCCCTGTAATTCTAGTCCACTGCTGTTGGTTCTGAGCAGAAAAGTGAGCGTTCTGTGGGTATTCTGAGTCCAGACCCCAGAAAACAGCCTCTTCCCCAGCTCCGGCCTCTCAGGGAGAGAGGGTCGGGGCTGAGAGTAGAATCGGCAGATGGCGCAAGGCTAACAGATGACATGGAAAACAGAATTACTCAGATGTTCTGTCCCTCCATCTTCCCCCCAGAAGGGATGGCCTTCAAACTGGAAAGAGATAATGATATCAATTGGGAGGGTTGAGGAGGAGAGAAAGGGAAGCTACAGGGTACAGGGGACCACAAACCAGCACGGAAAAGACCTGGCTTGGAAGCCCATCCCTGCCACTCACCAGCTGGGTGATCTCAAGCAGGTCCATTAACCTCTCAGAGTCTGTTTCTTCATCTATAAAATGGGTCGATGAAAGAACCCTGCCTTACCTTCTCACTGGCTTTTATGAAGATGATGTGGATTTTCCTCTTTGTAAAATGGGCTTTACAACTTGTGAAGGTGTAAAAATGTAACAGGTTACTTATAAACTGTAAGTGTCAGCACCTTAATTGTTTGTAAAATTATTTTTTAAACATTTTTTCTTACGAAATAAAATGGAGTAGAAAACATTAGAGCGTGCCACAACTACTGAAGCCTGCACGCCTAGAGCCTGTGCTCTGCAACAAGAGAAGCCACCGCAATGAGAAGCCCTCGCACTGCAACAAAGAGTAGCCCCTGCTCACGGCAACTAGAGAGAGCTCGCGCACAGCAACAAAGAACCAACACAGCCAAAAATAAATAAATAAATTAAAAAAACAAAAACAAAAACCATCACAGTGCATCACATAGTTTTATAAAACTTTGCTTTTAGTTATATGTATGTTCATGTGTCCTGAGGCTGAAGGTAGATGTATTTACTGTGGGTGATGGTCAAAAAAGTTTGAAACATTCCAAATGGAGGAGATCCTTTAGTGATATCTCCAGAAAAGAATAGTGGATGGATGGAAGCTAACAACAAGAAATGCACCAGGGGGCTTCCCTGGTGGCGCAGTGGTTGAGAGTCCGCCTGCCGATGCAGGGGACACGGGTTCGTGCCCCGGTCCGGGAAGATCCCACATGCCGCGGAGCGGCTGGGCCCGTGAGCCATGGCCGCTGAGCCTGCACGTCCGGAGCCTGTGCTCCGCAACGGGAGAGGCCACAGCAGTGAGAGGCCCGCGTACCGCAAAAAAAAAAAAAAAGAAATGCACCAGGTGAAACATATATGTAATTGTGGTGGACTGTGGAACCCCAGGCTGGGAAGATGAGCCCTGAGAAGCTCAGTATAACTGAGGTTGGTGGCGATGGGTGGGGGGGCTTACTTAGGACCTATCTGCTCTCTCGTTGCGTAAGGAGGCTCTCTTTGCTTTGTAAAATGCCCGGGGCCTGAATCCTGAGGATGCTGACCCTGAACACCTACTAAGCCATGGATGCTGCTCCTTCAGCATGGTCCTGAGCTGAGCCAGCAAGAATGGGCTGGTCAGTGAGAACCTTGAGCTCCTGTGCCTGGACCCCTCCCCCAAAAAGTCCACTGAGAGTGCAGCAGGTACGATGTAGTGTCGGGCAGGACCCCCCTGCCTGAACTTCACCCATGACCCTCATCCCCACCCCCACCCCCGGGGCCACAGTCTAGTGATGGTGAACTGGTCAGAGGGGGCCCTAAATCAACCCCAGGCTTCCCTGGTTGGCGTTGAGTTACGAGCTGTGGGTTTTGTGATGTAGATCGTGGTTGGGGAGGAGGGGCCATGACCTACGGCAGGTCACACAGGACCCCCAGAAGGGGCCAGAGCTGGGGTCAGAGGCCATCTCCTCCATTCTCCGCCCTACCCTGCTGGGTACCATTCCTAGTCCTTAAGCTGGGTTGGGGCATTTCCCTACTGACCTCTGGCCCCAGCTGTACCTGCCACCAGACGTGTAGGATAGGAATAGGGGGGCTCATGCTGGAAAAAGATCCTGAAAGAAAGGAAGAGGATGAGATGAGAGGACACTTGGCTCCTGACGGGTGACTGGTCTGTGCTCCAAACTGGACCCAAGCGCTCTTTCTCAGCTCTTTATCTGAAGATTTGCCACTGTGCTCTCCCCCAGACTCCCCCTTTTTCTCTGATTGAATTCCACATGTCAAGACTCCTGCAAACCCCAGCCCGGAGGATTAGATGGCTGGAGATATGGCATGACGGTCAGAGAGCAAGATAGAGAGAGAATCAAGCCGGTGCTCCAAACAATGCATATTATCAGGGCTTAAGAGAGAGAGTTAGAGGGGTCAAAAGATGGAAAGACCCAGACAGAAAGATGAGAAAGATCAAAAACTGAAAAGATGGAGACAAGGTGAAGCCAGACAGAAGGCAGTGAAGAAAACTAAGCTGAAGAGAAACTGGAGTGGCAAGAAAAGAGCATTCTGGTAAACTCCTGTCAGACCCCAGCAGCTCAGAGATCAAAAGGAGGATAACCTGCACAATTCCTTCACTGTTAATCCTTAAGGCCGCCACACGGAGACTCCAGAAGGAAATGTACCTCACAGAAAGTTACCTGTATGACCCAGGATGTTATCCATTATTTGACACATTAACCAGGAACCTCCACTCCCCCACTGCCGCAATCATCTCTATCAGCAAAGACATACACAGGAAGGGTCAAGACCCAGGCTGAGGAACTGAGCAGGGGTTGGGGAGGGACACAGAGGTCTCCCGAAGCCTGGACGGGGCACCTCCAAATGGGCATCGCTGCAGATGGAATGTAAAAGAAAACTCATGAAACTTCTGGGTGCCCGGACAAGCTGACGAATGATGACCTACAAAAATAATTCTCCTGTCCTTTGTGGTTTGCGCCACAAATCGAACTCCACCACTCTACCCCTGTGCACTAGTCCTGCCAAGACCCTGCACCTGCCCCCAGAACGCTCTGCTATAGCCTCCACTCTGTTGGGTGGGGATGCTCTCCCAATCCCTGCACAGGGCTGCCACCTGCTGGCTGAGAGTGGCCTTTCAGAAACAGGACCCTTGCAGAGGCTGGGGGGTGGTGTGTACTGAACTGGCAGGAGCTTCTCAAGGCTTGCGGGAAGAGAATTTGCAAAGCAAAATGTGAAATCCCCTTTACCTAGCTAGATGTTCCTGGGGCCTCTCAGCACAAGTTAAAGGCTCCTATCCTTTTAGTACAGTCACTCCTGAATGGTGCTGAGGGGTTCTTCAGGCCGGAGGACAGCCTCAGGAAATTCACATTTCCTGAGTGGCGGACCCTGTGCTAGATGCAGGAGACAGAGGGACCAAGGTGAGGGAAATAGCCAAGTATGAGATTAACGATAACTAGTGTGAAAAGCACCAGAGCCAAAATATATGCCTGACACAAACTAGGTTTCAATTAATAGTTATTGAGTGAATGAATGAATTTCTGAGATAGCACTGAGCAATGATGAACTCTGTACAGCAGAGGTTGTGGAGGAAGAGGAGGAAATAGGGAAATCTTTCTGATTCTTTTCCTTTCCCCTTTTGTTATCAAGTAGTAATTATCCTGGTGGAAGATTCAAACATTAAAAAGCAAAATATGAAGGTCCCCTTTCATCTCATTCCTATCCCCCTCCTTAAGTGAATCAATGCCAACATTAAAAAAAAAAATTATTTATTTATTTGGTTGCACCGGGTCTTAGTTGTGGCAGGTGGGCTCCTTAGTTGTCGCTCCAGGGCTCCTTAGTTGTGGCATGCGAACTCTTAGTTGCGGCATGCACGTGGGATTTAGTTCCCTGACTAGGGATCAAACCAGGGCCCCCTGCATTGGGAGCACTGAGTCATAACCACTGCGTCACCAGGGAAGTCCCCACTGCCAACATTTTAATGAGCTTCATTCTTTACAGTAGTCCTCGACTTTGGCTGCACACTAGAATCACATGAGGAGATTTTTAAAATCCCCTTGCTCAAGTTGTGCCCCAGACCAATTACCTCAGAATCTCTGGGGTGCGTCCCGGGCATCACTATTTTTTTTTAAATATTTATTTATTTATTTGGGCTGTGCCCGGTCTTAGTTGCAGCACTTGGATCTTTAGTTGTGGCAGGCGAACTCTTAGTTGCGGCATGCATGTGGGACCTAGTTCCCCGACCAGGGATCGAACCCAGGCCCCCTGTATTGGGAGCGTGGAGTCTTACCCACTGGACCACCAGGGAAGTCCCCAGGCATCACTATTTTTAAAAATCCTCAAGTGATTACACTGTGCAGCCAATGTTGAGAACTACTGTTTCAGGCCTTTCTATGCATTACTTACATATATGTAAGCGGCCAACTGTGCACGGGTACACACACACGATATATATATTACATTGAGTTTTTCTTCTCAATTAACATTTCTCAGAGATATTTTCGAGCAATCCATATGGATCTATCCCTTTTTTTGGCCATGCTGCACAGTATGTGGGATCTTAGTTCCCCGACCAGGGATCGAACCCGTGCCCCCTGCAGTGGAAGTGTGGAGCCCTAACCACTGGACTGCCACGGAATTCCCCTATCTTTTTTTTTTTTTAATGAAGGCAAAATCTACACGTGCATATTTTCCCAAGCCCTTCCTCTACTGATGAACATTTAAGTGGTTTCTAAATTTTTTTACTAATACAAATAACACTGCAAAGTTATACACAGTATATCTTTGTTCACATATGCAAGTGCTGTTTTGGGAAAGATTTCTAAAATCAGAATTTCTGGATTAATGTGTATGTACATTTGTTATTTTGATAGACACTGGCAAAATGCTTTCCAAAAATATTTACTAATTTACATTCTTCCAACAGTGTAAGCATTTAATATTACTAGTGTTTAATTTTTGTTAAGTTGATGGTCCAGAGTAATATTGATATTTCATTATTTTTTTAAAATATATTTATTTATTTTTGGCTGCACTGGGTCTTCGTTGCTGCGCGCGGGCTTTCTCTAGTTGTGGCGAGCGGGGGCTACTCTTCGTTGCCGTGCGTGGGCCTCTCATTGCGGTGTCTTCTCTTGCTGCAGAGCACGGGTTCTAGGCGTGCGAGCTTCAGTAGTTGTGGCACGTGGGCTCAGAAGTTGCGGCTCACGGGCTGTAGAGCGCAGGCTCAGTAGTTGTGGCGCACAGGCTTAGTTGCTCTGCAGCGTGTGGGATCTTCCCAGACCAGGGCTCGAACCCGTGTCCCCTGCATTGGCAGGCGGATTCTTAACCATTGTGCCACCAGGGAAGTCCCCATTACTATTTTAATTTGCCTTTTCCTGCTTACTTGTGAGATGAAGTATCTTTTCATATATTTATTTTGGCCATTTGTATTTCTTCTATGAATTAATTACCATGCCTTTTGTCCATTTTCCTATTAGGTTGATTTTTAATTATGATTAGAGGAAATTTTATTTCCAATAATATGACCGGCTGGACTCTGGACTAATCTTTCGGAGTAAAACAGTAAAAATGCAAGTTAAAATACAAATTATTTTAAAAGCATTGAAGAGTTGGCCAGATAGCAAGAATTTATTAGGTTAAAATCTAAGGGAAGGCAGAAACTCAGGGAAACAGAGCAAAGAATATACTTTAGCTTGAGGACAGCTGTTGAATTAGGCAAACTTGAGCTTCAATTTCCATAGCCTTTATATCTGACAGAATCAAGGTGAGGAATTTCATAGAAGATTTCTGTAAAAAGCTAGGAGTCCAGGGCTTCCCTGGTGGCGCAGTGGTTGAGAGTCCACCTGCTGATGCAGGGGACACGGGTTCGTGCCCCGGTCCGGGAAGATCCCACATGCCACGGAGCGGCTGGGCCCGTGAGCCATCGCCGCTGAGCCTGCGTGTCTAGAGCCTATGCTCCGCAGCAGGAGAGGCCACAACAGTGAGAGGCCCGCATACTGCACAAAAAATTTTAAAAATTAAAAAAAAGAGTAAAGAAAACTACAGCCTGGTTGATTTCACTGGGAAGAGTAACAAATATTAAGGAACAAATAATCATGATCCCCTCACAGACTCTTCCAGAAAAGAGAGAATGAGAGAATACTTCTCAACTTACTATATGAGCCTATTTTATGAATTATTATTTTATGATATCAAAACCTGACAAGGGTGGTAAAAAGTGAGAATTAGAGGCCAATTTCATCCATGAATATAGGTGCAAAAATCCAAAAGCATTTATAGATAAATTATTAAAATCAATAAGAAAGTTTAGAAAGCTTGTTGCATATAAAATTAATATGCAAAATATATTCTATTCGAATAAAACATAAAATAGAATGTAAAAATAATATATAGAAATATAGAATATAGGAATAAGCAGTTAGAAAATATTAATAAAATTAATAAAAGGATACTATTTACCTACCATCAGAATGTATGTAGGAAAAAATCTATCAAAACATGTACAATATAAAATGTTCTATTAGTCAACCACATATCAGTACTTTAACACACACAAAAAGCTGATTTCTCACTCTCATTCACTCAAAATCTGCCATGTGTCTGGATGATTATCCAGGTAGCAATTCGGTAATTCAGGTTGCTTTGATCCTGTGGCTCCACCATCTTGCCATGAGGCATCCTCTGCCATCACCAAGGCAGGAAAAAAGCTGCTGGAGGGTCTTACATTAGCAAGTGAATGCACAGGCTCAAAAGGGACATTGTCGATTCCACTCACAACCTATTAGACAAATTAACCACACAACTTTGCTTAGTTGCAAGAGAGCTGGGGAAGTATAATCCTCCATATGTCTGGAAGAGATAGAAGAATTGAATACGGGTGGGCACAATAAGTCTCTAGCACAGACCTTTAGGGAGAAAACTATAAAATATTGAAGACCTTAAAGAAATCTAAATAAACAGAAGATAGACCATGTTTAAGGATTAGAAGATTCAATATTACAGAGGTATCAGTTTTCTTTAAATTGATCTACAGATTAAATAGAAGAGTCTCTTATATGGTCACAGACAGGTGTTCATTGCAAAGCTGGAGTCACCTGAAGGCTCAACTAGGCTGGATGCCTAAGGTGGCTCACTCCCTTGATGCTGTTGATGCCGGCTGGAGGCTGGAAACTCAGCTGGGGCTGTCAACTATGGCACCTACAAGCTGGACTTCTCACAGCATGGTGGCCGCATCCTGAGAGGGAATAACTTGAGAGTGACTTCCAAGGGGGAAGCTGAAAGGTTTCTTCTGATCCAGCTTCAGATGTCACACAGCATCACTTCTGCCATGAGCCCCTAAGACCAGCCAGGTTCAAGGGAAAGGTAAATAGAACACCTCCCAGTAGGAGAAGCGTCAAAGGATTTGTGGCCGTCTTCAGTCTGTCACATTTGACAAGCATTCAAAATACCAATAGTTCAAAGGACCAAGAGTAGTCAAGACATTGTTAAAGGAGAAAAAGAAAGTGGGAATACTTGCTTTGGCAGACACCGTGATTCATTTTAAAGCTTCAGTAATTAGGACAGTGTGATTTGGGCCCAGGTATAGACAAATAAACCAGGTACTTCTCTGTAGTTCCTTCATCTTTAACATATGGCTTCTGCCTCATGGTCCTAGATGATTGCTTTAGCGCCAGCTATAACTTCTGCAGCCAGAAGGCAAGATGGTGAAGACGAGAAGAACACACTCCCATCGCATTAAAGATACTTCTAGAAACTGAGCATACCATCTCCACTTACAAAGAGTCAATTTAGGCCAGAGCTTAATCACATAGTCATACTCAATGCAAGGATGGCTAGAAAATGTACCCTCTAGTTGGGTAGCCTGTGTCCAGCGAGAGAATTCTATTACATACAGTCCACAAACACATGAAGAGATGTGCAACAATATTAGTTATTAGGGAAATGCAAATCAAGACCATAATGAGATACCACTTCACATCCTTCTAACTGGCAAAAATTAGAAGGCTGACAACACAAGAGTGGAAGAAGCCTCACAGGGTCTTTTACATTTACTGGGTTCAGTTATAAATGGTACAAACAATTTGGAAAACAAGTTTGCATTATCTCCTAAAATTGTATAATTAAATGATTTTTGACTCAGCAATTCCACTCCTAGAATACTCTTGCATACACAATCATGCAAGAGCGTTTGATGAGAGGCTGGGCGGACTCAGGCCTGGGGCAGCGTGGACACTCTGGCCCCGGTCCGGTGGCGACGGCAGAGGCCAGGGGAGCTGCAGATTCCGGGGAACTGGAAAATGGCCTGCAGGAGATTGGAGGCAGCTGCTCAGGAGCAGGGCTGCCTCCAGGTGAAGGCGAGCACCCTGGAATCCTGGAGCCGGGAGGAGCACGAAGGACACACAGTGGCCAGGGGAGACCAAGTGTGGGGATTCCTCGGCTCAGCCTTGCTCCAGATGCACTGCGGGGGAATCTGGACATTTTAACCATACAGAGAATTGTTAGAAGATGCAAGCTGAAAAAGGAAGATTCCAGTTGTGGTTTGGAGCCCTCGTGTGCCAGCAAATGTAAATCTCTCATGGATGGATGTGGGTGCCCACCTGTTCAAGTAGCAGCCCGGTTTGTCCTCTCCGCCAGGTACTCCCATGGGCCTCTGCGCCAGAGCCAGGAGGATCCCGTCACTTCAGAAGAGCCTCCAAATGTTATTGCTCACTAGGCCTCCTTTCAAATGCATCTTGCCTGAGAAGATCAATTGCATTATTTAAAAGTTTAAGAAAATTCAGTATCAAACATCCTGTGAGGTTTGAGAGTCCTGTGGCTTATGGACCCATAACTAGATGTAGCCCTGCTTTATAATTTTCCATTGTTTTATGGATGTATCCAGGGCTATGTACTCTTTTTAAACTAAAAGTCTTATTTTTATAT
This sequence comes from Phocoena sinus, assembly GCF_008692025.1. Lineage (NCBI taxonomy): Eukaryota > Metazoa > Chordata > Mammalia > Artiodactyla > Phocoenidae > Phocoena > Phocoena sinus. The sequence continues at coordinate 62,151,815 of NC_045772.1, read as the reverse complement.
TTAAAATGCACTATAATCTTCAACTGAATTTTACTAAATGCTGGTACCCAGTCTGTTCTGTGTGAGTCCCTAACTCAGGTTATCAGGTACAGGACCACCTATTAAAATGGAAATTTCTCATTAAAAAAAGAAGAGTGTTTGGGACTTCCCTGGCGGTCCAGTGGTTAAGACTCCGTGCTTCCACTACAGGGGGGCGTGGGTTCGATCCCTGGTCAGGGAACTAAGATCCTGCATACCTCCCTGCTGGATCAAAAAAAAAAGAAGAGTGTTCATAGCTGCACAATTTATAGTGGCAGAAACTTGGAGACACCCCAAATATCCATCAATAAAGCAGCATGATAACTGTGGTATATTCACACAATGGAGTGAATATACACATAGCAACAAAGATGACCGGACTGTAGCACCACACGACAATATGAATGAATCTTAGCAATATGTTATTTAGTGATAAAAGTAGACAGCAAAAGGCTACATACAGCATTTACATCCTTTAAGCTAAAATACTAGAATTATATATGTGTAATATACATAATACGTATACTTTGAAGGAATACCTAAAGATGCAATAAAACAATATATAAAGGAACAAAACAAAAGGCATGAAATTCAGGATTATAGCTGCCTTGGGTGGGGAGGGGCAGGGGATACATTGGGAAAATCACGTAGTGTATTGTCAAGTTCAAGCTTTCGTTCGGAGGTGGTATTCCGGGTATTTATTGCCTTGTTAACAATAATTAGCTAATTAATAAGCTAAATAAAAGCAGACGATACAGGCACCAATAATGAGAACTGGGGATTGTGATCAATCTGATTCAGCATATATGAGGTCTAAGAAAGAGAAAGAAAAAATTAAATCTGCATCAACGATAAGCGAAACAAAAACAAAAACATGAGACTTTAATTACAATAGCAAGAAAAACTATAAAGAATCTAGGAATCAACCTAACAAAGAATGTATAAGACCTTGCTGGAGAAAATTTAACAGTATTGAAGAACATAAAGGAAAACCTGGAAAATGGATATATACCGTGTTTGTGGAGGAGAAAATTTAACATTGTGAGGCAGTCAACTTTCTCCAAATTAATCTATAAATTCAATGCAACTCCTATCAAAATGCCAGCAAATTTTTTCTAAAGAATTCAACAAACTTATTTGCAATTTTTTTTTTTTTTTTGGCTGTGTTGGGTCTTCGTTGCTGCGCGCAGGCTTTCTCTAGTTGCGGCGAGCAGGGGCTATTCTTTGTGGCGGCGCACAGGCTTCTCATTGCGGTGGCTTCTCTTGTTGTGGAGCACCAGCTCTAGGCGTGCAGGCTTCAGTGGTTGTGGCACGGGGGCTCAGTAGTTGTGGCGCTTGGGCTCAGTAGTTGTGGCGCTCGGGCTTAGTTGCTCCATGGCATGTGGGATCTTCCCAGACCAGGGCTTGAACCTGTGTCCCCTGCATTGGCAGGCAGATTCTTGACCACTGCGCCACCAGGGAAGTCCTGCAATTTTATATGAAAGAATAAAAATCAATTTTGAAAAAGAAAATGAAATATGGAGAACTCACCCTATCAGGTAGTCAGACGTACTACAAAGCTGGAGTAATAAAATCAGTGTTGCACCAGACTGGAACAGTCTAGTAAAATGATAGAAGAACTCAAACACAGCGTAAAACATTAAAGAAAACTTGAAGTTTACATATGATAAAGATGATGCTACAAATCAGGGGGAAGAGAATTGTCTAATAGATGGGGGTATCTCACTAGTTGGAGAAAAGACTGGATCTTGTATTAGTCTGTTTGAGCTGCCATAACAAAATGCCACAGACTGGGAAGCTTAAACCATAGAAATCTATTTTCTCACTGTTCTGGAGGCTGGAAGTCCAAGATCAAGATGCCAGCAGGGTTGGTTTCTGGTGAGAGCTCTCTCCTTGGCTTGTAGATGGCCTCTTCTCACTGTATCCTCACATGGTCTTTCCACTGTGCTCACACAGGGGTGGGGGAAGGGAGGAGAGAAAAAGAGAAAGAGAGCATGCTCTGGTGTCTCTCCCTTTTCTAAAAGGACAGCAGTCCTATTGGATTAGGGCCCCCTAGGAACTCATTTAGTCTTAAGTACCTCCATAATATCACTGTCTCCAAATACAGCCACATTGGGGGTTAAGCCTTCCACATATGAATTTTAGGGGGACACAATTCAGTTCGTAACAGCTCTCTTCCTCACACCATATATAAAAGTAAATTCCAGATGGATTAAAAACTAAATATTAAAAATAAAACTGCAAGAGTAATGAGAGATGAAGATCCTTGTGATCTTGGAGTGGGAAATTCTTCTTAAGCAAGACCCAAAAGCACAAAGTATAAGGAGATTTTTTATGAATTTAACCACATCAAAATTCAGGATTTCTTTCGATGAAGTTCACCACAGATAAAGCTAACAGAAAGGTTTACATTACAGTTGCCACATTTAAAACCCATCTGACAATGGGTTTATTATCTAGAATATTAAAAGGAATTCCTGAAAACTCAATAAGAAAAAGACAGGAAATTCTAATAGAACGTTGGACCCAGGCTATGAACAGGTGATTCACAGAAGGGGAAACAAGAATGACTATCAGGTATGTGGGGAGATGCTCACCTTGTTGATAACCAGAAAAATCCAATGTAACATAGCAATATCCCCTTATAGTTCTGTACCATCAGATTGACAAACATTAGAAGGCCGAATAAGTACAAGGGTTTGTAATGATGTGGGAGACTTTTATGCACTGTTGGTGGGTGCACTACAAAATAGGGAGCAATCCGACAGTACCTGGTCAATAAGTATGCATGTTCCCTATGACCTAGCAGTCTCAGAGACGCTCTCTTTCAGGTCTACAACTAGATATGTACAAGGATGCTCACTGCAGCATTACTTGCAGTGGCGTGAAGTTGGAGGCAACATGGGTGTTCATCACTGGAAGAGTAAATAAGCAAAATGTGATGGATGCACACTATGGAATTCTATTCAGCAGGAATAAGAGAGAAGAAAGAAAGAGGTTAAAAGGTACACCTCACGTATTTTATCAAGAGAGCAAAAGATTTTTTTCGGGAGCCTCACCCATCAGACTGCGGCTTGCATTTCATTGGCCAAGATTGTGTCACCTGGTCACACCAAAGTATAATAAGAGGTGACTAGAGAGAAGGGAGGCTATGGATAGGGAGTCTATCATCTCATCAGTGATTTCTGACACATAAGCTGGTAGATTTCTTCTAACTGCTGCATAGAGTCCACAGTGTACATTCACCACATTTTACTGTGATGGCGACAGGTACAGCAGCCATCTTGTGACCATGAGGAAAAGTCAAGAGACTCCTAGAGAAGGCCCTGACAACATAAAGTTACTAAATCAACACGAACAGCTTCTTACGCCTGAACTTCTTATCCCGTATGAAGAATAAACCTCTATTTGTTTAAGCCACATGTGTCAGTTAGGGTTCAACTGCAGACAACAGAAATAAATCTGGCTAGTTTAAATGGAGAAGCAGGCTCTAGGTCCTGGAACAACTCCCAGCTTTGGGAGGCATGTGACCTCTGCCTATGATGGGGAAAACAACAGTCACTACTACAGGAAGCTGATGAATCAGGAAGCTGCTCACCAGGACCCTCCTGCATCTGTCATGACCTGTGACAGCAAAACGGATGTCCCATGCTACTTAGTTCTATTCCAAATTTATGCCTCACGCAAGAGTAGAACCTAAATCACAGATTCCTAGCTCACAAGAACCTGGGAGGTGTCATTTTAGCTTTCCAGCTTCTGTAGTTTTGGATGGATGTTGAACTGCCAGAATGTGGCAGCCACCACACCGCTGAGGTCAGCTTTTGGTTACTCACAACCAAAGGCACTCATGACTGGCGCACTGCACAGAACGCAACAAGGCCAGATCCCAAAAACATAACGCTGAGTAAAAGGAGCAAACACGATGAGCTCTGTAGCACAATCTAAGGTGTTACTTAAAATGTACACAAATCAACACTACCTTTTTCAGTGAAATGTACATTTTCAAGGATATATGTGTCAATTGGTAAAGGAAAGGAGGAGGATGGGCTGTGGGGATCAGGGATGAAAGAGATAAACCAAATGAAGTAAAATAAAACAAGAGAGAGATCTTGTACAGTCTGATAGTGGGAGTGATATAAGTACAGCAATATGATTGGCTCCATTTTCTACACCTGAGGTCCAAACCCAATTCATTAAGTTTGATATTTAATAGTAATTTAACTTAAAGAATACTTACATAATAATTTATTAATTTAATAAATAATTGTAAATAAATGGTTTAATTTAAATGATTTATTTAAGTATTAACACAATTTCAATATTTCATATTTAATTTACCACACCAGATTAATCCATTAAACTTAATATATCATGATTTTTGTACCCCTAATTAAGCAATTCTTTATACTTTAATTTTCCCAGAACCTCAAAAAATAGATTCAGGTGACCCCTGGCACCCCACCTCCGTCCCAGCCCCTATTTAGTGAGATGTCTTCACCTGCACTCTCTCCCACCCCACCCCCACCCCCTCACCAAGCCCTGCTCCACCAAGGAGGAAGGGATTTCAGCTTTGGGGGCCGAGCTCGGAAACCTGGCAACGCTTCCGTCGTCGAAGGGTCTGGTTCTACGGCAGCTAGTCTCCCCAGAACGCCGAAGGTGAGCGCGTCGGCAGAGAGGCGGGTCTTACTCCCAGAGCCGCCTCCGCGGGGGAGGAGCCGCCCTGACTCGGGCCCCGCCCACCCCGGCCAGGCTCTTGGGGCGGGTGGTGGTCGGCTTGGAGAGGAGAGCAGCGTCCCCGCCCGCACCCGCCCTCACCCCCCATCCCTAACGAACCCGGCTTGATCCGGCTCAGCCCCGAGGTGTCTGAGGCAGCTTTTTCTGTTAAGTCGCGCCATCTGTTACCTGCGTTGCTTCCTGGGGCTGTTAGTCCACCTCGAGACACACCAGAGACCCGGTGTGTGTGCTCCCAGGAGTCTGGGGGGTTGCTGTGGGCTCCAGGCTGGGCCCCAGCAATGACTGCCTCCTAGGGACCCTCCAAACCCCAGGTAAGGTCCCATGGGAAAGAGAAGACCGCCTCTCTTCCTTGACTCTCGCTAGGACCCTCACTTGCAGTGAACGACTTCGGCCCTCTTAGGGCTCTTGCCCTTCGGCCTCCCTGCCAGGGGCTTGTCCTCTCTCCAAGGTGGATGGGACGGGAGACTCCAGCGGGAAAAAGCTCTCCCCAGGGCCAGCTGCTGGGACCCCTCCTGGAATCCAGGGAGACTGTTCCCTTCATTCTGTGTTATAGATGCCAACTGCGTGAGGAGGGGAGACTCGCCTTCTTGCCCCCAGGATGGAAGAGGAGGAACTGACACTGCAGAAGGGAGGGCTGGACGTCGCTGAGACCCTGTCCTGCCCCGACCACGAGACCTTTACCCCAAGCTGCGTGCTGGGCGCCCTGTACTGGGCCTGTTTCCACAATGACACTGCCCAGCTCCAAGCCATGCTGGATGATGGGGTCTCCCCAGAAGAGGCCACCCAGGTGGACAGCAATGGGAGGGTGAGCTACCCTGGGTGCTTCACAGGGCAGCAGGGGGCGCTCTGTGTCCTCACCACGCCACACTCATCCTTAGAGAGTCTCAGGATCAACAGCCACAGACTGGGTCCTCAGGAGGAAGGGAGTGGGTGAGAGTGGGTCTTCACAGGGGCTGGAACATCTCTGGGACAGTTGTGGGGTAGAAGGCACAGGGCCCCCCCCAAGGAGCTCATGGAGGAAAGCACCGGGGCTGAGCTGTCCCTCCCCCAGACAGGCCTCATGGTCGCATGCTACCACGGCTTCCAAAGTGTTGTGGCCCTGCTCAGCCGCTGTCCTTTCCTGGATGTGAACCAGCAGGACAAAGAAGGAGACACAGCCCTCATGCTGGCTGCCCAAGCAGGTGAGAGGCTGCTAACCCCACCCTTTACCAAACCCCGTCACCCTCCACCCCCTCCAGACCCGGCCACAGTCCCACACTCTTTGCACCGACGTTCTCCCACCCCAGATGCTGCCTTGTTGGGTGGAGGGTGGGTTTGGGGCTTTGTCATCCCTTTCTTGGGTAGCTAAGCTCTGCCCTTGGTGCCCTGCAGGCCATGTGCCTCTGGTGAGTCTCCTGATCAACTACTATGCTGGCCTTGACCTGGAGCGCCGGGACCAGCGGGGGCTAACTGCGCTGATGAAGGCCGCCATGCGGGACCGCTCCGAATGCGTGGCTGCCCTCCTCATGGCAGGTGCATGGGGCCTGAACCAGGATGTGTGGTCTCCAGTCCCTCCCCCACGCCTCCCCACCAGACACTAAATCAGCTGTCATAGTTGCAATGAGGAGAGAGGTGGAGATGGAAGATCAATCCAGGCTGACTTCCTGGAGGAGGAGAGTGTGCTGGGGCTTCTCACAAGCAACAAAGTCCAGCTATTGATAGCTCTATTTGCATTGCGAATGGCGGTCCCAGAAAAGAAAGCTTGGGAGGATAACCTAGACCAGGTGGAGAACCTAATACAAAGAAGGCTGGTAACTGGAACCAGATTCCTAAGTTCTCATCCCAGCTCTGCCACCAGCTGAGTGACCGTGGGCAAACAGCTTCCCTCTCTGGGCCTCACCAGTGTAAGATGAGAGTGATGGCTTTCTCTGGGCTGATTTCCAGCTCTGACGAGCCAGGGTTCCAGGAATGCAGTGACGGGTAGTTGAGACGTGTGGCCGTGTAGAGTCGTTCTGGGGTGAGGTCCACACTGTCTGTGGAGTCTCGGGCCCTCGTTACTCCCTGAGGTGGGGCTGCCCTCTGTTGTTCACTCTGGGGGACCCCAGCCTCCAGCTTTTCCCTTTCCCATCCCGTCACACTGGGTTTGGGGTGAGAAGGGAGGAAGCTCTACACCCCCTCCTTTGTCTCAGAGTGACTGCCACTCCCCTCGTGCCCAGGATTAGGGGTGTGTGGTGGTGCAGAGAAGAACCAGGAGTGGGAACCATGAGAATCCCCGCTCCACCTGCTCCAGAGGGCACAGCTCGCTCCCCACCCATCCTGGGCAAACGTCACACCACCCCTCTGGTCAGTGCCTTGGAGGTCTCTATTGGCTCAGGAGGTCTCTATTCTTCTCCAGCTTTGGAGATAGGCCCCCCCCCAACACACACACAGTAGGTCTCTGTGAAGTCTTTTCCCCTCGCTGGACTCCAATTTCTCTATCAATCCTAAACCGGAAGTTGGCATCTGGGACTGGTACTGTCTCTGGTCTGTAGCCGCAGAGGGGCCCCAGCTTCCAGCTGCAACAGGATGGGACTCTGTGGCTTTGCATGTAACCCCAGTCAGTCCTGCTGCTAAAGAATCTGCCCTTCTGCAAGTCACCAATCCCTGTCCTACCGCATGTCACCCCATACCTGTCCCCAGGTGCCGACCTGACTGCAGTGGATCCTGTCAGGGGCAAGACAGCCCTGGAGTGGGCATTTCTGACCGACAGCTTCGACACGGTGCAAAGGATCCAGCAGCTGCTGCGGCGGCCCCAAGTGGAGCAGCTCAGCCATCATTACCAGCCTGAGTGGCCAGCCTTGCCCGGGCTTGTGGCACAGGCCCAGGCTCAGGCCGCCCCGTCTTTCCTAGAACGACTTCAGGCCACCTTGAGCCTCCCCTTCGTGCAGTCTCCTCAGGAGGGGGGTGTCCTGGACCACCTTGTGACCGTCACGACCAGCCTGGCGAGTCCTTTCCTCACCACTGCCTGCCACACCCTGTGCCCTGACCACCCACCTGCACTGGGCACCCGAAGCAAGTCTGTGCCAGAGCTGCTAGGCACTGCCCCGCCCCCTCCCCCAGTACCCCAACTCCCCCAGGAAGTCCCTGGCCCCCGGGTCTTCATCCCCTACCAGAGCCCTCAGGGTGTACTGAGCATGTACCATCAGTGGCTCCAGCCCAGAGATAGTACCAGCCCCAGGCCCCAAGCCCCTAAGATCCTCCTCTCCAAGGCACCCTCATCTGGCATTCAGTGGAAGCCAGAGCCCAGGTCTGCAGGGAATCGAAGGCTGTCCCTTCCTGTCTGGAGATACCAGGAGCTCAGGATGGAGAGGAGGAGGCAGGAGGAGGCCAGGCTGGCACAGAGCCAGGGGACGAAGGGATAGGCCGGGCTGGGACTAGGTAATCAGGCCCCTCCCTGAGGCTCCTTTGCCCTCTAGAGCCCCTTCTGACTTCCCATCCACCTCTGTCTAAGTGACTGTACTCTCAGCCTGTGTACAAGGTTATTCATACAGCATTGTTTGCAACAATATAAAAGGGTGGAAACAACCTAGGTGTCCATCCAAAGGGGACTGGCTAAATTGAGTCCGAGTGTAAATACTGCACACCCGTGTGATGCATTCTATACAGTGGCAAAACAAGAGTAAGGAAGCTCTTTATGTTCTCACGTGAAGCCATCTTCGAGACGTATTACGTGAAAAAAACAAAAAACAAAACACGGGGTGGAACAGTGTGTATGGCATGCTACTATTTGTCAAAGTAAAATCCGCACCAAGGTAAACTTGACTAATACAGATATGTAGTGAGTACCAAGATTTATTTAACTACTTAATGAGCAAACCAGCAGGATGGATCAAAGGAAGAAATGAAAAACTATTATAGACATTCAGGGGAAAAAAGAATGCTTGAATAAGATCGCAAAGATAGATACAAAAAAATCAATTCCTACCTGGCAATAAAACCATAACTTTTTTTTTCCTACCAGACAAAAATAATTTGCTATTTATCAATCTTCTACAAGTTAACCTCTTAACTTTATAGTCTGCGCACTGATCAATAGTAAATCGTATAGCAAACTTAGTTACTTCCCCTGAATGACCCATAGGTGGGGTTATTAGCCAGTGATCTAAAATATCTTTGAAAGGGCACTTAGTGATTTTTTTGGTGTGCCTTATTTACAAGTGTTGGGTATTTTTTCTTAACATATTTGTTGCATAGATATATCTGCTTGCTTATTTGTGATAATGAAAGCAACCACTTGTAAGGTGCTTACTAGATTCATTGATACATTGAACTCTCCCAGTAATCCTATGAGGATTTTATCTTTGAGGACACAGGGTACAGAGAGGGTTAGGAATTGCCCAGGGTCACACAGCTAGAAACTGACAGAGATCAAGATTGAGAGCCAGCCGTTCCAGTTGTAGGGGCCAGACTCTTAACACCAAACCATGCTGCCTCACAGCACCTTTCTGGAAAGAGACACGACAGTGTTTTAGGGAAGAACACTGAGCAGCTGATGAAGGGTGGGAGGGAGACTTCTCACTAAGTATCTTCTTGAAACTTTAGGCCTTTTTAAAACATAAACTTGAGTTTTTCAAACAGTCGTGGATTTACAGAAAAGTTGTGAAGGTCATGCAGAGAGTTTGCATGTACCCCGTACCCAGTGTCCTCTTTTACAGACATGAGTGTAGTACATTTGTTACAATTAATGAACGATTGTTAATACATTACTATTAATAAAATCCATTCTTAATTCAGGTTTCCTTAGTTTTTTCCTAATATCCTTTTTCTGTCTAGAATTCCTTTCAGGACACCACATTACATTTAGTCATCACGTTTCCATAGATTCCTCTCGAATGTGACAGTTTTCTCAGGTTTTCCTTGTTTCTGATGACCTAGACAGTTTTGAGGAGGGTTGGTCAGATATTTTGTAGACTGTCCCTCAGGTGGGATTTGTCTGATGTTTTTCTGAAGAGATGAGGGTTATGGGTTTTGAGGAGGAAGATGTACCATTCCCCTCACATCATATTCAGGGTACCTCCTACGAACATGACTTGATCACCTGGCTGAGGTGGTGTTTGTCATGTTTCTCCACTGTTATGTTCCTCTTTTTACCCCCTTTCTGTATTGCACTCTTCAGAAGGAAGTCATTATATGAAGCCCACACTTAAGGAGTGGGGAGTTATACTTTGTCTCCTTGGGGGTGGAGTATCTACATAAATTATTTGGAATTCTGTACAGAACGTTTCAACTTTTTAGTCAAGTATTACCAAATTTTGAAAGACTTGAAAATAAATCTGCTCTTGTGTCCATCAAAAGATGAATGCATAAAGAAAATGTGTTATATATATATATATATATATATATACACATATACACACACACAATGGAATACTACTCAGCCATAAAAATAAAATTTTGCCATTTGCGACAACGTGGACGGACTTGGAGGGCATTATGCTAAGTGAAATAAATCAGACAGAGAAAGACAAACACTGCATGATATCACTTACTTGTGGAATCTTAAAAAGTAAAACAAACTAGTGAATATAACAAAAAAGAAACAGACTCACAGATATAGAGAAAAAACTAGTGGCTACCTGTGGGGAGAGGGAAGGGGAAGGAGCAAGATAGGGTTAGGGGATTAAGAGGTACATACTACCATGTATAAAATAAATAAGGGCTTCCCTGGTGGCGCAGTGGTTGAGAGTCCACCTGCTGATGCAGGGGACACGGGTTCGTGCCCCGGTCCGGGAAGATCCCATATGCCGCGGAGCGGCTGGGCCTGTGAGCCATGGCCGCTGGGCCTGCGCGTCCGGAGCCTGTGCTCCGCAATGGGAGAGGCCACAACAGTGAAAGGCCCGTGTACCGCAAAACAAAAACAAAAACAAAACAAAATAAATAAGCTACAAGGATATATTGTACAACATAGGGAATATAGCCAGTACTTTATAATAACTGTAAATGGAATATAACCTTTAAAATTGTGGATTACTATGTCCTACAACTGAAATTTATATAATATTGTAATCAACTATACCTCAGTTAAAAATAAATAAGTAAAACACATCTGTTCTTTGAATAGAGGAAAACACACACACACACACACACACACACACACACACACACACACACACACACTGAGGTGACAATGATATTAGGGTTAGATAGTGTGTGATTCCCCCCAGAGGGTTCTGAAGGCAACTGTGGTGAACCAGAATGGGTTCAAGGTTAACTTTGCTATCTCCTACCTGTGTGATCCTGAATAAGACACTTAAGTTTCCCTTGCGTCCTTTCTCGTCTGTTAAGTGGGGGCAAACAGGGTTATTGGAAAGATCCACTCACTAATATGGGTAAAAAGGCTCTGTAAACCGCACGGTGCTGCCAAGAGTTGAGCTGCTATGGAAGGGCCCTGGGGAACCCAGTTTGACCAAGTTGCTTCCGAACCTCTGGGATGGAGCTAGAGTTCCTTCCTCCCCACCCACTGCTGAAATCAGAGCACATGAAGCCAGCCCTGGCCCTGGGCATTGCAGCCAGGTAAAGAAGCTACATCTACAGGCTTGGAACAGCATGGAAGCTACATGCTTCAGCCTGAGAGTTGGCCTGTGACCTTGGGCAAGTTACTGGACCTTTCTGAGCCTCAAGGCTCTTATATGTAGAGTGGAGGTTATAATGACTTGTCACCGAAGGGCTGTTGTGAGAATTAGTTGAGCTAATGCAGCACTCCGCACTGTGCCTGGCCTTAATGTCATCATTATCCTATGTAATCCTCATGACCTTCCTCGTTTACAGCTGAGGAAACTGAGGCTATGAAGGTTAAGGTACTGGCGACCCTCCAGGCTCGCTGGCTTGGGGTAGATCTGGGCTGGCAGGTGGTAATGCCTTGTCCATGGGTCAGACAACAGTTTCCAGCAGAGGGAGCCTCTCCACCTTGGAGAAGACCGACCCCTCCATCCCTGACCATCTCCAGGGCCACTAGAGTCCTAGGCCGAGCCATCTCTCTCTCCCTCTAACAGCTCCTGACAGCCTTTCGGGCCACCAGCAGGGAAAGAAGTCTAGTGGGCTGCCCTAAGTCCACGTCTCCACTAGCACCCCCAGCCTGGCTCCTGCGGCTTCCAAATTGAGTCCCTGTCAGCAGAGGCCACGGAACCCAGGACAAGGTCCCTGGTGGTGAAGAGCACAGGTCACATCAAAGCTGCTCTGCTACGGCCCACAGACGTGGGTTTGAATCCTGACCCTGCCCCTTATCTCTGTGACCAGGTCCCCTCCCAGCCTCGGTCTCCTCCTCTGTAACATCTAATGGTGATAATATTTAATCGCTACTTCACAGAGCTGTTGTGTGGCCTAAACAGCGGGAGGCCTGCGAGGCACGGAGCACCGCCTGGCTCACGGTCAGCGCCCGGCAAACAGCAGCTTTTGTTACTGTGCTGGGCGGCAACGGGTAAGGAAACGACCAAGGGGGCAGTTCCGCGGAGGAGGCCAGCGGACGTGTCCTTGGAACCCCATGGCCTCCCCTGTGATTCTACGATATTATTCTGGTGGCCCCTGAAGTGAAAACACACACTTATCCCGGACAGCCTTCTCAGGCCAGCTCCCACTCAGCTCTGCAGCCCAGCGCCCCCAAGCCCGGCCCACTCCCCATTACCATAGCGCTGATGGTACCTGGCAGACAGGGGCTCCTACAGAGGAGAGTGCAAGGTTGGCTGTCCTGACGCACGCTGGGATGTCAGCCAGGCTGTGGGGACTCCTGGGGAACTCTCCCCTCACTCCTGCGAGGGCAGAAACCGTGTCTGTCTCCCTAACCCCTATAGGTCTGTGCCCAACCCATACAGGCTCAATAAATGTGTATAGAAAAGAGCTGAGTTCAGGCTCCACCAAGGTCTGGGATGCTTAAAGAGGCCATTATCATCTCCCTCTTCTTTTTAGGGGCTGCCCTGGTTCCAGGAGTGGCAGTGACCCTGGCTATTCCAGGGCACAGCCTAGGAAGCACCTATTGGGTTAAAAGAAGGCAAGGGAGTACATATATGTGGGGAGGACAGAAGGACAAGCGGGGGCTCATTTGTTTGTGTCCCCTTTTTCCCAAACTGGGGCATCTTGACAGGATTCCCTCCTCTCTGGCAGTCGTACTTTCCAAATGGTTGAAAACATCTATGTACCTTCCATCACACCAGCCACCAGGCCAGCCGTGCCTCTCCTCCTCAGAGGGACCACGGCTTCTCATGGTTAAGGAAGATAACTGCGTTTGAAGGGAGGACTTGAGGGCAAGGCTTGGGGTTGGATGGACTCTGCAACATCCCTCAGAGTCACACAGGCAACGTCACACGCGGACACAGGGTCAGCCAGGGGCCCTAGGGGCCTGCAGGCTCACGGGCAGAGAAGTACACACAGGCCCACTGGTCCACAAACTTCTAGTCCCATACAGAGAGGCCAGGCATACAAGCACACATAAACACACCCCATCACACAGGTGCACAAACGCACAGGTTCACTGACAAAGGAAAAAATAAAGACAGGGTCCCCCGACTCCCTGAGGTTCCTGGCCCCTCCCCTGCCCTTCCTATCCCCTGTGCCCCCAACAGGTTGCAGTCCCCTGTCCAACGGCTCCATACATAGCCTGTACGACGGTGGTCGAGGCTGCAGAGTCTGTCTAAACATTGGGAGCAGCAGTTAGGGGGTTGAGGGAGAGCTAAGTCTGACCCTCGAGTCCTCCCCACAGACCTAGGTATCATCCGTAACTATGAAATCCATGGTCCCTCTCAGGGAAAGGAGAGAGGTGGTAGGGACTTCCCTGGTGGTCCAGTGGTAAAGAATCCACCTTCCAATGCAGGGGACGTGGGTTCAATCCCTGGCCGGGGAACTAAGATCCTACATGCTGCAGGGCAACTAAGCCCATGCGCCACAACTGTTGACCTCACGCGCCTCAACTACACAGCCCTCATGCCCTGGAGCCTGCGCGCCACAACTAGAGAGAGAAAACCCACACGCCACAGCTAGAGAGTAGCCTGCGATCTGCATAGAAGAGCCCACGCGCCGCAGCAAAAAAGATCCCTCATGCCTCAGTGAGGATCCCGCATGCCTGAACAAGGATCCTGCATGTTACAAAGAACTGCCACAGCGAAAGAAAGAAAGAAAGAAAGAAAGAAAGAAAGAAAGAAAGAAAGAAAGAAAGAAAGAAAGAAAGAAAGAAAGAAAGGAAGGAAGGAAGGAAGGAAGGAAGGAAGGAAGGAAGGAAGGAAGGAAGAAAGAAAGAAAGAAAGAAAGAAAGAAGGAAGAAAGAAAGAGAGGTGGGCAGCTAAAGCCTAAATCCTTCTTTGTGGTTGTTTCCTCCAGACCAAGCTTGGCTACCCCCCATCCCCTACATCCTACATCTGTGATTTGCCCTTGGGGACAAGGGGCAGAGGCCTGCAGATGAGGGAGTCTTGGAGACAAGAGCTCGCTGAGAGCCCTCAGTACCAGGTCCCCTGGCGCTGGGAAGGGCAGAGCCTAGGCACGGATGCTGGAGGGGTAGGAAAGGGGCAGGATTTGTGGCATTTCCCCTCCAGCTGGAAACAAAGGCACATTCCTGTGTCCAACTCCAGCAATCTGGTCCCACCCACCCGAGTGGCTGGAGCTGAAGGAAATCCCGCTGGCCTCTGGCCTCACCCGGCCACTCAGCCTCTCTTTCAAACAATGTCTGTCCCAGCCGGGGCCATTACCAGCTCTCAAATCCTGGGGACCGCCCCCCCTTGTCCAAATAACAAGCCCTCTCCGTTGGGGATGGTTCCTTTAACTCCTCAGACTCTCTCCTCAAGCAGCAAGGGTCCCTGCAGTACCACCCAAGAGCCTGCCAGGCCCTGCTTGGGCTTAGAGTGGGCAAAAGTCTTGATGCCCCTGGGAACTCCTGTGACATCCAAAATGCTCAGCCAGACCCTCAGCACATCTTCAAGTCCTGAGATTCAGTGGAACATCCCCCCAAAACAAGATCATTCACCTCAGCTAGTGGACACATCTTCCTTTATTGCAGCAAAATTGCAACTCTAGGGAAGGGTGGAGGTACCACGCTTCTGACTTGGTGAAGAGTCAAGAGATACTGTGTGATACCAACAGAACAGGAACTGAAGGTATATTATTAAATTTACAAAAGAATAACATATGATCAATAATTAGAAGGGAGAGAACCTAAATGACCTAAATTCCGAAGCTTTTAAATCTAGAGATAGGGCTTCCCTGGTGGCACAGTGGTTGAGAGTCCGCCTGCCAATGCGGGGGACACGGGTTCGTGCCCTGGTCCAGGAAGATCCTACGTGCTGTGGAGCGGCTGGGCCCGTGAGCCATGGCCACTGAGCCTGTGCGTCCGGAGCCTGTGCTCCGCAACTGGAGAGGCCGCAACAGTGAGAGGCCCGCGTACCACAAAAAAAAAAAACGAAATGTCACAGAAATGTCAGAAGACGATGATTAATCCCAGCCTCTTTGTTCTTCCCCTTAAAAAAACCCCTAACTCAGAGACCATGTGGGAGTGGATCTGAGGCTTGTCTCCTTCTCCTTTACTTGCTGCCCTGCAGTAAATCCTTACTTTGCTGCAAACTCCTGCTGGCAGAGTTGAACTTTCTGCATGATGGGCCCACAAGCCCTTTGCTCAGTGACAACTATAGTTGATAACACTTTATTGTATAATTGAAATTAGCTGAGAGAGTAGCACTTAAATTTTACTCACCAAAAAACTCATCAAAAAAAAAAAGATAGATATGTGAGGTGATGGATGTGTTAATTAACTAGATGGGAAGAATCCTTTCACAATGGATACGTATATCAAATCATCACGATGTACATTTTAAATATCTTTTGGTAAAATCTCGCATCTGTTTAAAAATTGAAGTATAGTTGAGTTACAATGTTTATACTTTAAATACCTTACAATTGTGTTTGTCAGTTATACCTCAATAAAGCTGAAAACAATCTAGAGATAGAAGTGTAAACATATTATTTAGAGTTATAGAAGTAAATGTCAGAGAAATAAATGGCTTTGGGAAGGGGATGGCCCCAGCAAGAGGGTCTGGGGATGGACACAGTCACTTCTCATTATAATCTCTTCTGCAGAATTTTTAAAGTGTATTTACTCTGCGTATTTAGGATTTCCTGAGTTATTTTCAGAATGGCTGTCTCATGCCTCCAAGTCCTCTGCAGTGGCTCTGCATTCATCTATACAACAACCCCTCAGAGCTATTCATAGAAGAGGAGGTATTTAGGGCTCCTCTCCAAACAGGTAAGGAAACTGAGGCCCCTGTCACGCAGGCGAGACTCCGCCCTCCTGGAGACTTTCAGTTCGTGCCCTTCTCCTGCCTCACAGCACAGTCTCCTTCTCTCAAAGCCAGACAGCTGTGAGAGTTTCACAGCTAGAGGAGAATGTTCACAGGTATTTTGCTTTTATTTGGAGAATGTGGTAGAGATGGAATTCGCAGCCCCTTTTTACAGGTGTGGAAGGTGAGCCTGGGGGCTCTCCTCCAGCGCTGGGGCCGGTTTGGAGGAGGAGAGTCAGGGCCTCGAGGAGGCCCGTGGGGAGGGGCAATCCACAGGTTGCTGGACTGCCGAGGAGGAGATGGGACTGGGGCAGCTTCTCAACAGAGCCCAGGCCCCCGAGGCATTGTGCGGGCACCGTCTCATCTCAGTCTCCTGCCCTGAAGTGCCATCCCTTTCTTAAGAGCTTCCCCCCTGAGATGAGTCATCCTCAGGGCTCCGGCTGGGCAAGGAGTGGACAAACCCATCTAGGGGACATCCTGGAAGAGCTGGAGAGGAAGAGGAAGGTGACTCAGTGGCTCAAAATGTGGCCTCTGTCTGCCAGCCTCTTCCTGAGGTGCTGGACAGAGCTCTGGCTGCCCTACCCTCCCCAAACGTTAGCAGTGGCCAAAATGTCTTTTCACCTGAGCTGTGGTGTCAGGGCCCAGGCCCAGGTGGTTTCCTGAATCTTACAGCCAAAGGAGATAACACAAGGCTGGGAAGAACCTTTGGGAGGATCCGGTCTAAGCCAGGCCGGAACCAAGGCCCCACGCCCCCTGGTTTACTGCTCTTCTCAGGACTCCATGGTAATGGAGTAATGGTGTAAGGGTGCCTCTGGCCTGAGCGGACGAGACCTAGGGAGGGCACGTCCTCTCCCTGCAGCCCTCAGAGCTGAGACTCTCTCCTCTGTGTTGAACAGATGGATAAATGGAATTCATAGGAATCTGCCCCACTTCTTCCCTAAAGGAGACCCACAGTTCTTCCTCCTTATGTATCCTGTTCTACTGTTTTCATTTGAAAAACTCCCTAGGTTGCCTGATCTAAATCTCCCACTCTGCAACTTAAATGGAGCAAAGCCCACCTCACCCTCTGCTAACCGTCCCGCCCTCCTTGCTTTGCTTTTTTTAAAAAAAAATATTTATTTATTTTCTTTATTTATTTGGGTATTTTTGTTTGTTTTTTATTTTTGGCTGCGATGGGTCTTGCTGCGGCGTGCCAGCTTCTCTCTAGTTGTGGCCTGAGGGTTTTCTCTCTCTAGTTGTGGCACACAGGTTCCAGGGCGCGTGGGATCTGTAGTGTGTGGCATGCGGACTCTTGCGGAGGCGTGAGCTCAGTAGTTGTGGTGCAGGGGCTTAGTTGCCCCGTGGCATGTGGGATCTTAGTTCTCAGACCAGGGATCGAACCCACATCCCCTGCCTTGGAAGGCCGATTCTTTACCACTGGACCACCAGGGAAGTCCCACTCCTTGCTCTTCCTTCCTACTCATCCCAGTGCAGAACTGGCTACATAATTTGTGGGGCCCAGTGCAAAATGCTGGGCCCTTTTTTCAAACATGATTAAGAATTCCAAGATGGTGACAGCAGAGCATTAAACCAAGCGTGGTGTCTGTACAGGTTGGACACCCACGAAGTCGGCCCTGCCCTAGTATCAAGAGCAATGCTTGAACTCAATATTCATAGCTTGTCCTGAAAGGTCAAGTTGTCCAATCCCCTGCCTTCATGTCACCTGTCTTCCATAGGTGAGAATCTCCTTGAAGTTTCACCCCACATACCTTTCCTAGGATCTCCAGGCCTCTGCTTCACACACTGCTGGGAAATTCTTCTAAATCTAACTAAGTCTTGGCCCTTTACGCCTGTTTCCTCTTAGTCTGTCCTCACTGTATATGGGGAACAGCTGGTCCTTTTGAGTAATTAATTCCTGTAGACTTGGACGCAGTCTGTAATTCCTTTTCCCTTTCCTCATTGGGCTGAGTCTCCAGTGCTTTCTCCAACTCTGTGTCCCTCCTCTGATGCCTTCCCCAGGTCCTCTGTGTTTTGTGGAAAGCATGGAGTCCACAGGAAGCCCCAAAGCACACCCGTCAGGGTCCACAGGGCTCCATGCTCTGGAGAGGTGGGGAGACTCCAGCACTGAGGAACAGCCACCCTGCATCGGGCCCCATCTTCCTCCTCCAAACCCTGCTCTCCTTTTATCTGTTTCATGAACTCTTCCCAGATAAAGTCCCCCATCCCCACAGACTCTCCCCAGCGATGCTCAGTTCTTGTCCATCTCGATGTTTCTGTTCTCAGTGTGTGTTTCAGACTGAATGCTTTCCTTGGGGAAGCACTCCCCCCCCTCCTTCCACCTCTCAGGACACAGATCCGTGGGCTGGGATTGGGAAGGGTTTATCATAAGCCACAGCAAGGCATGGGGGAGAGTGGATATGAAAGATGGACACCAGCCACACTCCCAGTTCTCCAGCTAATGGTGCGCTAAAGCGGCCACTATAATCTGAAAGAGCAGATACTGTAATCCCATAGTACTTCCTATTGGCTGCAGGACACAGTTCTGCCCTGACACTGAAATTTGGGTGTGCCTTGGTTCTGGAATTCACAAGGCCCACAAGTTGTGAAGCAGCTGTGGGTGGGGGCTGGGAAGGGTTTCAGCAGAGGAAGTGAGGTCAGTCAACAATTGATGCTCGTCTGAGCCTTTAGTCATTGTCTCCCCCAGCCTCTATTCCTGTCGGAGAAGGTGTGGAGGCCTGGGAGGGATGCCCTGGCCCATCTTACAGAATCTCCATCTTAGAGCAAGACGCCTTAGAAGTCTGCTTCTGCTTCCAACACCAACATCTTTCCACCTGGCTCTGAGGCCATCACCTCCCCAACCTTTTCATTTATTAATTTAATTAAACACTTTCATGGAGGTCCTGTGCCAGGCTCAGCCAGCTAGCATCTTTGCTATGAACTAAGATAAGCGTCATGTCCCTTCATTCTCCGGACAACCCTATGAGGCTGGCACCGTTTATTATGCCCATTTAGCAGATGGGGGACTGAGGCATGGAGAGGTGTCACTTGTCTAGGGTTATACAACTAGTCTGGATTCTGACTTCAGAGTCTTTGTGGATAACCCGGAGGCTAGGGATAGAGTGGAGTCCTACCTTCAGGGTGCCCACAGTGGTTGGAGCAAGGGCATGAGGAGGAAGGGTTTGCTTCTCTCTCCAGGAGAAGCCATTCTGCTCCCCTCCCCAGAGCATCTTGTCCGCCCTGTCCCAGCAGTGTCCTGAGGGAGGCTCCCCGTCTCCAACTCTAAAGCTCCATTTGGTGGGGTGAGGGGCCGGCCTCGAAGGCGGCAGTCCACGGCAGTTCCCAGCCTCTCCCTCCATTCTGACCGCCCGTGGTGCAGAAAGGCATCCCCGTCACTGAGCTGTGCTACGGCCGGAGGGGCTCAGACCCTCACCCCTGACTCAGAGCTGCCCCATCTGGGCCTGTTTACCCTGCGCTGAGCGCTGATCAGTGAGAGGCTGCGGAGGGGGGCGAAGGGGCCGAGGGAGGAGGCTGAAGGATTTGGACAGAGGGGGGAGTCCCCGAGGGGGGGGGCGGGCGGAGCCAAAATATTTCGCACCCAGCCAGCCCCAAAGTCTGCCCTTGCTTCTGAGCCTTCTAGAAGGAGGAGCTGGAGTTTTGGGTGGGAAGACAGGTAATTTCTCTCCATTCTGCCCTCCCCGCGTGTCGTTCCCTCGGTGCCCCCCTACCCGTCCAGGATTCCAGGCCGCCCCTCAGCGGCTCTGAGCGGGGAGGGGCACCTCCACCTCCACCCCTCCCCCGGCCGGCCCTCGTATGGTGCCTAGCGTCCCAGCACTGGCCCCCACGGCTCTGGGCCTGAACCCCGCGAGACCCCCGCGGCCCAAGGCCAAGGCCCGCCCCCTCGGGGAGGCGGATGTGGGAGGCTGGGGGCGGGAGCGCGGCCTTGATCCCGGGCGTGGGCAGCCGAGGGGGATGCCGCCCTCGGGATCTGCAGCCGCGCAGGGGAGGGTCCGGCCCTGAGCCCTGGCGAGGGTCGAGCGGGCGGCCGTCGGCTAGCTGGGCAATAGGAAACGGTTTATTAGGAGGGAGTGGTGGAGCCGGGCCAGGCAGGAAGACGCTGGAATAAGAAACATTTTTGCTCCGGCCCCTTTCCCAGTCCCGGGAGGCCGCCGCGCCAGCCGCGCCGAGCCAGCCCCTCCCCGGCCCCAGCCCTGCCCGGGGCCGCGCCCGGACCCCAGACCCTGGCCCTCTGTCCAGCGCCCGTCGTGCGACCGCGGCCGCCGCCGGGGAGGGGAGGAGGCCGCCTGCTGCACGCTCGCGCCGCGCTGCCCGCAGGGCAGGCCCAGAGGTGAGTCGAGGTCCCCGGGCCGGGCCGTTGCGGGGGGGCGGCTGATCCCAACCCCAGTGGGTCCTCCCCATGGCATATCCCAGAGAGACCCTCAGAGAGGTCGCTGTAGGGTCAGTCCCAGTTCCTCGTAGTACAAGCCGCCCCTCGCCCTCCACCAACATCTGCCCATCACCCCACCTAAGACTGGAGGGGGCTGGACCGAACCCGCACTGAGAATCAGAAAACTTTGCTCCTGGGGCCCGTCACTTAGCTTCTCTCATCCTCATCCATAAAATGGGCGGAAAGATCCCTGCCCTCCTTCATTTACAGAGAAGGGGGTCACATGTCCTTCCAGGAACCTGGATTGACCTGGGGGTGGGTGTCTTACTCCCAGCACTGTTGAGCCTCCCCTTGAAGCCCATCTTTCCCAGACCAGTCCCGGCCACTCTTGCCAAAGGAATCTGACACTACAACTCCCTCCTCCAGACCTCAGTTCCAACCCTGTGTGGTCAGATAATCCCCAATGCACGGACTTCCTTCAGGATCCAGGTCAGAGGGGATCCCAGTCTCCCTCCAGCCTGGGACCCCAGGTTTTCAGTCTGCCCTGGAGGTCAGTCTGGAGACCAGTGCTGTTATGACCATCCCAAGGCTGGCCACCCACCCCCTCTTTTCTGCTCTAAGGCAGAGTGGACGGTAGCTCTCACCCTCTCTATATGGGCAGCTTCTGGCCGAGTCAGGGTCTGTCCGACATCTCTTACCCCTTACTGTTTGTTTGGCCTGGTACCTGTCCTCTCATCTTATCAGGTGGTTAAAAATAGCTACCATTTATTGAGTACTACTATGTAGACACTTAGATATATTTTTGTCATGTAATCCTGGCCACAACCTAGCAGAAGAGGTGTTATGATGTCCATCCTACAGAAGAGGAAAGAGATTCAGATTTGAATCACTTGTCCAAAGCTCCATGGATGGTTGGGTGTTTAGTAACATTTATTAAGTGCTTACTGTGTACCACTTAGTACTCTGCTAAATAATTTTACTACATTATACCTATGAAATGAGCACTATTATTATTCCCCATTTTTCACAGGGGAGCCGAAGCCTCAGAAAGTTCAAGTAACTTGCCCCAAATCTCATAGCCCTAAGTGGTAGAAGCAGGATCTGAATCCGGGTCTACATGATCCAGAGACCGCAACCTGCCCTCTGTGCTATACTGTGCTGCGTTCGCATTCTGTCTGAGATCCTAAAATCCAGACCTGATGCTACATCCCAGCGCTGTGAAGTGGTGCCGATGAACGCGCTTTGTGACAGTTAAGGGGCAGCCCAGGATGAGCAGCTCAGTCTGGTCCTCTGCTGTATGGTCCTCTGCCGATGTGCAGAGCAAGGCGCTTCCAGCCCCATGACAGTCACTGCTGTGCCGGGCCACTGCTGCTGATGGGAGCCGGTTATATCGATCCTTCAGGTGTGCTGGGGAGAAAGGGATCGACATCCACCTTCCGAGCACACCTCTACTCTGCTTCTCCCCAACTAGGGCTAAGCCTACAGCAAACAGATGATTTCTAAACAAACCCGCATTTGGGCGGCAGGTGGTGACAGTTGCAGTCTGTTCATGCAACCCCCCACCTGCTCTTTTTCCTCTTTTGAGGGACCTACCCGACACCAAACAACAGCAGAAATAAAATGACCAAGTGAGGATTTATTACCAGCAATTTAAGCTGATCAAGACATACCTGGTGATTCTGGGCAAGAAACCTGACATCCCCGAGCTTCCGTTTCCCTATTGGATTGTCGTGAGGACTAAATGAGATCAGCCGTCAAAGTTCGGTACTTAGCACATAAGTATTACTCAGAGGAGGTTAACTCTTATTACTAAGAATTTCACAGTGGTGAGTTAATATTTGAAATTAGTTTAGCGTTTGTGATTTCTGGCTTGAAACTGTGATGCTTCAGTCAGCAGGAGATCTTTCAAGAAGTTTTGTTAGACATGAAAGGAGTCTACCGGTCCCCAGGAGTCTGTCTGTGCTAGAGTCAAGTCTCAGGGCGAATCAGGCAGGGCCAGCTCGGAGTTGGGACTGATCTGGACTCAGCACCCTCTTGTACCTAATCTTATGCCAGGCCCGGTTAAAAATTGGACAGTCGCAGTTTGCCTCCACTGCATTCCCAGGATTAGACCAGAGGCGGATTCTGCAAATGCCGCCAAGCCCTCCCTGCACTGTTCCTGGGCCCCAGAGGCTGGACGTGTCCTGAACGAAGCCCGCGCCCTGCCCTCCCTCCGCCGTGTCTCTGAGTCCCTGGTTTCAGTGTTTAGCCTTGTCTGTCCCTTCTCCAGTAGAAGGGGGGAGAGGTCCCCGGGTAGGAATTAGAGCCCCTGCCCCGAGCACTCCACTTGCACTCACCCAGCGGGGTCCTGCCCAGTGAAATGAAAGCACGGGGACCAGTCAGCATTGTGCAGGACCCACTTCTCAAAGTGTGGTACCCACACAAACTGATCAGAATTACCTGGGGACATTTTTTTAAATGCGTGTTTCTTACTGGTCCCAGTGGACTAAATCAGAATCTGGAGTGGGGGTGAGACCAAAGAATGTGCATTTCTAATGAAGCCCTTCAGGTGCTTCTGCTGTAGAATTGTGTAGGTGAGAGGGTGCATTGGAGCACAGAGAGGTGAAAGCATGGGTAGAGCATTCTAGAAGGCCGCCGGCTGTCATCCTGTTGTTACCCCCTTCTGCTTCTTGCTGCATATTCTCTCCCTAGCTGCTTTCTGGGCAAAGACTGCCAAGGATGGATTCTCGCCCTTACCCCAGTGGGCAAATTCAGCTTGTCTGGGGCTCCCTCTCCAGCCACCAGTCCCACTGTAGAGTGCTTGCCAGACTCCCCACTGCCTTCTGGGAGGGGCAAGAGGCAGAAGGTCAGGCAGAGGCTGGGGACACAGCTGCAGCGGCCCAGGGCTCCGTTTCCTCCCCCAGCCCTGGGCCTCTGGGGCAGAGGAAGCCCAGGCAGGAAGGCCAGAGCTGCCACCAGCCAGAGAGGCCCACGAAGCGCCCCCCTCGCCCCCACCACGAGTCATCCTGCCCTCACAGCCTCAGCATCATGGATCTTCATTTGGCACCATTCTTAGACTAGGGGCCTTCTGCAGCCCTACCAGCCTTACCATGTCATGCCAGAAGACACTGCCCCTCCCTCGTGGCAGCTGCCCCTACCTGGGGATCCAGTCCCCAGGCACACACCTGCATACTCTCCACCATTCAGAAAGTCCTTCTTGCTGTCTGACCTCAGTCCTTCTTGCTGCAGCCTCAGCCCTAATCTTCTCATTCTAAACCTTGGAGAAATGAAGAAGGGGGTGGCTTCTGAAGCACTGGATGGTTTGGGAGCTGAGATGGGGACTGTTATAGGTCAGAATTACTCCCCTAATGCTCTCCACCAAACTTCTGGAGAAGTTCAACCAGCCACAGAAGGTCAAACATTCAACATCTAAGTATGTTTCACTTCCCTTCGACATCACTGGCCCTACCCCCACTCTTTCCCAGGACGGCAAGGAGAGAGAAGGGGGCCAGGGAGTGGCTCAGACAGGGCGTCTTATACTCCGATGAGGGTGCAGAGAGGTTCCTTCACACCTGGCACAGCCCAGCACTGTCCAAGCTTTGTATGGTTGTTACAACCCTGAGGGCTCAGACGTGGGCTGCCACCCTGGATTGCGATATGGAGTAGAAAGACACTGGACTGGGAGTCTGGACACCTGGGTGGTACTCCCGGTATTGCCACTGAATCCTGCCTGACCTTGCACAAGCCTCCTCTCCTGACTGAGCCTTAATCCCCATCTTCTCTAAAATAAGAGCTGGGCTTTGTGATTCACAAGGTTTCCTCCTAGGACTCCATCATGGGGGTGCCCCAGCCCCGGGTGGCCCCTGCAGACCCTGTAGCCACTCCAGCCTGCCCTGAGAATATGTCCTGCTCCCTGCTTGTGCGTGACTCCTGCCTGTTCTATCCAGACCCCAATCTAAACAATCTTGATTCCTGTTCCCAGCTTGGCGGGACCCTGAATGGCAGGAAGTGAAGACAGGAGACTGTTTATGTTTGAGGCAGCCAGGCCGGGGGGGCGGGGGCACTGGGAAAGGGGTGGGCAGGGGTGGAGGCTGGGAAGGGGTGGGCAAGGGGGCAGGGGACAGAGGGTGGTGGTCCTGCTGAAGAGATGCCCCTTCTACCCTAGTCCCGTAGTCTCCTTCTGCCCTCTGCACCCTCCAGTCTGAACTCAGCTGCAGGAGAGCTGGGAGTCCCCCAGGCTCTCAGTCACTTAAACATGGCTCCCCACCCTTTACCCCTAACAGGATGGTTTCCATGGGGAAGTGAACCAGGACTTCCCCTGCAGGCCCCTCCCCAAAGCCAGACACAGGGAGGAGGGAGGAGGCCTCCCTGCCCCCCCACACAAAAAAACTCCCAGTGATTTCCTCTGGGTGGGAGGGACCCACGGTCAGTGGCTGAAAACACTGAAGGGATCACATTTCATAGATGTTATTGCACCCCTTCTCTTCTCCAGGGACCATGACCTTGGACCCTCCCAGGAGAACCCTTCTGATGCTACTGACGGCCTTGGGCCTGACCCAGGGTGAGTACTGGGGAGCAAGTATGGAACAGGGGCCTGGGTGGAGAAAGGGCTACCTGGGCTCAGCTCTTGTTGGGCTGAACTTGAGGAGCTGGGGAGGAGGGGGACTTAGGAGCTTGGCTGGAGGGTGGGAGACGGGCTCAGTGGGACTAAGCTCCCGGCTACCCCAAGTCCTCCTGATCCAAACCCGCAGACTGCTGCTCTGTCAGACTCCAGGGTGGGACCTCTATCTGGGGGTGCGGCGCAGTGGAGATGTTGGCAGGGAGGGCCCGGGAGAGCCCTCAGAGTTGGGGCTGGGGGCTGGGCTGGGCCTGGAACTGGGAGGGGAGGTCCTAGGATCAGGGAAGGGACAGAAGCCTGGTTCTCCTGGTGGCAGCTGCCCCTGGCAGGGATAAGTCACTGGAGGGAAGGGTAATCTGAGGATGGAACTGAAGGACCAAGGCCTCAAAGATTTGAGAGCTCAGAAGCTGGGGAGCGGGGGGGTACAGGGGGCAGACCTGGGTATTCGGCTCATTCTGGGGAGTGGGGCCCAGAGCAGCTGAGCTTCCAGTGTGTCTCCCAGGCGGCCCCGTGAAGCCCTCTCGGGGCCCGCTGGTGACCTGCACGTGTGAGAACCCGTACTGCAAAGGGCCCACCTGCCAGGGGGCCTGGTGCACAGTAGTGCTGGTGCGGGAGGAGGGCACACACCTCCAGGAACATCGGGGCTGCGGGAGCCTGAACCAGGAGTTCTGCAAGGGGCGGCCCACCGACTTCTTCAACCACTACTGCTGCTACAGCCCCTTCTGCAACCACAACGTGTCCCTGGTGCTGGAGGGTACGTCCAGCTGCTCCAGCAACCTCTCCCTGTCTTCTCAGACTCTGCCCTCCCCGCCCTGCTTGCCTCTCCTCCTCTGGCCTGGAGGGCGGGGGAGGCAGGACCCTGGGATCTGACTGGCAGAGTGGCAAGGTGGGGGGCGTCTGGCCTGGTGGAAGCTGAGTCTCAGTGTCCCTCCTGTGCCAGCCACCCAGACTCCGCCAGAGCAGCCGCAAGGAGATGGCCAGCTGCCTCTCATCCTGGGCCCCGTGCTGGCCTTGCTGGTCCTAGTGGCTCTGGGTGCCCTGGGCCTGTGGCATGTCCGGCGGAGGCAGGAGAAGCAGCGGAGCCTGAACAGTGAGCTGGGCGAGTCCAGCCTCATCCTGAAGGCATCCGAGCAGGGGGACAGCATGCTGGGGGTACGGGACCGGGAGAACCGGGGACACAGGGTGGTGAGAGTAGACAGGAGGCACAGAGCCAGAGGGGACCCAGAGTGGCAGGTAGCTGAGAAGGGCACAATGGCGGGCACTCAGAGATTTGACTGGGTGCTGGACGGGAGGGGTTGGTGAGTGAGAAGCCTGGAGAGACACAGCAGTGGGGCCCGGGTCGAGGAGGGAGAAACGGGTTGGGCGGGTCGTGGCTGCCTCTCAGTGGCCTCTCGGTACTCCCAGGACCTCCTGGACAGCGACTGCACCACCGGCAGTGGCTCAGGGCTCCCCTTCCTGGTGCAGAGGACAGTGGCGCGGCAGGTGGCTCTGGTGGAGTGTGTGGGTGAGCAGTGGGTGAGCCCGGGGGATGGGGACCAAGAGCTCCCATGAGCTTGGAGGGGTGAGGGAGCTCTCGGCCTCCAGCGTCACAGGTGGGGCCAGGCCTGGCTCCGAATGGGAATGCTGCTGGCCAGGGAGGGGGTTGGAGATGGGTCAGTGCCAGACCCTTCTGCAGGAGCTGGGCTGGAGCAAGAGGCAATGGGGGTGGCCTGCCGGCTGCCTTTGGGTCTGGATTAAGTTAAAACATAATCGTCAGAGGTTCTGGAGGTGAAGTCAGTGCAGCATAACGATGGGGACTCTTCTGGGGATTACTGTGCCCACGGGCTCTGTGTGTCCGGTATGTGACCCCCCTCCCTCCTCTCTGGCCGTCGGATCAGGAAAGGGCCGCTATGGCGAGGTATGGCGGGGCCTGTGGCACGGTGAGAGTGTAGCCGTCAAGATCTTCTCCTCGAGGGACGAACAGTCCTGGTTCCGGGAGACTGAGATCTACAACACGGTTCTGCTCAGACACGACAACATCCTAGGCAAGCGGGAGGGTGCGGCGCCAGGCCCCCGGCTCTCATCCCCCCGCACTCGGGGCTGGACCGCCACCTCGCCTCTGGACGCTGACCTAACCCTGAAGGACTCCCAGCCGGCCCTCAGCGTCCTCAGCCCTCTGATTCCAGCTTCCTCTCTGACCTAAGCCAGACGAGCCTCCACCCCAGCCCCAGCTTTGCCCTGACCTAGTGCATCCTCTGTCCCCAGCCCTGACCCTGACCCGTCGAGCCTCCTTCATCCCTAGACCCTTGGTGAGCCACCTGACCCTCCGCCCACAGGCTTTATCGCCTCGGACATGACTTCCCGCAACTCAAGCACGCAACTGTGGCTTATCACGCACTACCACGAGCACGGCTCGCTCTACGACTTTCTGCAGAGGCAGACGCTGGAGCCCCAGCTGGCCCTGAGGCTAGCCGTGTCCGCGGCCTGCGGCCTGGCGCACCTGCACGTGGAGATCTTCGGCACGCAGGGCAAGCCGGCCATCGCCCACCGCGACCTCAAGAGCCGCAACGTGCTGGTCAAGAGCAACCTGCAGTGCTGCATCGCGGACCTGGGTGAGCGGGGAGGGGCGGGCTCTTCGCGGGGGGCGGGGTCCGTGAGCTCCGCCCTTTCCACGCGGTACTGCCTTTGCTGATTTGGATGCCCGGCGTCGGCGAGGACACTGACTGGCGCTTTAAAACTTACAGACGTGTGTTTGGTCTCATCTCACCTCTCCAAGAGCCCCACAGGTTGCCTTAACGTCCTTTTCAAGCCCACACCAGCCGAGCTCCAGGAGTTAGGAGAAAGGGGCAGGGAGCCAGCAACCTGGGTTCTCATCCTGGCTTCGCTGACTACATCGTTCCCCGTCACCAGGCCTTGGGGTTCGGCTCTGTGAAACGGGCATCATAATGCCTGCCTCCCCTACTCACACCTCGCTGGGTCCTTGCACCTAGAGGGCACCACACAAGCACAGTGTAACTGGGACAGTTATTCTCCCCGTGGCTGCTGTCTCCCAGCCCACCTCAGGGCGGGTCTCCATGTGCCGGCCCCTCTTATGTCCTACCATCTCTCTCCATCCCACCTCACCCCCGGACCCCAGCCTCCCAGGGGCCACCCCGTCTGTGGGCTGGGATGAGTGGCAGGAGTGACAGGCCCGGTACCCACAGGCCTGGCTGTAATGCACTCCCAGGGTAGTGACTACCTGGACATCGGCAACAACCCGCGAGTGGGCACCAAGAGGTACATGGCCCCCGAGGTGCTGGAAGAGCAGATCCGAACCGACTGCTTCGAGTCCTACAAGTGGACGGACATCTGGGCCTTTGGCCTGGTGCTGTGGGAAATCGCCCGCCGGACCATTGTCAATGGTGAGGATCCCCCCTGCACAGGATAGGGAAAGGGGAATAGGGTGGGTGGATAGACAGGCAGGAGATGGGACTTCCTGCCGTGGCTGGTGCCCGTGGCCTGAGAGGCTTGTGGTCAGACCTCCCATATTCCCTTTACTGCCACTCACCAGCTGGTCCAGCTGAGTGACCTTTTAAGGTTCATCTGAGTCTGATTCTGGCTGTGAAATCTTGGGTAAGTGACAATAACAAAAGCGTTAAGAGCAGCTAACATTTATCGAGTTTCAACACGTACCAGATGCCACGCTGTATACACGTATTATCTTATGGAATCGTTCTTTGTTGGCAGGGAGGTGGTATTGCTTAGTGGTTAAGAGCGTGGGCTGGGAATCAGACTGCCTGAGCTCAGTTCCTGATTTTGCCGTGTGCAGTTACTTAACCTTTCTGTGCCTCAGTTTCCTCATTTGTAAGATGAGAATAACATAATGCCTAGTTGTTGCGATAATCCAAATAGGGTATCCAGGGCAGCACCTGGAGCTGTTCTGTAGCTCAGTAACTGTTAGTGGCAATTACTGTTGTAATGACGCATGCTTGACACAGTATCATCCCTATTTTACAGATGAGGGGATTGAGGCACAGAATTACAGCTGTCCGGAGGCAGCACTGGGGTCTGAAACCAGGCAATCTGACTCTGGGGGCTCGGTGCTCTTTATTACCGTGCTTTTTCTACCTCTCCGGTCCTTGGTTTCTTTGACCGCAAAAATGCGGGATATAATAGCGCTTGCAGTGCCTGCTTATGACTGCCTTACTATTATTATTAGCCAAGCCGCGCAGCATGCGGGATCTTAGTTCCCCGACCAGGGATCGAACCCGTGTCCCCTGCATTGGGAGTGTAGAGTCTTAATCACTGGACTGCCAGGGAATTCCCTGCCGCCTCTTTATTACCGTGGGTGCCACAGGGGACTCAGATTTGGAGGGGCTGAGAGCAGGCGGAGGGACCTCGTTCCTGATGGCTCCATATAGGGGGCCGCCCTGTGGCTGGTGCCCTCCCAGCCCTGGGGTGGATGGGTGTTGGGTGATGGTCTGGACCAGGTGGGGAGGTGATCAGTCTTTGTGGAGGCTGTCCATGGGGAGAGGCTGCTGGGAGTCCTGACAGGTTGGGGACCACCCTCTGGCTGGGCTCAGGTCCCTGCCCCTCCGGACGTGAGCTCTAGAGGCTGGGGCTGGGGAAGGGGGCACCTGGAAGGAGCCGAAGCCCCTTGGACCAGGCTTCAGGCAGGAAAGGGAGGCTGGAGCAGCCTGGGCTGAGGGGGAGGACAATTGCCGACTCCCGGAGCGGAGGGAAGCTCTGTCGGCCCCACACAGATTCGTGGCACATTATAAACACTGTAATCTGGTGTCAGCCCCGGCGCTGATTAAAGGCCCATTAGACACGCTCAGGCCTCTGTGCAGCACTGATTAGGGCTCGAGCAGCACAGGGGCTGGCCTGGAAGCCCGCCACGGGGAGCACAGCTGGCGTGGGCCCTACCGAGGTTGCGGCTGTGCTGTGTGGCCGCGGCTCCCAGACGGGGGCTGGAAGCAGGGTGTGGCCTGGGGCGCTCTTCTGGGGTCTGGCCTCTTCTGCCCCAGCGCCTGCAGCTCCACGGGCATCATCTTCTGAAAACTCCTGCTAAGGACCACGTACTTCAGATGACGAGGGGAGGGGGCGCTGCCGGCTGAAGGGGTCAGCAGAGGCCTGTGCCATCCCTGGGAGTGGGTGGATGTGATCTGGACCCGGGTGAAAATCTCTTTCTCTTAGGAGATGTGTTTTTTCTCCCCCTTTCCCTCATTCCATATCCTCATCCAGCAGTCAGCCAGCCTCCCTTCCTTAAGTGTAGCTTGGAGGTCAAGAGCATGGGTTTTGGTCAGACTTTCTGGGCTTAAATCCTAGCTGTGTCACTTACTCCCTGTGTGATTTTAGACAAGTTTCTTCACTCCTCTGGCCTGAATTTCATTGCTTGTATAAAGTGGAGCTAATAGTATTGCTTACCTCATAGAGTCGTGAGGATTTAATGCCATGCAGTTAGGACAGTGCCTGGCACGTAGTAAGTGCTCAGTGAACATTAGGTATTT
Organism: Phocoena sinus; assembly: GCF_008692025.1. Taxonomy (NCBI): domain Eukaryota; kingdom Metazoa; phylum Chordata; class Mammalia; order Artiodactyla; family Phocoenidae; genus Phocoena; species Phocoena sinus. Next base: position 62,121,365 of record NC_045772.1, on the reverse strand, counting down.
GGGGGCATCTGTGATAGTTGGGGCCTGGGAGCAGTACCCAGGCCCCGGGTGGGAGGCAGCTGTGGAAAGACTGGAACAAGATCTGGCCTAGGAATACAATGAGTTTAAGTCTTGGCTTTGCCATTACTAGCTGTGTAACCGTGGGCTCAACTTCTCTGAGCGTCAGTTTCTCCATCTGTAAAATGGGTCTTTGGGTTTGCTGTGAAGACCGACCAGATAATGCATGTAAAGTGTTTATGGCACAATGCCTGGCATATGTGGTAAATGTAAAATAAATGGCAGTGATTATTTATAAATATATTTATTATATTATGGTGTCTCTCTCAGGGGTAGCAAGGCCAGGCAACTGGTTTCCTGGACCCTGGGACAGAGGGTGGGCAAGGCTCTCCTCTGGGTGGTATTGGGCCTCCTTGAGGTCCCAAGTGACTGTCCCATTGCCCTCCATCCCTAGGCATCGTGGAGGACTACAGGCCACCCTTCTACGATGTGGTACCTAACGATCCCAGCTTTGAGGACATGAAGAAGGTGGTGTGTGTTGACCAGCAGACGCCCACTATCCCCAACCGGCTGGCTGCAGACCCGGTAAGGCCTCTCTGGTGGGGCTGGGATGGCGTGGGGTGGTGGCTCACAGCTGGGATTTCTGAGCCCAGGAACTTGTGTCTGGCCTCTGCTTCACCTGGATAGATTCTGGGGGACAGATTCCAGGGTGCTTCTCTGGGTACTCCCTCCCACGTCCCTGCCTGTGGACCTCCGGGACCCTGTGGTTATTCTGGTAACCAGAACCCTTCACCTCGCCCGAAAAGTCAGAGGCTCTCTGCTGCATTTCCTGCCACGAAGTTTTTGTTGTTGTTACTCATTTTTGCTCTTTCTCAGAACACTCCATATACTTATACAGGACACAGGCATACGTGTATCTAGACACACAGGGGCATGCACGCGCTTCTACACAAACACACACTCACAGGTACACACGCATGCACGTATATGCCAGACTGTTGACCCCATGAAGAGGAAAAGCATGTCTCCTTTGCTGACCCTTATCTAACCTGTCACAGTGCCTGGCACACAGTAGGTACTCAGTAAATGTTTATGGAAAGAATTAATCCACGTACACATGTGTATACATGTATGTATACATAGACACGTGTATATTTCTGCACAACATACAGAGCCACGAAAAGCCACTCATATGCACTCCTGTGCGCACACACATACGCTCTGGCTCAGGAACCAACTTGAGCTCTGAGGTGGAGTGAGGCTGGCTCACTCTGGGACCGCTGAGATTCCTGGGATAGGTTCCTCCCTAGACACATGCATTTTGAGGACGCTGCCAGGGTTGGTGGAGGTGCTGGGAGCCACTGCCCTCGACACTGGGGTCCCGCTGCAGATAGGCACGTGGGAGCCCCGAGGCCTGCAGATCTCCCCTTTCCTGGATCTTGGTGGAGGTGAGGGTGGGGTGTACTCACCGAAGGGTGTCCCCGAAGATCTGAGTTACATCTCTCTTTCCGTCCTGCCTGCCTCTCTCCGTCCCCTTCTCACTCCACTGCCTTCGTCTTCCATGTTTATCTTTCTTCCTCATCCTTGCCTGGTTCCCGCCACTCTCCCTCTTACCACCACTTCTGTCCCTCCTCTCCCCCTCCTTTTCGACACTCTCGTTTCCGTCTTCTCATCCTTCCTGTTCTGCTCGTGTCTCCCCACTACTGGGCATCCTCCTCGCCTCTTCCTTTCCACCTTCCCTGACCCGTGTCTCTGCTTTCTCTCCTCTGCTTCGCTCTCCCTCCCCCCAGGTCCTCTCAGGCCTGGCTCAGATGATGCGGGAGTGCTGGTACCCAAACCCCTCTGCCCGCCTCACTGCACTGCGGATCAAGAAGACACTACAGAAGCTCAGCAACGGTCTCCAGAGGCCCAAAGTGATTCACTAGCCACAGGCCTGAAGCCTGACTCCCCTCTGCCTGCAGTGTGTGTGGTGGGCAGTGGATGGTGGCCTGTCTGGGTAGAGGTTCTGTGAGTGTGTGTGCTGGGGAGGGGGGTGCCCCTCTGTGGGCAGCTGTGCCTGCCCAACTCGGCCCCCAGCCCATCCAGCCAAAAATACAGCTGGGCTGAAACCCGATCCCCGCACCCGCCGCGCGCCGTCTGGCCTGCTCAAAGCAGCAGGCTCCCTGACGCCGGGTTCCGCCCCCCCCCCCCCCCCCCGCCTCCCACGCCCTGGGTGCACCCCCCTACCACCCCCAGGACCTGATGCAAAAGAGGCCTCAGAGCCAGGGTGGCCAAGCCAGGGAATCCCAGTCCTGGGCCCAGAGTCTGGGCCTGCACTTTACCCCCTGCTGTCAGTCAACCCCACTGCCCCACCAGAGCTGCCAGGGTGGCACAGGGCCCCGTCCAGCCTTCAGTAGACACCCTGCCTTGCCAGGCTTTAGCCTCTGTCCCAAGCCCCAGACACCCAGGCCCATGGGTTTTTCTCCGTGGGTTTGTATCTCAGCTCCAGGCCGCCTTGGGCCTCTATCTCCTAGACAAAACCCCTGCTAGCTGAATGCTAGCTGCCCAAGAGACCAGGGGGCCTGATCCTGGGCCCCTGCTCCACTCCCCTCCTAGCTGACTTACTGTGGCATTAAAGCCAAGGAGTCTTGCTGCGGGCGTGGCAGAGTCATAGGCCAGTGGAGAGGTGGCAGGTCAGATGGGCAAGGTCCAGGACTTTCAGAATAAACTGAGAGGATGTTGGAGCCAAGCATGGCCGCCGGGGAAGGGCTCAGCTGGGAGTCAGGAGACCCAGGGTCTGGTCCGGGTGCTTGCTCTACAGGACAAGAAGGAGGCCTTCGCTGGCCCAGGACCTTTGTTTCTTTATCTACATATTGAAAGATTTGTAGATGAAGATTTGGTCCTGATGTCTTTTGAGGTGTTTTTCAGCTCTAAAGTTCTTTGAAATGTTTAGCCTGTGTCAGAACTCAGTTCATCAGTCCCTTGTACTCATTGTGCCCCAGCCCCTGGCAATTTGCCTCAAGATGGAGATTTGAAAATAACTTTAGCTGAGGCCAAGCGTGTCTGAAATGCCTCCTAGTTTAATTCTACGAGCTCCAGTTCCGGCCGTAACCCATGCCTGTGGCCATCCTTGGGCTCACACAGCCCTGGGCCTTCTGGCAGGCAAGCCAGCCCCTCACCTGCTCTATAGCTTCGCCTTCTCTGCCCAGGGCTGAGAGGGGCCAGGGGCCAGCTTCCTGCAGGGCCTCAAGGCTCAGAAGAAATCTGGCTCCAGCCAGCAAGCCTGCAGCACCCAGGTTCCTGCTCCCCACTGGCCCCTGGCCCAGGGCCACACCCTTGGCCGGGCCCCAGAGAGTGTGTGTCTAGGAAGAACCTGGTGGCTGGAGAGAAACACATGGAAAGTTCGGCGTTTGGAAATATCGAGGGTGTATGTCCATGCGCTGAGGAGGTTACCCTGAATCCTAGGCGGGTAGATGGGCTGGAGGGTGATGGGGCTAGAGGTGGGGCCTGAGTGTTGGTGGGGAACAGAGCTCAGGCTAGGGACATGACAGCCCCAAGCTTGGGAAGACCTGGCCTCACAGCCCTCAGCCTGGGACAGGGTGGAGAAGGACCCTCAGTTGTCCACAGGAGATTAAGGAAACACAGCCTCCTTCCCCTCCTGCTGGAAACGCCCCAGCACAGCCTCCCTGGCCGGCTTCTCGAGTGTTTCTTCCTTCCACCGTCAGAGAGGCACCTTCCCAGGCTGCCTCCCAGCATTGTGCAAGGCCCGGAGGAGAACCAGGAAGTGAAACTGGGTGAAACAGAAAGCTACATGGACCTGCCACGTTCCCACATCGTCGTGGGTCACTCTGCTTCCCGGTAGTGTCACGTCTTCTGGTCACTGGAACCCACCTAGCCCAGGAATCAGGACACTCCTCAAGGGTTTTATCTCCACTGGATTTGGGTGTTAAAAGTCTCCTGAGACTCCACAGCCAGAAACTGAAGGCAGCAGCTCACCAAAGGCTGGAAAATCCCTAAGAGGAGAAGGTCTGAGGCAAGAGGCGGAGTGATGGGGGAGGGTTGAGGGAAGGGGCCGGAGTTGGGAGTACAGCTGGGGCCAGGGAGAGGAGGAGGCATTGGTGAGAGCGGTCTGCATAACGCTTCTGAGTTCAGGACGGTGTTCCAAGGCCGAAATTACAGTCTCTTAACCTGGAGATACTCTTCGTGGGAGCATTTAGCTCGTGCTTAGCACATAGTAGGTCCTCAATAAAGCATGGTTGAAGGTCCGGAGCTCCTGCTGAGTCTTCGCAGGCCGGTGCCTCTGCAGTGGCCCATCGCAGAGGGAACCAGAGGGGACGGGGAAGGAGAGGGTCCCAGGGTATCCTGCCCGGGCTTTGCCCGTGAAAGACAAGTCACAGCTGGCGCAGGCCCCTGCTTGGAGCCAAATCTCAGTTCCCACCGCCAGCTGGGAGTAGCCTGCTCGCGGCGCCTCCGCATCGCCCTCTGCTGGCCGAAGGGCTACCCAGCGGCCGCCTCTCGCCCCGCCCCGCCCCGCCCCCGCGCGGGGATCGCCTGTTTTTACCCGCCCAGGAGCTCCCCACCCGGCGCCCGCGTGCGTGAGCTTCCCTATGCTTCTGTTCTGTAGGGACTGTCCCCCGAAAACCACATCTAGAAAGGAGCTGCGTCCTCACTCAGAGGCAGCTTGGACCCGCCCGCCTTAATTCCCTGTTCTCAATCCCCTCCTCAAATGGGGCCCCCGCCTTGCCTGGAGTCAGTCTTCATGCTCGGAATGAGAAGGCGACCGCCATCCTCGGGATCCCACCTTGGCGTCCTGGGCGGGCTCAGACAGCACCCTTCCCTCTCCCCACGGGAAACTGAGGGCGGGGACATACCATGGGGGAGGCAGTTACTGAAAGAAGACAAGAGGTGACTTTTCCATTTGACCGCCCAGCCTAGAAGATCTGTGCCTTTGCAGTAGAGGCCCCCTTAGGGAGCCACAGAAAGGGGTACCCTTGGTAAAAGGGTATCCCAATTCGTTTTACCACGAGGACCTGCCCTCCTCCCAGCAGCCCCCAAGGCGGCCTCAGGCCTGGAGCCGGCTAGGACCGTGGATGCCAATGTCCATGGACCTCCACAAGAGACAGTACCCTCCTTCCCAGAGGACCTCTTACACCAGCTTTGGGGAAATAAGAGCGTTCCTGGCGTCCTGCAAAGGCAGCTTTTCCCTTCCTCCTGTGCCTGCCAGTCCCTGGTCCTTAAATCCCCACCCTGATGTCCACATTATGGTTGGTGTGTGGGCAGAAGCTCCGTAGGAATATTACGGAAAAGAAATCACAAGAAGACAGGCTGGGATCTGGAAAAGGAGAATTGGCTCGTTGCCCTCCAGGGTTAGTCGGTGGGAGGTCGTGGCATCTAAGCCCCTGCCTCCACGTAGAGCCTCAGGGAACCTGCCTGCCTTTGAAAGAAGAAAACCCATCAACTTCTTCGCAGCTTTGTTTTGCTTTCCTGGGGGACCCCAGGCTCCAATTTCCTTATCTACATAAAGAGGGAGAGGATCATTTGTGTGGTAAGGATTCTCTCTGAGGGGTGATGAGTGTCTGTGTAACGTGCCCAAATGAGAGTGAAGCTGGTTCCTGGAGCATGAGCTTTGATGCTGAGGACCACGCCCTCCCCCGCCAAGGCCTTGTGGTACCCAGTTCTCCCTATTCTCCCAGTCACCATTCTCCCTCAGTCCTGCCCCACATCTACCCTCAGAGAGTGGCTCTTCTCCCTCTAGAGCCTCTCTCACATCCAGATTAACAGACCAAGAAGTGGCAAGTCCCCATGCCTAAAAGATCCAGCCCTAGGGATGGAGCGGAGGGGTGCACGTCCTGAGTCCAGTCTCCCAGGGCGGGGACCGATGCTGACTGTGCAGTCATCACTCCGGGTGGGCGACTCTTGGAACGAGCTGCTTCTACCAGGGCCACGTTCAGATTGCTAGAAATAGAGACAGAAGGCTTCTTGTCTTTGCATATGATCTGCATAATGTCATAGACACACAGTCTATTTTCAGGCAGCTTTCAGGTTAAAGTGTTGTCACTGCTGCCCTGCGGGTGTCACGTCTGGATGAGTCTCTTCTCTGTTCTTTTTCACCCACCCACTCTCACTGACCTAGATCCCCAACTGCAGGAGCAAGTGGTGAGGTGGGGGGCAGAGCAGGCTTGTCCGGGAAGCCGGGGTGGGGGGCAGGGCAAGAGGCACACTGGCATTTCCTTTACTACCACCAGCACCACCAAAAGCAGAGTGGGGCTGCTCAGGGGCAACTGATAGGCAGAGGCAAGGAACGGGAAGCAAGGTGGCCCACATTCTGTTGTACACAAACCTTTCCCGCCTCTTCTACCAGGACAGCCAGTTCCCATATGGTTGGTTCAGTCTTCTGCCAGTTTGACGGAAGACATCTAGATAAACCTGTTCCTCTCGGCCACCATAAAGCTGGCTTGGCCCAGCTACCCGTCTTGGACGTTTACTTTCAGCACTAAGACTTGCTCTTAGCCTCCTGTGAAATCTGACCCTCAGTCTGTCCGTCTCCCGGGAGCCCCATCTGGGAGACGGGTATCCTAGACTGATGGTCAATGTTTTTAAAGCACCTGGCACATAGTAGGAGGTCAATCAATGCTAGAGTCCCCTCGTCTCCTTCAGAAGTCTGTGCCAAGCACCTAATTGTCCCAGGCCTGGATGCCCAGAATAGGCACCATGCTCTGAGGGATAAAGGCAAACACGCTAGAAGGGCCAGTTAGGGTGACTTACTAAGACGTCTGTTGACCTTGGCAGGTCACTTGGCCTCTCAGAAAAGAGGGGGGCTGGTGGGTTTTAGGGGCAAGGACAATTCTCGTGTCACAGCTTGAGCCGTTTGGTGACCTGTCCTTGGTCACAGAAGGCTAGGGTTGGAGCCCCGGCAAAGGGATCATCAGGGCCTGTCTGCTGTCGTGTCTTACTGTGGAGACCTAAGGATTCACCAGATGCCAAGGTGAGGAGCCTGGGAGACTTGCTGGGTCCTGGGAATCATGGGACCACTCAGTCCGGCTGGAGAGCAGCCCCGTACCACCCAGAGCTCCTGGCCCCTGGCGTCCAGTCCCCCTGGACCTGCCTCGTCCCCTTAGGCAGGCGTTTCCTGTTGATAAGAAGCTCAGTCAACAAACACTGATAAAGAGATGAAAAAAGGAAATTAACAGGGCTTGGGTATAATGGGCATTTTGTCTGCCTTTTCTACCCTTCTTCGTTCTCCCTGCACTCCTCCCCCACTGCTTCCCAGAACTGAGGCAAAAACATACCCCCCACCTCCACTATGGGCCCTATTTTGCAGTTTCCAGGAATTTAGCCTTACAGAGCCCTTAGAAGCAGGGCCTGGTTGACCTGGGGGCAGGAGGTGGGTAGGAGTTCAGAGGCAGGAAACTCTGGGTGCTGCGAGGCCCCCACGTCCAAGGAAAAGGGCAGTGGCAGCAGGAAGGAAGGACTGTGAGGCACAGGTTGCATCGACGACCTTCCCTCTTCCCTTCGCCTCCCTCCCCGCCAGAGGCCTGGATCCAAGTCGTGGTTAGGTGGCTGCATAGTCTATAATTAGTGGATTTTCCATCATTTAAGTCTCGGGCTTATTACTGGAAAATCTCATTAATTTTGATTCTACTAATTTGGAGTCTATGATCCTTTGGGACAAGAAGCTGGACTGATGTTTAGGGAAAGAAAACAAACAAGTTTGCAAAGCGTGTCCAACTGCCCTTCTTGGATTTGGTTTTTTTTTTTTTTTGCTGTACGCGGGCCTCTCACTGCTGTGGCCTCTCCCTTTGCGGAGCACAGGCTCCGGACGCGCAGGCTCAGCGGCCATGGCTCACGGGCCCAGCTGCTCCGCGGCATGTGGGATCTTCCCGGACCGGGGCACGAACCCGTGTCCCCTGCATCGACAGGCAGACTCTCAACCACTGCGCCACCAGGGAAGCCCCTTGGGTTTGGTTTTGTAAGCTCAGCTCAACAAAGGCCCTTTTCTCAATCACTCGGCCTGCAGTTAAGATAACCTGCCACCAGGTGGGTGACGACGCTTTGTCCTCACTAGTGCAAGTAGTCATGGATCATGGACAGGGTTTTTGTTTTGTTTTGTTTTGTTTAATTAATTAATTTATTTATTTATTTTGGCTGCGTTGGGTCTTCGTTGCTGTGCACAGGCTTTCTCTAGTTGTGGTGAGCCGGGGCTACTCTTCATTGCGGTGCGCAGGCTTCTCGTTGCAGTGGCTTCTCTTGTTGTGGAGCACAAGCTCTAGGTGCCCAGGCTTCAGTAGTTGTGGCACATGGGCTCAGTAGTTGTGGCCCACGGGCTTAGTTGCTCCGCGGCATGTGGGATCTTCCCAGACCAGGGCTCGAACCTGTGTCTCCTGCATTGGCAGGCGGATTCTTAACCACTGCGCCACCAGGGAAGTTCAGACAGGGTCATTTGAAAGATTTATACTAGATACTTCTTTTCCCCTCTTCCCTGGTGAGATCATTCCTTAATAAAAACAGTTAGGCAAACATAAAGGAGCAGAATAGGTGGTTCTAAATGGCCAGGGTTTAAAACAAAGCCAACAGCCATCTACAACTTGAGTTCTTTCTCCTGAATTCAGAACTGTTTCCAGTCCTGGTTACCACCTGACCAGGGCCTTCTCTTGGCTTTGGGCCCTCAAAGCTGTCAGTGTACTTCTGACCCTTGAGGGGAGGAGCAGAGGGTTTTATCCTAGTCAAGACTTGGATTTTTTTTTTTTTAGTAATTCAATAAATGTATTCTAAATTTTATATGGAAGAATATAAATTCATGAAGAGCTAAGTCAATATTCCCTTATTTTAGGTTAATTTTTGCATAGGTCATATAGTCGCATGATTCAAAAACGGAAGTGTCAAAAGGCAGACAGTGAAATCTCTCCCTCCCATCCTTGTCTCCCATCTGCCAATGTTCCCTGACCCCCAAATAAATTACTGGTCTTAGTTTCTTATGCTTCTGTCTCTTCAAAGTTTCTTTGTATGGATATAAGTGAATTTGAATATGCATCCTTGTCCTTCCCCATCTTTATACAAAAGTAACGTACACACTATTCAACACCTTACTTTTTTCACTTAATAATACGTCTTGGAGATCTTTCCGTATCAGCAGATAGAGAGCTTTAAGATTCTTTCTTCATTTTTCTCCTTCTTCCTCTTCTTCTCTTTCTTCTTCTTCTTCTAATTATTCTTTTAAACAACAGCGTGGTATTCTGCTGTTTGGATGTACTGTAATTAAACCAGTCCCCCATTTTGGAAGTTTTGATTGTTTCCAATTTTTGGCTATAGCACATAATGCTGCAATGACTAAATATGTACGTATATCATTTTGCTTCATTCAAGTATATCCATAGGATAAATTCTAAAAAGTGGAAGTCCTAGGTCAAAGGATATGTGAATTTGGCTAAGCCAATTTCAAAAAAGTGTGAAGAGGGGAGACCTGCCGTAGCAGATAATAAGACATAAGACAAACCATAGCAATAGAATAGTACTAGACAAGTGGACACATAGACAAATGGACAAGTAGAACATATTAAGGGCTCAGAAACAGATCCATATAGACCTGAGAACTGATATGTGATAAAGGTGTCATCAAAAATTAGTGAAGATGATGGCTAAAGGGTATAGTGGGTTTTCTCCAGGAGGAGTGATGAAAATGTTCTAAATCAATTGTGATAATTGTTGTACAAGTCTGTGAATATGCTAAAAGCCACTTTAAATGGGTGAATTGTATGGTATATGAATTATATCTCAATAAAACTGTTTAAATATTAGTGAAGAAAGGCTAGGCTGTTCAGATAGCGTTGGTTTCCTCAAACCATTTTTGAGGAAAAATGGTTAGGTCTCTACATTACCTCATATACGAAGATGGACTCCAAATGGATTAAGGACCAAAATGTGAAAGGCAAAACTGTAAGGGGAATAAAAGAAAATGTAGGGCTTCCCTGGTGGCTCAGTGGTTAAGAATCCACCTGCCAAAGCAGGGGACACGGGTTCGAGCCCTGGTCCGGGAAGATCCCACATGCAGCGGAGCAACTAAGCCCATACGCCACAAGTACTGAAGCCTGCGCACCTATAGCGCATGCTCTGCAACTGCAACAAGAGAGGACACTGCAATGAGAAGCCCACGCACCGCAACGAAGAGTAGCCCCCACTCGCTGCAGCTAGAGAAAGACCGTGCGCAGCAACAAAGACCCAGCGCAGCCAAAAATAAATAAGTAAATAAATTTAAGAAAAAAAGAAAATGTAAGAGAACATCCTTGTGACCTAGGTGTGAAGAAGGATTTAAACAAGACTCTTAAAACACAAACTACAAAACGAAGAACTATATGGATATGATGATATCAGTATACTCTTCAAAGATACACCATAAATTTAACATTAATGAATTAATAAAGTTAATAGACAAATGGTAGACCAAAAGAGATATTTACAATCCCTAAAAGACTGTTAAGCATTAATATCTACAAGATATGAGAATACTATCTACAATATATGAGAAACTCCTTCAAATCAACAAGACTCCATAAAAAAATGGGCAAAATACATGAAGAGTTCATTCACAAAAAAGGAAACCCAAATGACTAACAAGTATAAAAAGGAATGCCCAAACTCACTAGGGGTCAGAGAAATGCATATTCAAATGACATAAAACTAATATCTATCAAAATGGCAAAATTAGAAAAGTGAGTAGTGCCAAGTATTAGCAAGGAGGTGGGGAAACAGGAACTCTTGTTCAGTTCTTGTAAAGTATAAACTGGTGTAGCCTTTGTAGCCTTGCTTAGTGAGGATGGGTGTGCCTATGCCATTTGACCTCATTGATACCATTTCTGGGTCACATCTCAGAGAAATTCTCATACAAGTCCCCAGGGGGACATGCATGAGGACGGTGCTTGTGGTAGCAGGGAGCTGGAGCCAACCTTGGTGTCCATCGCTAGGGGAACAGATAAGTAAAATGTTGTGGATGAATACTTGAGAGCATTTTGTCCTCCATCAGAAGCAAGGAACCAGATATACATACAGCAACATGGATAGATCTTTAAAATATAGAACTGATCGGCAGAAAGAGAAGGCGGGCACAGTGCCTTTTACATAAATTTGGAATGCATAATAAAGCTATCCTATGATAGAGCAATCTTACTTCTGGGTATATATCCAAAGGAATTGAAATCAGGATCCTAAAAAGACCTCTGCACTTCTGTGTTCATTGCAGCATTACTCACAGTAGCCAAGGCATGAAACAAAATAATGTCCATCGACAGACAAATGGACCAAGAAAATGACGTAGTATATACAAACAAAGGAATATTATCCAGCCATTAATTAATTTTAATATGACTATTTAAAAAGTAGGAAATCTTGGGACTTCCCTGGTGGTTCGGTGGTTAAGACTCCGCGCTTCCAGTGCAGGGGGCGCTGGTTCGATCCCTGGTCAGGGAACTAAGATCCCGCGTGCCGCGTGGCAAAAATAAATAAATAATAAACATTTAAGAGTAAAAAGAAGGAAATCCTGCTGTGTGCGACAACGTAGATGAACATGGACCACATCACGCTAAGTGAAATAAGCCAGACACAGAAGGACAAATACTACAGGATGCCACTTAGATGAGGAATCTAAAACAGTCAGACTCATAGAAGAAAAAAGTAGAATGGTGGTTCTCAGGGCTGGGGTGAGGTGGAAAGGCGGTGGAAGTAGTCAAAGGGTACAAAGTTTAATTTATGCAGGAGGAACAAGGCTTAGAGATCTACTGTATAGCAAAGAGCCTCTAGTTAATATACACTGTATTGTATGCTTAAAAATATGCTAAGGGGAGACCTTATGTCAAGTGTTCTTCACACACACACACACACACACGCACACACACAACAAGAATAGAATTCATACATATTCAAAACAACACTACATTCTTAACAAGGATACCCCTGTACTTAAGGACACAAGCTGGCTAGAATGCTTGTGCAGTGAGGGGAGCAAGGTGGATGGAGATTGAAAAGGGGATCGGAGAAAGAGGTGGAAAATACAATCTGAGAGAGGCCTTGCCGCCTTGCACAGGCCAGTGATGATGACAAGCTACCGCGTGATTAACCTGAGGCCCATAAGTACAGGGGGATAAGGCAACAAAACCACAGAGTCTGAGTCCTGACTCAGCCGCTCAGAAGCTTGTGATCCTGGGCATGAAGCAGCACAGAATACTCGGCTTCTTCATCTTGAAATGGGAACAATGTGAGGAATCATGATCATGTTGGACAAGCGGCCTGGCCAGAACTGTCGTTCAATAAATAATAATAATACCAATGAAAGTGCACTCTTTTCACCAGTAGTGCTCATGGCTTCGGTCCTGCAGAGCTACAAGCTGGCTTTGTGTCAGTTCCTCTTGCTGGGAATTCCCTGGTGGTCCAGTGGTTAGGACTCGGCGCTTCAACTGCAGGGGACATGGGTTCGATCCCTGGTCAGGGAACTAAGGTCGCGCATGCCGAGCGGTGCCACCAAAAACAAAACAAACAAACAAATAAAAAAACTCTTGCTTTGTCCCTCTCTCAAATCAGGGGAAAGAAAAGCAATCCCTCTCCCTAGCCTCTGGCTCTCTAATCTCCCCGGCCTCCTCATCTGGGCGGCAGCTAAAAAAGAGAGATGTGCGGGGCAAGGTGAAAGTTTATGATTGCAGATATATGTGTATATGCACCTATACGTGTATGAATATATATATATGTGTGTGTGTATTTATTTCCATTAGAAGAAGACTCCTCATCCTATACTTACTGGCTGCTCCTTTCGGATCAATACTTCGGTTGGGTCTTTTGTGAAATGAAATTTATATTCACGCCCACCGTTTCCTTAGTAACAATCTCCGGCAATCAGATCTGCTCTCTGGTGGAAATGGCCTTTGGAAAGTGCCATGCGGTGCACAGTTGCACAATCTTACCTTTGCCAGAAACTGTTTTCTGATGTAGCCAGTATCTTTTACAGAAAAAAAAAAAAAAATAACTACATTTAAGCAGACTTAACAAGGTCTTAAAATAGATATAAAGTGGTTTCACCCCACAAGGGAAATTCTTAAAATACTAAAGTACTGTTTTTAAGCATAGTCAAGTACTTCAGAAAAACGAATTTACATTCCAAACAATTTCTATGCTAATTACAAATGATTCTTTCCCAACCACTAGGTAATATGTTGTGTTACTGTATGTACCTGAAATGAATAAAATTATTATTATTTTTTAACCAATACTCGCTCATTCAAACTAGTCTTTCCACAATTCTACTGGATCTGCACTTTTACTGTATTTCAATAAAAATTTGAATGTTTTTTTCAAATTTGATCCCATAGTTTTGAGGTAAAAACACAAAAACGGATTTATCACAGTTGTGTAAATGAGAGGCTTGCGACTCTCAGATCTCCGCTGATTTTGCCTTTTCCTGCATAGAAAATGGTAAGCCCCAGGATGTCTCGCAACTGCAGACACCAAACCCATGAACTCACTGCACCCGTACCTCTCCCTCCTCAGGTCCCCCTCTCAGGTCCTCACTCTTTTTTGTTTGTTCGTTTGTTTGTTTTTGCGGTATGCGGGCCTCTTACTGTTGTGGCCTCTCCTGTTATGGAGCACAGGCTCCGGACGCGCAGGCTCAGCGGCCATGGCTCACGGGCCCAGCCGCTCTGCGACATGTGGGATCTTCCTGGACCGGGGCACGAACCCGCGCCCCCTACATCAGCAGGCGGACTCTCAACCACTGCGCCACCAGGGAAGCCCAGGTCCTCACTCTTAATGGCCCTTCACTTTTCGAAATGAATCCTCAACTTGCCCTTCTCTATGAAGTCCTTCCCACCAGGGTGTAAACTTGCTGCAAACCACCCCCCTTCCAACCACCCCAATCCCTCTCCCCTTCCCTTCATGGTCGTATTTATTGGTGAAGTCTCTGCTTCCGCACCTCCCACTCACTCCTCAGTCCACCACCTTCTGGCTCTGCCATGGAAACTGATCTCCTGGAGGTTACCCCTGGCCTCCTTGTTGCGAAATCCGGTGCACCCTTATCAGTCCTTCCTTTTTTAACTCGACCTCTCGGCAACATTTGACCGCTGACCACTCCCGCCTCTTGGCTTTCCTGCCACACGCTGCCGGTCTCTCTCTAGCTTCTCTGGCGGCTCCTTTTCAGATGTCTTTGAAGGCCTCTCTTTACCTCTCCTGTAAATGCTGGTGTTCCTGGCTTTCAGTCCGAGGTCCTCTTCGCCATCTGCACAAGCCTACTGCATAAGCTCATCACACCTTGGCTTTAGGCTCATTGATGACGACTTTCAAATCTGTGTCCCCAGCCCCCACCTCCACCCTGACCTCTAGACCTCAAGACTCGGCTGTTTCCGAACAGCTCCTTGGATGTCTCCCAGACATCTCAAATGCATCATGTCCAAAACAGAACTCGTTATCTGTCACCCCAAACCTGCTCTGCCCCTGATGTTCAGAGAACGGTATTACTATCCAAGAAAACACAGGACATCTGTTTATGACCACCTTCTCCCAAACACCATCCCCGCCCCCATCAATTAAACACAAATTCTTGTCCATTCTACCTCCCAGTTATCTTTCCAACTCCATCCACCTCTTTCTGTCCCCATCCTGGTCTCAGCTACCAGCATCCCTCCTCTAGGTTAGTGGAATGTCCCCCTGCTCTCCTGCATCCATCTAGCCCCTCCAACTCATCCTTTACCCTGAAGCCTGGAGAAGTTCCTCTAAAATACAAACGGACACTCCATAATGCTCTCTGCTGAATGTCACTGCCCTCAGGTTAGAGTCTAAACTCCTTATTAACAGAGGCCCCTATTGCTCGATCTGACCTAGCCCGCAGCTCTGACCACATCTCTTTCCACAGCCCTCCTCCATCTCCACGTTCCAGCCACACTAGGACATTCTTGGTGTCTGGGACATTCTTGGTCTGACTACTTGCATTCATCAGTAAATACGTGTAGTGGTGTGATGAAGTGGACTTCGGGGAGAGGCAGACCTGGGTTTGAATTCCAGCTCTGCTGTTTTCAAGCTCTGCCTATGATGTTGAGCCTGTAGACTAACCTCTCTGAGCCTCCGTGTCCTCATCTGTAGAAAGAGGAATAGTAATACCTGCTTTGTCTAGCATATATAGATTTTTCTTTCCAACTACCTGACCCACCTCCACCTCTCCACGCTCACACACTTTTTCTGGGAATCACTCCTTCTTCCCTATTTCTATAGGAACAGTGGTGGTCCCTAATAGCCGTGTTTGTACAACATGACCAAGCCCACTCCCCACAGATGTTTGGGCCAGAGGTTGACACTTGACCCAAGCTGGACCATCAGTCCCTACCTCCTGAATGAGGAGTTGTGACCCAGAGAGCGTCACACCAGAATCTTTCCTGTGCAGCTGTGCTGAGCATACACCTGAGGACTGTCAGGGGCCACATGTTCCTTGTGGATGGGATGCAGAGAATGATGGTCTGCATCAGAGAAGAGGGAAGCAGAGGCACAGATGAAGCAGAGGCCCAGGGAGGAAGAGGGTGGAAACGGAGAAAGAGTCTTGTCCACTTGATATCCTGCTTCTAGTCACTGCCTGAGACCAGCTGCACTGAGCCTGGGAGAAACTGAAGAAGAAAAAAGTTTGTTTTTTCTTAAATAGCTAGACTGGATTTCTATTACTTAGAATCGACACAGTCTTAAGTAATCTACTATCTTACAGAGTTATTGTGAAAGTTAGAAATGAGGTATGTATACATACAGTAGGTAATCAAGAAATAATTACAATAATGTTATTGTTTTTACATTCAAAGGATGGATGACTGAGGAAGGGATGTCAGAACTCTCTGCACCCATTTCTCTAGAATAGTTTCAGAAATAAGGTTCAGGGCACTGTATCATCCCATGAGTATTTTTTTTTTATTGAAAAGGCTAGGTATCGTATTTTGGTAAATTTGAAAGAAAGGAAAAAAATTATGCATAATCTCGCCCTACCAAATTGAAGCAAATATTTGCATACATACTTTACATACTTACGATCATGGGGCACAGGGTATTTTGTGTCCAGTATTTTTCACTTATACAATAAACATTTTAATATTTCTATACAGAATTCATCATCATGAATTATTTAATAACAGTGTATTATGTAATTTATTAAGTCATTCCATATATATATATCCATATACATATCTTTCCTGTTTTCTTCTGTTGTAAATCATGCTGCATTGTGTACCTTTGTGGATAAGTCTATTTTAAATCAGTTTACTTTTTTTAGTTGAAGTATAGTTGATTTACGATGTTATATTAATTTCCAGTGCACAACATAGTGATTTGATATTTTTATAGATTATCCTCCATTTAAAGTTTTTATAAAATATTGCTTTTATTCCCTGTGCTTTACAGTACATCCTTGTGTCTTACTTACGTTATACCTACATTGATTGTTTTAGTTACAAAAGTGAAATTGATATATAGTCATCTTTGAAAATGTTGATAACATAGTCAAGAGGAAAATCTTTGTAATTTCACTGCCTAGAGATAACTCTCGTAAACATTTTGCTAAATATCCTTCCAGCTCTTTTTTATGATAATTAAAACATAAATATTAGAATATACTATATTTTAGTACATATTTTATGACCTGCCTTTCCCCTTTTAACTGTATGTCATAAACATCTTGTTGCATCATTAAAGTTTCTATAACCATGTGTATAGATGTACCTTACAAGAACGATTCTCTCTTTTTGAGTATTCATTTGTTACCAATATTTTACTATTTCAGCTGAAGCTGTGATGACATTCCCGATTTTCAAATCTTTATGCAAGTGTCCGATTACAATATTTCTTTAGGATGAATTCCTACGGCTGGAATTGTAGGGTCAAGAAGTATATGGATATGCTTGGGATAATTCCTAGGAGTGGAGTTCTGAAGTCCAAGTTTAGAAATTCTTCAGGACTCAAAAAAAAAAAAAGGCTGCCTTAATTTCCGAGTGGAATTCTAGTGGGGGAGGAGAGGAGAGTGGTTTTGTCCTCTCAGAATCACCTCCCAGAGGAGAGGCAGGTGGTGCACGCTGGGTTATGGGGACTGGCTCCTGGCCCTCCTCCCTCCCTTCCCTGCACCCTCCAGGGCAAACTCCCCTCCAGTCCCAGGCATTTCGGGGCAATGGCAAAGATCAAAAGACTTGGGTTCCAGGGATTGGTTCCACATTTTACTGGCTAAATGACTCCGGCAAGTCACTTAGGTGTTCTGAGGCCTCAGTTTCTCCACCTGTAAAGTGAGGCTAATTATACCCACTCTGGAGTCCTATAGTTTGTCTTGAAGGTGAAGTAGTAATATATCAATTACAAATCCCTATTCTAAGCTGTGTATTTGTTCAGCCCCAGAAAGAAACAATGGTATTTAGTATCAGGATCCACTTCTGACAGTAGGATGGAGACATGATGGTGGAGAGTATTGGATCATGGGATTTCACCCACCTGACCAGCGCTGGGGCAAGGCAGGAGTAAGCGTCCATAAACCCTTCCCTCTGGCACTGTCGGGATCTATTCTGGGGGCTAGAATGGTGGCCAGCCTACTGTTGTAGTGGCTGCAACAGCAGCGGTGGGATTCTTCAGTTTTCATCTACAACCCTTTCCTCCCCCAAACCCAGGCGGCCCCTGAAGGTTCCCATGACAACAGCACGCCTGGGAAGGACCAGCTTGAGGAAAAACCAGATTTTGCTTTAAGAAAAACTGGTCAGAAGCCACAGGCAAGGCGAGCTGGGACAGGGGCTCTGTGACGGGGCTGGGTCCTGAGACAAAGACCACAGCGGTGTGAGCTCAGGCTCAGTGCTAGGCAGTCTATAGAACAATATCTGACATGTTTGGAACACTTCCTGTGGCCGGACACTATTAAATGTGCTGCTATATATGTATTGACTTGTCTGATCCTCAGGACAAGCCTATGGGGCAGGACCATTCTTTTACCTATCTTACAGGTGAGGAGACCAGCATGGTAAGGTGAAAAACTGGCATTCCGACTTCAGTGCCTGCGTCATGGACCTGTTGGAAGTCATAAGTCTCCTGTCTACAGCCTTTGGCAAGTGATAAAGGACAGCTTCATTCTATCCTCACAAAATTTTTGCAAGATAAAAGTCATTATTCCCATATTACAGATGAGGAAACCAAAGGTCAGAGAGGTTAAGTGATGGGCCCCAAATCACACAGCTAGTAAGTAACAGAGCTGGGATATGAACTCTGATCTGTCTGAGCCCAGAGCCCATGGCCCTTCTCACTAAGGAAATCCATCCGGTCCTTCACATCTTCACCTGGGTACATTTGCCCATAAGCCTGAAGAGGCAGGTCATGGTTGCTTAGTATAGCTTTAGAGGTGTGGGGGGTATGTGTTTCTGTGCCTTTAGCACTGTGCCAACACACACACACACACAAACACTCACACGCATGCACACAGGCCCTGGCAGGCTGATGGAGCTGTCCTACTCCCAGCCCACTCACAACAGGTTTCCCAGGAGTAAACTTGCCCACACCTGCTTGCCTCAGCTGGGAAAGGCTGCTAGGAGGCACGTCTCCCCACCCCAGCTCATGCTGAGTAACCAGGCTGGGGCTTCCCAATGGAGGGAGAAACTTCCGGAAGTCTGTGAGGCCACTGGGACTTCTGGGGATTTTTCTCCTAAAGAGAGTGGGGAGCCTGAACTTCAGAGCTGGGCTGCTTAGGGAAGGGGAGGTTCTGTCGGAAGGACATTGTCCCTATTATTCTTCCAGTGTCCCTTTTTTTACTTAACATACTTAATTACTTGTCCCCTGATTTGATTATTTTCTGGGTGGTGACTTTTATTTTTAAAAGTCCTACAACCCCTGCGGTAAGTGCAGTGGCCTTCTGTGGCCTTCTGTCTCAGCTCTGCTAGACCATTCCTTATTTTCACCTGGGAGCTTACCTTTAAGGTCTTGAAGTAAAGCCACGATATTTGCAAGGGCGGCAACAGAACCTCAAGTTCTGCCAAGTTCCTCTCAGATGGTGGGCTAGATAAAGGGCAGAGACCTGAAGACTGTCTTTTTTTTTTTTTTTTTTGATTAAAAAAATTTTTTTCATTGAAGTATAGTTGATTTACAATGTTTCAGGTATACAGCAAAGTGACTCAATTATATATATTCTTTTTCAGATTCTTTTCCATTATAAGTTATTACAAGATCTTGAATATAGTTCCCTGCACTATACAGTGTTTGTGTATATATCATAAAAACAAACTACACCATAAGTTTGTTTTCTATATCTGTGAGTCTATTTCTTAATCATAGATGATTTCGTTTCTTAGTTTATTTTCTAGGATCTGTATTCTAAAACCTCAGGCTTATAAGTGATTTTAAAGAAGACTTGGTAGGAAACCATAAACAAGACGAAAAGACAACCCTCAGAATGGGAGAAAATATTTGCAAACGAAGCAACTGACAAAGAATTAATCTCCAAAATATACAAGCAGCTCATGAAGCTCAATATCAAAAAAACAAACAACACAATCCAAAAATGGGCAGAAGACCTAAATAGACATTTCTCCAAAGAAGACATACAGATAGCCAACAAACACATGAAAGGATGCTCAACATCACTAATCATTAGAGCAATGCAAGTCAAAACTACAATTAGGTATCACCTCACACCGGTCAGAATGGCCATCATCAAAAAATCTAGAAACAATAAATGTTGGAGAGGGTGTGGAGAAAAGGGAACCCTCTTGCACTGTTGGTGGGAATGTAAATTGATACAGCCACTATGGAGAACAGTATGGAGGTTCCTTAGAAAACTAAAAATAGAACTACCATATGACCCAGCAATCCCTTTACTGGGCATATACCCTGAGAAAACCATAATTCAAAAAGAGTCATGTACCACAATGTTCACTGCAGCGCTATTTACAATGGCCGGGACATGGAAGCAACCTAAGTGTCCATCGACAGATGAGTGGATAAAGAAGATGTGGCACATATATACAATGGAATATTCCTCAGCCATAAAAAGAAACGAAATTGAGTTATTTGTAGTGAGGTGGATGGACCTAGAGTCTGTCATACAGAGTGAAGTAAGTCAGAAAGAGAAAAACAAAACCTGTATTCTAATGCATATATATGGAATCTAAAATTAAAAACTGGTTCTGATGAACCTAGGGGCAGGACAGGAATAAAGACGCAGCCGTAGAGAATGGACTTGAGAACACGGGGAGGGGGAAGGGTAAGCTGGGACAAAGTGAAAGAGTAGCATTGACATATATACACTACCAAATAGAAAATAGATAGCTAGTGGGAAACAGCTGCATAACACAGGGAGATCAGTCTTGGTGATCACCTAGAAGGGTGGGATGGGAGGGTGGGAGGGAGGCGCAAGAGGGAGGGGACATGAGGGTATATGTATACATATAACTGATTCACTTCGTTATACAGCAGAAACGAACACACCATTGTAAAGCAATTTTACCCCAATAAAGATGTTTTAAAAAAAAAGAACACTTGGTAAAGCCAACTAGGTAAATTTTGGCTGGAGCTGAACGAACAAGGAAGAGGGTTGTAGGCGATGGGGTCTAAGGGCCAAAGAAGGGGATATATCATGCAAGCCCGGAAGTCATGTATTGTTGCTATGCAACAAATTACTCCACACTTCAGCAGCTTTCAACAATAATAAGCACTTATTATCTCACATAACAACTTCTGTGGTTCTAGAATTTGGGAGTGGCTTACTGGTGGTTCTGGCCCAGGGTTTTTCATGAGGTTGCACTTATAACATTGATTGGGGCTTCAGTCATCAGAAGGTTTGACTGGGGCTGGAAGACCTGCTGAAGCCTGCCTTGCAGCAGGAAGCTTCTACACGCTTTTCCACTGGGAGCAGAATTAAGGCTCTCTCCCCAACTCCATTAGCTTGACTATCTGCCTCCATTCAGTTCCCCTCCGAAGCTCCCACAGCACGTCCCTGGGGACAACTTAGAAACCATCCTCAGAGGCCTGGACACCTCAGCTTTCTCCAGCAGCTGGCAGACCCTGCCATGCCTGTGCCTCAACCCCATTTCTGTTCCCTGCCAAACTGCCAGGGATCAGAGCAGAACGATCCGATCCAGGGATGACAGCACAGGACAGCCGGCTCTCAGCTTCTCACTTGTGGAGAAACTAGCCACAAAGCCTTTCTTCAGAGGACCGAGACATCCATCCACAGGGTAGCATGGACTCCGCAGTGGCGTGGGCAGGGGGAGAGAGGCTGCAGACTCCAGGAGAAAGAGAGCCAGAGAGTGAGGAAGTGGAGGCTGGTAGAAGAGAGAGCAGAGGCAGGAGGGACCATGGGCAAAATATGTCAATATCATGTTTGTTTTCCCCTCTTGTGGGATGGCAGGGAGGGCACCCCTGCTGCCTTGGGGACAGAGCACCTGTGCCTGCTCCCCTGCCCCCCACGCCTCCAGCCTGGCCCAGGCTCGCGGTGGGTATTTAGTAAGTGCACACCAGAGCTGCTGTTTATGTTGATGAGATGACGGCACAGCACTCAGTCTGCAAAGTCCAGACTTCTGTTTCTCCCACCCCTTGGGAATTTCATAAATAAATCCCTGGAACCGTTCCAAGAAGAATTTCAAGACTTCTCTGCGTGCGCGTGCGTTTCCAGAAACACAAACAATTTTACATGCTGCCTGGTGTGCAAACTCCAAAACAACTCCTGGGGAGGGATGAGGGCCGGACGTGGCAAAGAGATGTTAGAGGGCCAGGTCAGGCCGGGCCGGGCAAGCAGCAGTTCACAGCGGAGTCTGCAGCTGGCTCCGCTAACCGGGTTCGCAGAGGCCCAGCCGCCTGGGTTCAGGTTGCTTGGCCTCCCCTCCCCCGCCCTCTGGCTTTGGCAGTATTCTCCACCAGGTTTTTGCAAAGTGCTGGGGTCTTAAAATAGCATGAAGGCACACACACACTCAGACTATGGTGTCAATTCCCGTACCACAAAATGATCGAAAAGTGAGCGGAGCAGGAACTCCAGGGCATCTTCCTGAGTGGAGAGCAGTGTGAGTGTGAGTTCAGGCCCCAGATGGGTGGGCACATGGCATAAGGAAGGCGATGAAGGAACCGGGAGGAGAAGACAAGATAGAGCCCGTGTCTGAGTGTGTGTGTGACAATGTGACAGCGTTCATAGTCACGTCTGGATTGTGTGTGTGTGTGTGTCTGGGATCATGAAACCGGAGGCCGTGTTGGTGTGACCAGTTTGGCAAGGGGAATATAGACTTCCCTCCTGGCCTGTGAACTCCTGTAGGGCAAAGAACTAAGAACTTCATCTGAATCATTCCCAGGGCCTAGCCCGGTGCCTGGCACAAAGACACTCAAAACATGTGCCAGGATGAATAAATGATGCCTGGGTCCATGGATTTTTCTAGAACAGAAAATGGTAACAGTAAAGATAGTCCAGCTTCAAATGGCAAAATTAGAACTGGGTGCCCCAAAGTTAGTATTTCCTGAACATTGGGAAGGAAATGGAAGTGGTAGGGTTAATGA
Organism: Phocoena sinus; assembly: GCF_008692025.1. Lineage (NCBI taxonomy): Eukaryota > Metazoa > Chordata > Mammalia > Artiodactyla > Phocoenidae > Phocoena > Phocoena sinus. Next base: position 62,098,886 of record NC_045772.1, on the reverse strand, counting down.
TCTGTCTGAGGAAGGAGAGGCTACACACCCAGGAAGGAGAAAGGCTTCCTAGAGCAGTCAGGCTCTGAGCTCGTTCTGAACGATGGGTAGAATTCCTTGACCTGGGGTTCTAGCCAGGAACCCTAGGCTACAAGGATTAACACACTCTAACCAGTAGAAGTGAAAAAAGAGGATTTCCTGGAAAGGTACGTGGGAGTCTCAGAGAAACTGGTTAACGGGAAAATATGGCCAGATCTCATGGGGTCTTGAAGACACTGGACTGGGTATGTGTGGAGGACAATTTGACTGTTAGAGGGGCTGAGGCTGGGGGGGGTGCGTGTGTACAAGCACACCTTGGTGACCACCCCCGGCCTTCTCCCTGCCTTGACTCCATTCCATTCTCTTCTCCTAGCTCATCCTATACCACATGGCTTCCAGTTACTACTCTGTAGTTCCTGCCACCATCTAAGTAACACAGTTTCTACGCCTCCTTGGTTCAAATGCTCATGAAAGGGAAGCTGAATAGCTCAGCCAGTCTATTTACTACTTTCCCTTGGTTCAGATGCCCGACGCTGGTGCAATCATCTGTGGCCAGAGGGCAGACCATGTATTCATCTAGGAGAAGGGGGTGTAGGCAGGTGACAGCAATACCGCCTTGTAATCCACATGGAAAAAAAGGGAGCAGGGGTTGTCCAAGCAGGGGGAAGACTATGACTGAGGACTTGGCAGGTATGCTTGCAAGTGTATAAGTGTGTAAAAGGGGGAGGGATTGAGAGAGAGAGAGAGGAGCCAGGATGACAGAGGAGCTGTCAGAACTGGGATTAGCTGGGTGATCTTGGGCAAATTCTCTGATCTCTCTGTACCTCAGTTCTCCATCTCTACAATAGGGCGAACAGTAGAACTGCTCCCACGGCGTTGTCGTGAAGATTAAATAAATAATCCACAAAGCGCTCTTAGGAGAGTACATGGTCCGTCTCTGTATGCTATTTTTATGTGTAGGGGAAGTAAGTCTGGATGGATATTAAGGGCTTGTCATGTAGAGGTCCTGACTACCAGTTTTGGTTTTGCCCTGGAAAAGTCATTTATCTTCTCTGGACCTCAGTTTTTCCATCTGTAAAACAATGAGGTCAGACTAAATTATCTCTAAAAATCCCCTGCAGATTTAGAATGCCATGCTTTTGGCTTGGTGTCATGGGCAATAGGGAGCTCATATGTTCTCAGGAAGGCAGATGACAAAATGAGAGGGAACACGGGTTTGCTATGGCGTACCTGGTAACTGCAGGAAGGGTGACCAGGAGGTTGGGGAGGTTACAGTGCTAGCAATATCAGAGGTGTATGGTATGAGGTTCTGGAATGGGGGCTTCATTAGGGGCATGGAGAAGAGGGGGGTACAGATAGGCAAAAGCTCAGAGGTCCACAGCAAAAGGAGAATGACCAGGAGAGCCATCCTGCTTGGCCTCTGGGCATGTCCGGATAGAACTAAAGCATGAATCATCAAGGCTGAGGGCACTGGGCCTGTTTACCAAGGAGGCACTGGGGTGGAACGAGGTCAGTGTGGGGGTTATAGTAATCTACAATCATGCCATGGCCTCTGGAGCAGAAAGTGAGGGGGAAAAGCCTGGGGAGGGTTTTTTTCAAGAACAGCAGAGCTCAGCACCATCCCATGGGGCCCCTGAGCACAGACTGCAGCCGCTGACTCTGTCAGGTCCCTAACACTGACTGGGGCTTTCGGGATTCTCAGGCCCATAACAGTGCCTCTAGTCCGCCTCCCATCCTTAGCCACCAGCCACATCACATTCCTTTTACTTCCATTGCCTTAGCTGCCCTCCCTCTGCTTCCCTCAACTCCCGGACCCACCTGTTCTCCCACCAGACCTATACCGCTTCCCCCACCCCTTCAGCCTCCAAACATCCCCTCTTCAGCTCCCACTCTGGGATGCTGAGCATTTCTAGAGGAAACTGTACCATCAAAGAGGCTTGTTATGACCTCAACTTAACGTTCGGCAACTCTGGCTGGGCCCCAGAGCCACCCTGGCAATTACCTTCTGCTTTCCTATGTTCCTGGACACCATCCCATTCCCCACAGTGGCTTTTGCAAATTTTCCCTACTCTCTTCAAGCATGTCCTCCATCATATGCTATCCTGCCTCCTGACCATGTTGTACCAAAACAGGCCATGCCCAAAACTTGACTGAGAACATCCAGGTGACCCTCTCCTGCCTATAAACTTTCTTTCACCTCCTCCTCCAGCTTCTGGCTCCATCACTTACTTCTTCTTCTTCCATATTTTTGAACTCTTCCTGACTCCTTTATTGCAGTCTAAGTTGCAATCTCTCCCTTCTTATTAAAGCAGCAAAACGCAGCAAACACTTCTTTGACCTTGTATGTCCTCTGGAAATCCCCTTTTCTCTCTTTCTCTTCTCTAGTCTAGAAATCTTTATTTTTAATTTGGATTATTTAGCCCATTCATATTTATTGTAATCACAGATGTATTTGAATTTACTTTCACCATCTTATTTTGTGCTTTCTATTTATCTCACCTCAATACTATCCTTTTTTTCTCCCCTTTCTTGCCTCCTTTTGGATTGCTTATATTTTCTTTCTTCCCGCCTTTATTTATTTATTTATTTTAAAGAATTTATTTATTTATTATTTATTTTTGGCTGTGTTGGGTATTCGTTGCTGCGCACAGGCTTTCTCTCATTGTGGCAAGTGGGGGCTACTCTTCATTGCAGTGCATGGGCTTCTCATTGCAGTGGCTTCTCTTGTTACAGAGCAGAGGATCTAGGTGCGCGGGCTTCAGTAGTTGTGGCACACGGGACTCAGTAGTTGTGGCTTGGGGGCTCTAGAGTGCAGGCTCAGGAGTTGTGGCGCATGGGTTTAGTTGCTCCGCGGCATGTGGGATCTTCCCGGACCAGGGCTCAAACCTGTGTCCCCTGCATCGGCAGGCGGACTCTCAACCACTGCGCCACCAGGGAAGCCCAGGATTGCTTATATTTTCTTATTCTATTTTTTCCCTTCTCTTAATCTGGAAGTTATATAGTCTGTTTCCCTTCTAATAGGGAATATCTGACAATTAGTAAAGTAAAGTAGGCATGAATTCATACATAACTTATATATATATATATATATACTTTTTTTTTCTTTTTTGCGGTACGCGGGCCTCTCACTGTTGTGGCCTCTCCCGTTGCGAAGCACAGGCTCCGGACGCACAGGCTCAGCGGCCACGGCTCACGGGCCTAGTTGCTCCACGGCATGTGGGATCTTCCCGGACCAGAGCATGAACCCGTGTCCCCTGCATCGGCAGGCAGACTCTCAACCACTGCGCCACCAGGGAAGCCCACTTATATATATATATATATATTTTTTTTTTTTGTGGTACGCGGGCCTCTCACTGTTGTGGCCTCTCCCGTTGCGGAGCACAGGCTCCGGACGCGCAGGCTCAGCGGCCATGGCTCACGGGCACAGCCGCTCCGCGACATGTGGGATCTTCCCGGACCGGGGCACGAACCCGAGTCCCCTGCATCGGCAGGCGGACTCTCAACCACTGCGCCACCAGGGAAGCCCTATATATATTTTTAAAGACATTTTCTACGTGTATATAATTCTAGGTTGACCGTTATTTTTCTCTCAGCCCTACTTAATTGTTTTTGGATTTTTGACTACATAGATTATATTTCTTGGAATTTTGTCTGTGAGAATTCTTTGTAGCCTGAGTTGAAGGTGGGTCCTCTAGAGATTATTTGCTCTTCTTTCTTCCAGGTACTACCAGGGGGTACTACCAGCCCAGGCCCACTTGAATCTAAATAGTGTATAGTTTTTCAGACCACCCAGGTAGGGTTAATTTGGAATTAAATTAAATGATGCAGGCCAACTTGTAGTTCGGAATTCTCAGGGAAGATGTTCCTCTTTTCTCACTCAGGACCAAGGTTCAAGTCAGGCAATTTTCCTGGCAGCCTCCTGGAGGAGTGAATTATTTCTAGTTCATCCTTTGACCGAGTGTCGTCTTATCTCTTGTGGGTCTCAGATTTGAGCAGAGGAAGATTTATTAGACTCCCACACCTTAGGCAGTCCTGGACTTTCTCATCTGTCCTCTGCATCCTGCTCACCTTCAGCACACCAAAGTTCAAGTTCACCTGGTATACAAATGCTCTCAAGGTGAAAGCCAGCTTTGGTTCTCTGCTTTCCTCTCTTTGTTCCTTAGTTTTTGACTTGAGTATTCTTCACTTTCTTGCTAGTTTGCCAAGCATTTTGGGTTGTTTCTTTAGCAGAAATTTTGCTCAGGGAACCTGGTCTATCATTCTGAAGGAAATTCAAATCTCCCCCTCCCATCACAGCCAAGTTCTTTTAAAGAACAAATGACACTCGCTCTTTTTTAAAAAAAATTTTTTCTTTCTTTCTTACTTTTGGCTGTGTTGGGTCTTCGTTGCTGCATGCAGGCTTTCTCTAGTTGAGGCAAGCAGTGGCTACTCTTTTGTTGCGGTGTACGGGCTTCTTATTGTGGTGGCTTCTCTTGTTGCGAAGCACGGGCTCTAGGTACGCGGGCTTCAGTAGTTGTGGCACGCGGGCTCAGTAGCTGTGGCTCGTGGGCTCTAGAGCGCAGGCTCAGTAGTTGTGGCCCATGGGCTTAGTTGCTCCGCGGCATGTGGGATCTTCCTGGACCAGGGCTCGAACCCGTGTCCCCTGCATTGGCAGGTGGATTCTTAACCACTGCGCCACCAGGGAAGTCTGACACTCAGTCTTTCTAAGCTTTCACCTCTCGTTCACTTGTAGCCCCCTGAAGTTAGGCCTCCACTCCACCTTCCACTGAACCTGCGCAAGTAAAAGTCACCGCTGGGTTTCAAGTTATCAAATGCTAGACTTTCTTTGTTTCCCATCTTACTTGACTCCTTCTCAACATTAGAAACTACTGATCTCTTGAAACACTCTCCTGCCTTGGTTTCCATGATTCTGTTTTTTTCCAGGTTCTTTTCCTATTTCTCTGAGTGTTCCTTCTCTGTCTCCTCTTTCCTGTCTGTGTTGCTGTACTTCCAGAACTACTGCACACCCCTGAGCTGTCTGCGTAACTGTGATATGCTGCTGATTTCCAATCCGTAGCTCCATGGCTCCAGGTTCCTACAAGAGGCCCTTCAAACTCAGTATGTCCAATGGGAGCTCATTTTCTTCTTCCCAAACTTGCTCTTGCTTATCTGCTGAATTAGCCATCAAGCAGCCAGTCACCCACATCAGATTATACTGGAAACATAATGGGCTTCTCTGTTTCCTCCTCACTTCTCACATCCAATCAATCTTGGAGTTTCTACCTCTTTAAAATCTCTTGAATCTATTTTTCTTTCCCATCTCCATTGCTGCTGCCTTGGGTCAGGTCCTCCTCCTATTTTGTCTGAGCTACTGGCTCTTAGGTTTCCTTACCACGAAACCATCTGCACAAAGTTCAAGTTCATTTGGTTCAACAAAGTGGTCTTTCTAAAATACAAATATGATCACTTTACCCCACTGCTTAGAACCCGTCCAGGAATACTGGAGAAAAGGACACTTCCATGTGGACTTCCACATCTGTCTCTCTCTCCCACATTACTTTTCAGCTCCACCACCAGCCCCCTTCACGCTCCACTCTCCGCGTGTGCTGCCATGCCTAAACATTGGGCAATTTTACCTTGGTATCTTTTTTTTTTTTTTGCGGTACGCGGGCCTCTCACTGCCGTGGAGTGTCTTGGTGTGTTGTAAACAAGATGGCAGCTGTGACACTGGGTGGTCTAGTCAGTGGAGCCTGGGGAGTAAGACTTTTTCCCGGAGAAGTAAATCCTGGTAGCTCTGGGGAATCCCATGACAAAGGGACAGAGCAAGGCGGATGAGTAGTTCGTAGATGTGATGTGGGTCCAGTCCTAAGATTCAGGAGGCTTACAGAAGTGGCTGCTTTGCTGAGGTCTTCAGGGATGGGAGAAGAGCCAGGCTGTGGGAGGGAGCACAGGGAGCTTGGCGGTCTGTCTCCGTACTGCTTGGGACCTGAAAGGGAAGGTAGATGCATCATCTGGAAAAACTCTGACTTGAGGAGTTGCTGCAAACTCTCAGGAATAGGGTATGAGGAATATAACGCACCCCTCCCCAACCCCATCAAGTCTAATTTCCCACCTTCAGCTGGCTCTTGAAAACCAGTCTCTGGAAAAGCATGAGATGCTGTGATGTTGAAGCAGCACAGGACCGGGAGGCTGTGGCTTCAACACTAAATTAGACATGAGCTTGGGCGAGTGGCTTACCTTCCTTAGGTCTCAGTTGCCTCACCTGTAAATTGAGCACACCCTGACATGCCTCAACCACTTCATAGGATTATAGTAAAGACTAAATCATCATCATCACGGTAGCTTTTCTTTTTATATCACTTCCTAGGTGTCAGAGACTGTGCCAAATGCTTTAAAGACAGTATCTTCATCCATCCCCACAATATCTCTATGAGGTAGAACTAACAACAGTTCCAATGTACAGGTGAGGGAATTGAGGTTTAGGGAGGTAAAATATCTTGTCCACAGTCAAAGGCTATCAGGTGAGCTGGTATTTGGTCTGTGGACCCAGCGTTCTGATTCCCTGGGCTGGACCTTCAGCTATGTGACTGCCCTTGTAATTTAGGAGTAAAGCAACCACAGGTCCCCTCTGCGACTCTTGGCCTTGCAGCCACAGTGGCGGCACTTAGCAAGGTATAAGGAAGGACAGTTCCTCTCCCTTGGTCTCAGTAATGTGCTCCTGAGGGGTCAGCTTTCCCTTCCCAACTGCGTGTGTTGGTGAATGTCCTGTGTTGAATAGTGTGCCCCCAGAATTCATGTCTACTCAGAACCTGTGAATGTGATTTTATTTGGAAATAGGATCTTCACAGATGCAATCAAGTTAAAATGATTTTAACTCATACTGGATTAGGGTGGGCTCTAATCTGATGACTGGTGTCTTTATAAGAAGAGAGAAATTTCGACACAGAGATGCAGACACAGAGGGAAGACAGCCATGTGAAGACGGAGGCAGAGATTGAAATTATGCTTCCACAAGCCAAGGAACACTAAGAATTCTGGGAACCACCAGAAACTAGAGACAAGAAAGGATTCTTCCCTAGAGCCTTCAGAGAGAGGATGGGGCTTCTGACCCCTTAGTTTCAGATTTCTAGCCTCCAGAATTGAGAGAACAAATTTCTGTTCTTTTAAGCCACCCAGTTTGTGGTACTCTGTTAAGGCAGCCCTAGGAAACTAACACAGTAACCTTACACCGTGCCCGCCACAGCTGGGAGCCCTTAAGGGTGGGTGGAACAGAGTTTGGGAGACCAGTTAGATAAAATGGAGGGGGGAATGCCCATTTTGGGGGCCTGAGGCAGAGCAGTATAAAAATAAGGTGTTTGCTCATCCAGCTACTGACTCTTGTGTACATGGTGCCTCTGCAAGACTTTGCACATGTGTGTTTGTGTGTGAGTTGTGTCTGGGGAGTGTGTCTACAGTCCAGTTTTTTTCTTTATATGAGGAGGGGTGTTCTTCAGGTTTGTGACAACTTCAAAGGTGGGGATTCCATTTGAGAAGCTCCCCCCTACCCCGACTCCCACCTTTGGTCATCCTCTCCACCCTTACATCTCAGATGATGAAATTGTGCTTAGAGAGGTTAAAAAGCTTGCCTACGTTTTCATGCCAGTTAGTAAGAAAAGGAGGTTTCAGATCCAGAACTCTGGGTCCAAAACCCTGTCCTTTTTGTGATCTCAAGCGCTTTTTCAAGCTAAGGAAAGTGAACTCTTTTCAGAAAGATATGGGTGATTCAGTTTACCTTTTATAAGCATTTTTTTCTAAATTTGAAAGTAACACTAGCTTATTTGTAAAATATTTAGAAAATACTGAAATGTTTACAGAAAAAGTAAAAAATTATTCTGGTGATAACTACTGATAATATTGGCAATTTCTTTTCAGTCTTTTTCCATGCAGATATATAGTGTCAACAAAATTAGAACAGTACTGTAAATAGTTTTGTATTTTGCTTTTGCATTTAACATCTCATGGACATTTTCTCACGTCATTATTTTTACAAACATAATTTTTAATTACTAAGTAATGCTCCATCATATGGATGGGCCATAATTTGTCTTCTATTATTGAGTACTTGTTTCCAGCTTTTTACAATGATGAACATGTAACAGTTAACATTTCTCACAAATATTTGTCCTCATCTCTGTTATTTCTTGAAGACAGGGGATAGGGATATGAACATTCTAAGACATTTTATACGTAATGCCAAATTGTTTACCAAAAGGGTTCTACCTACAGCAGAGTGGGAGTGCTTCACACGGCACCCTCACCAAGACTGAGTACTGTCATTAAAAAGCCCGGTACGTTCTGAAAAGGGGCATCCCATGATTCGATCACACAGGTGGCTGTGCGTCCTGCGGATCGCAAGGGGCCACTTGGGGCTGGGAGACTAGTTAGGAGACGGTTGCGACGATCGCGATGGGACGTGACGGGAGCCTGAGGCTAAGCAGTAGGGATGAAGGGAACGGGAACACGCACGGCACTCGTAGAACATTCGATGCGGGGGATGGGGGTCGGTGCCGTTAAGATCACGCTGCGCTGCGGGGAGCGCAGGACAGAGCAGAAGTCGCGTGTCCGGCTCGGCCTCCTCTGCGCCACGCTCTGCACCCACGGGTGAGGTTGGCCGAGGCGCGAACCCCTCCCACCCCTTTAACTGGGACACTCCCCTTTAAGGCGGGCGCCCGCGCGCACCCGGCCCCGCCCTTCGGGGGCGCGCGCGGCGGCCGCGGCGCCGGCTCCGCCGGGAGTGCACGTGCCGGCGCCGGGCGGAGAAGAGGGAGGCGGGAGCCGGGCCGCGGGAGGAGGGGAGGCGCCGGGGGCGCGCGCGCGCGCGCTGGGCGCTGCTGGGCTGCGGCGGCGGCGGCGGCGGCGGCGGCGGTGGTGGTGGTGGTTACTATGGCGGAGTCGGCTGGAGCCTCCTCCTTCTTCCTCCTTGTTGTTCTCCTGCTGGCCGGCAGCGGCGGGTCCGGGCCCCGGGGGATCCAGGGTGAGTCCCGGGGCGGGGGCCAGGATGGAGAGAGCCGGGCGAGGGCGAGGCCTCGCGCAGCGGCCCCTGGCTACAGCGCGCCCCCTCCCCACGCACTCAATATGGCCGGGCGGGGGGCGCGGGGGAGTCGTGGTGACCCCCAGTCGGCTTTCCCCGACCCCCGAGGCGCGGCCGTCCAGCCGGGACCGAGCTCACGCCGGGCCCCTGGGAACCTGATCCCTCTTCCCGGCGAAACTGGATTCGGGGAGCTCTCGGGGGTCGCGCTCCCAGCACCCCCATGTTCCATAGAGGGGAGTGCGGGCTTCCTTCCCCAGTATTTGGAGGTCCACGTTTCTGCCCCTCAGCATGTCCAGGGGCGGTGGTCTTCGTTCCCTCTCTCCAGATGCTCCTTGGGGGGCGCCTTTTCTCCCGCCAAGATTGTGGGGCTCGGGCGATGGGGTCTTTGCCTCTCCGAGGTATCCTCATGTTGAGAGTCCTTGCGCACCTCAGATGAAAGGGGAAGGGGTCTCAAACCTTTCCTTGAGCTCCTGCGCTCGGGGTGCCTCTTCCCCTCCTTCTCCTTCCTCTCTAATGTTCTGGGAAAGCGAGTCACATTTCCCCTTCGCGCAGTCCCTTGAGTTCAGTGGGGCCAGCCCCCCCCACCCCTCCAATACACATGCCCCGCGGAAGCTCTGTGGAGGCAATGGGACCAACAGGGCCCTAAACGTTTTGGGAGCTTGGCTTTGGAATCTCTCGAACCCTAGGAAACCTAGTTCCAGAACAGTTAATCTGCATCTAGGTGTATTTGCTTTTCACCTCGCCTCTCCCACCCTACCCCAGGGGGCCCATTCACTTCGTCACTTTGTGGATGCCTTTCAGGTGACATCCTAGAACCTGCCTCCCACCCCCAAGATCATTTAAAGACCCCAGCACTGGAGCCGCTCCCGGCCCTTGGGCAAGATTTATTTACCTTCCCGCACAGCCCCTTCCCTACACACTCCCCCACCTCACACACCCCTTACCTTCCAAACCCCACAGGCTTCTGCTCCCTGGTAGCACCCGCACCCTTCCCGCTGCAGAGGTAGCCCCTTTCTGTGGGACACTCAGCTGGGTGTCTTGTTTGTGAGGCTTGGGGGGCAGCCTCACAAATGCGTGTTGGCATTGGGGTAGCAGATGAAGGTTATACTTGGCAGTTATATTGAAGTGATTATTGACCCACAGATAGATCTGGGAGAGCTGATCCAGGTCTGTATCGGCTCCCGATGTACAAAGCCTGCTGCTTTGACTTCTCAGCAGCCCCTAACCTTCCAGCGGTGGGAGATCAAATGTATGTCCTGTGGCTCTCTTCTCTCCACTAAAAAGAATGGTTCTTAGGTGGGTTCTGGCTTCCTTCGTAAACCAGACAATCAACAAAAGACCTCATCCCACTTTGGAGTCTCAAAAACAAGTTCATTACCTCCAGCCTTGATATTTGTTCCCAGTGGTGCAGCCTGTGCGGTGGGGTCTTTGTTCACAGGCTAATGCTTCTGCTAAGGCACCTCACGCGTGTTCCTGGGTCTTCGCTGCTCTGTGGCATAGGTAATGCGTCGTGGGGTCTGATAGACATGGTGAAGGTGTATGCACACAGTCTGACGTTGGTGGTAAATTAATGGTTTTCATGAATGTTGTTTGCTGGGCCTTATTATGGGCCATGTTCTTGGAGTGTGTAACACGATGTTATTTCTCTAGTAGGGTAGTAAGTAAGGAGACTCAGCCTTCAGGTTTGTTATTTTACATGTGATGAATAAATCTTTAAATTCCTTCCATAGGAATTTGTATCCTGTTCCTAATATATCCAAGATTTTTAACAGCCGTGTCCCTGTTGGTTTGGTGTAGTGTCTGGTGGGATATTTCTTGTTGTGAGCCTTGAATGTTTAATTGATAATCCAGCTGGTTCTGAATGGGGCAGAGTTCATTTTCCGTAACCTTCCTGAAATGGATGTTGTTGGCGTGAGGATGGGTGGGCATGATAGGAAGTTGCTTTCTTTTTTTGGTAAATTGGGAATTAGGTTGTGTGTCCAGCAAGCATTCTCGAAGGCCTTTAAATTTGGCCAGACACTACAGTTTTTTCCGGGACACATCTAGTTGCCAATAGTGCATGCTACAGAGACCACTGTTGCAAAAGGCTTCAAGTAAGACATCAGTTCTGGGAAAATAGAGGCTGTGGGATAACAAGAAGTTGATTGCTGTCCTCCCCTGCACTTCCTCTGTTGTGATCCTCGAGGCGGGCTGGAGGAATGACAGAACCAGCCAGCCCTGATGCCTGGTACTTGGACAGGACATGAGGGCAGCAAGGGGTCGGTGTCTGCGTTAAATAGTGAACTAATGTCGACTTAGTAAAAGGCCAGTGATAAGAAGCATGAGTTCCAGGTTATAAACAGCATCATTTGATAGGTGGGCCATGTTTTAAGGCCTGCCTTTGGAATTTTCACATTAGTACTTGAAAATGTAAAATTGAATTAGTGGCAGGAGAGCGTGATATTTATTTCTTAAGACAAAAGTAACAAGGGAGACATTTGAGGTTCTGATAGGAATATTTTTAATTTCTGTGAGTAAACTAAAAATTTAATTTCAGGCCAAGTCTTGTAATTTTGTTGAGTGGACATGAATTCGAACTACGGTGAAAGTGAACTCTCATAGAGAAAAAGAGAATCTCAGATTAGTTTTGTTAAGAGCTCCGGGAACAGATGTGATTAAAACAATAAAATGGCTACTCTGGTTAAAGGTTAGAGCCAGATGGAGGGAGGAGGCTGGTTTCCAGCCCCTGAACTTTGCTCCCTTACAGGTTGTCCTTGAATAAGGCACTTAACCTTTCTGTGACTGCCTCAGTTTTGCCTCTGTAAAGTAAGGAACTGGTCTGTGTTGCTCTTATTGGGACATTTGTGAGACTGACTTACTGATAGCCAGTTGGCTGGGAGGTATTTTTAGACACAGTTTCTGACTTCAGAGACCAGGCAATGTTGGGTTACTTTTTATCTTATGGGGCAGAGTAATTCTTGGGATTGATAGAAGCATCATATGTCACAGTGTGGTTAATTTCTTCTTCTTTGTGCATTTCTGTGGACCCGGTTCAGATTTCCTCAAGTTAATTTCTGTCTCTTGACAGGCCCTTACATCTTAGGCCGGGCAGCATACCTTTGCTAATCAAAGGCAGTCTGGAGGGAGTGACCTGCTTTAGGCTTTATTGGTTTGGCAAGGTTTTAATTCTTACGCAACGCCGGGTATGTTTATGGCACTATGTAAATGTTACATAAGAACATGGAGGCTGAGAGGTGGCCAGAATGGTGCCTGTGAACACAGGAAGGTTAGACTGAGGACTTCATCTGAAAGGACCTTGGGAATCTGCAGTCAGTACAGGAAGAAGCTGCGCTTCATTTTTGTCTAAAAACCTTTTTAGATGATTGTGTCTTTCAGGTGGACTGCTGTGTTATAAATAGGTTTATTCTCCACCGGTGAGCTAATTGTAACCTTGCTACCAAAATATGAATCAGGAGATGATGATGAGGTGTGCTGCTTCTTCCAGCATGGCCTGTTGAAGCTGCTTGTTGCATTTTGGAGCACGAGTTGAATTGCGTCGCGGTCTGTTCTCATAATAACTCAGGAGTACGGGGTGTTGAGGTGGAATGGAATTCTCAGTCCACGGTGCTTGAGATCTTCTTTATTTCTGAAGGTTAAATTAGAATCCTGAAGTGGCTCTTTTGTTTTAATTTTGAAATCCTTATTGTTTACTGTTCAGTTTTTGCTCAGAGCAGCCGTGAACATTAATTCTGGAATCCCGCCTCTTTGTCTCGAGTTCTTGTGCTATTTGTCTGTTACAGTAGGGTTGAGGTAAGAGGGTCTTACCTCATTTTCCTCTCTGTATTCACAAGAAGAAAATCCTGGAGCCCTTTTGCTCATCAGTTCCCCCCGATGCTGGAAGTGCTGCGGGCCTCCGGAGCCCATCAGTTCCGCCTGGCCTAGGAGTGTCCAAACCTTTGAAGGGAATCGGCTCCGGAGCCGTCAGTCCCCGGCAGTCTCGGCTACATTTCTGTCACTCTGCAGGGGCGGCATCACGGCCAGGTTCGAGTCCAGCTCTCGGGTTTTGCTCTCCTCAGCTTCTCTCACACGTGGTTCAGCGTGCGGCTGGGCCTGGAGGCAGCATCTCTGCTCTTGCCTGTTCTCTCTGCTTGCTGGCTTTTCCGTCGCGGATAAATACCGTTCCAGAGTGTAGCTTTCTTCTTCCTCTGTAGAGTCTCGGGAGCTTGGTGCAGCTGTGCAGCTGCCATCCCCAGCAGTCTTACCTGCCCACGGGTGTCTGAGACAGCGCCACTTCAGGCAGCTCTGGTGTTCTTTTCGGGTTTTCTTCTCTCTCCACTTAGTCCGAAGCCTGCATTTGTCTCGCTAAATATTTTGAATTTAACACGATGAAAGTAACTGCCTTTCCCTTTAAAGTATCAATCCCCCTGATATTTACACAATTACATATAGGAGGTTTCTTTATTCATTCCGTTGGGTATGTGCCTGGAATGGTTCTTGGCATGAGGAGGGAACAGGGAACAAGGTGGACAAGAATCCCGAACTCTCATGGAACTGACTATTGCAGTGGCTCAGACCGAAAATAAATGAGTAAACACAGTTATCAGTCATGAGGGCTGTGAAGGCCATAAAACAGGATGGTGTGCTGGAGTGCGCGGGGGACTGCCACTTCACATCCCTGTCCGCTTCACTGTTTCGTCTGTAAAATGGGGCTAATCCAGTCAGGTCGTGGTATTTGCCGTAACTGTGTTCTGTGAGGCCCACTTGAACACAGGATTCGCAAATACTGGACCACTGCTCCTGGGGGAGACACAAGGTTAGGTCCCTGCAGCTGCTGGTCACACGTTTTCATCAGCTGATTGGTACATAACCTTGTGTTGTTCGTGTTTCTGTTTAAAGACACCTCATTTAATTTACACTGTTGATTCATTAACATTGAACTCAGGGCCAAGAGCACTATAATGCATGCCTGAATGAAGCTTATTCAGTGTATGTATTTTCTTTCTCGTAAGGCACGTCACTGTCTTCTCGAGCTTCGGGACACTAAGCTACTGCTCTTGGGGGCTGTCTTAAACAGTGAAATCACCAAGGAAAAACACAAAAAGCCTGGCACTGAACATACCATGAGAAGGACACATATTAACAGTATGAGCTGAAACAAGAAGCCAGAGCATTGCCTTGTTCAGCCTCAGCGGGAACGTGTGCATTGGGTGACTCAAAGTTTTCACCACTCTGCGCATGTCTGCAAATGACCATGAAAGCACTGAGAGTATTGATTTGGGGGTTATAAATAAATTTTAGCAAGTGGGCAGATTCACAGATACGAATCCACGAATAACGAGAATCGACTGTATCTTGTTAAAAGCCATACAGTGATTGTGGCAGAGAGAAAATTATATGATGTGGAATTCCCAGGATTCCTGAATGGTTTCACTGAACCAAAAGTTTAATGTATACAGTTAGGAGTCCCGTTTCCAGCCTGTGAATAAACTAAACAGGTATATATATACGTATATCGAATACTGCTATGGTGATCTAAAGGTTCCTTTAACCCTTGAGCACCTACCATATACCTGGCACTGCTGTAGGTGCAGGGATACAACAGTAAGCCAAAGGAGACAAATGCTTTCCTTGGTGAAGTGTACCTTCTGGCTGGTGAAATAGACAATAAAGAAATAAAGTACAGGGTGATTCTGTCTACCACAGTCCCCCCGCTGCTCTCCTCTCCTCAAGTTTCCTAGCCTTAGGTACATACACACCTTTTCCCGGTTACTCAGTCACACATGAATGCAGGTAGTACAGTTGACCCTTGAGCAACGTGGGTATGAACTGCATGGGTCTACTTATACTTGGATTTCTTTCAGTAAATACAGACTAGAGTACTGTACGGTCCAAGGTTGGTTGAATCCGTGGATGCGGAACCACAGATCCAGAGGGATGATTGTTGTGTTATACGTGGGTTTTTGACTCCATGGTGGTCAGTGCCCCTAACCCCTGAGTTGTTCAAGGGTCAACTGTATTGTGAAGGGGTTAAATCAGTGCACCTCCAGGTAGGCAGGCTACCGTAGTGGGCCTGACCTCATCAGGCTAGCCCTTTGAAAGCAGAGCATTTTCTCAGCTGATTGCAGAAGAGGAAGGCAGAGATGCTCCAGCTGGCTTGGAAGAAAGTAAACATCCATGTATGAACTGCCCATGGGAGCCGCATGAGCAGGAGCTGCAGGCTGACCAGGAGCTGAGTGGTCCCTGGCCATCAGCGAGGAGGGGAATGGGGGCTTTAGTCCTTCTTCCACGGGGCATTAGAGTTTGGCAGCAACGAGTGGGTTTGAGAGAGGCCCCAGCCCTAGGTGAGAAAGCAGCCCCAGCTGACATCAGTCATGCTGCACCTGGTCTTCTGACCTGCAGAAACTGTGAAATAGGAAATAGGTGTTGTTTTTAAAAATGTGTGTGTGGTGAGTCAGATGGTGATGTGAGGAGAAGGAAAACAGGAGAGGGAAACAACAGAACTCTCCCAAGATAGGCTTGCGGCTCCTTGAGACCTGGTACCCTGTCATCCCATGGATGGACCTTGCATGTGGAAAGAAGTCCTTTGACCACATGCGGCTTTCACCTACTGCCTGTTGCCTTTTCCTAGATATTTGTGAGTGTTTGGAGGAGAGAGGAGATGGTGGGTGCTTTGGAGATAAACTTTTTAGATGGTTTTGATGTTTTGAGTTGAGGAATCTCAACTTGTGAATTGAAGGATATTTTTTTAAATAAGTATTTGTGTCGAACCTGCCTTACCCCAAATCTTTGCATATTGTCTTGGTGTATGTTTGTATACATTACATTCTACACTTGTAGTAGATAAGCTTGAATCACGTTCAGTCAACGTTCATTCCTAATACGCAGGGCCAAGCTTAGTGTTGAGAGGGATACTGAGGAGCGAGTCTGTCCTTGCCATTGAGACGTTTACACACAAATTGACTTCTGCTTGTGAGAAGAACCGTAAAACCACAAAGAGCTCTGACCCTTCTCATTCACTAGGATGACAGCAGTGATAAAAGCACCTGATTTACTGAATGTATACTGTCTACTCAAGTGTTACACGGAGCCTTTGTGCTACATCGCTTACTCTGTACAACTGTTCTCTGAGGCACTCTCATCCCCATTTTACAGATGAGAAAACTGGGACATAGAGAGGTTAAGCGGTGGGCCTAAAGTCTGTCTGACTCCAAAGCATATGCTCTAAATCCTGCACTCTACTGTGTACTGTAATGACTATTAAAGTAGCTTTCTAACCAGTCCCTGCCTCCTGTCTCTCCCTTGTCATCCTTCCTACCACTGGATTTAACTTTGGAAAGTGCACCTTCTGTGTCACTTTTTTGTGGCCTCCAGGATCAACTCCAGACCCCTTAGCCTGGCATCACAATCCATGCAGTCTGGCCTAGTCTCCCTTACTGCCCTTGTCTCTGACTGGAACCATGGCGTTGTTGTCACATCTCTTTACTTTGGACCTAACACGCCTTGTGCTTTTCTTGGTCTTGGCCTTCTCTTCTTAGCCTAGTCCAAATCCAGCCATCCTCCAGTGTGGGACCCACTTTGTCTTCCTCCTATCCCCCAGCCAGTGACTCCATCCTCTCTGCTTTTCTCTTTGGTCCATATCAGTGGTATAGAGGTTCACACTGGTTTATAGTTTTCTGCTTCTCCCACTCTCGCTTCTCTACCCCCTAAAAATTGATGCTAGGAGCTACCTTATTTTTCTTTATATGTCTTCGTCCTATCACAGAGCCTTGCGTATTTTAAGTACTTAATAATTTAATAGAATTCATTCGTCTCTTTTCCATCCTCTCAGCAAAATCCTAGGTAAATAATTCTAGTTCTGTCCTGCTGTAATTTTATTGTCTCCTGTATGTACAGTTTTTATCCCAGTCTTTCAAAATGCTGCAAACATTTGTGACTTGCTTGGAACATCCTAATCACACTTCCTACCTCACCTCTTGCATCTCTGTTTATTCTACTCTGTTTATTCTACCACCTACCCATTTTATTCCAGCCAGATGAACTTGATCTCAACCTCTAGTTTTATTCTCCGTCCTGGCTGATTTTGTTTTCTCCTTCATTGTCCCGGTTGCCTGAAACAGTCATTCCTATCCCTCTTCTCCCTCAAAACTGTGATGTACACTGTGGCCTCTCCACACATCCATAGTATAGTAAGTAGGTCAGGAAGCAAATAGGACTGCCACTGATAAATACCGTCCCCTGCTCTAATGAGCCACGAGTGTGTCTGCTTAAGTACAGCAAAGAAAGAAAACAGAATGGTTGTACACGTCAATATAAACGTGTCAGTAAAGGAGAAATACCAAGTTACTAGTAGGCAGTCTGAATGTGACAGCTGAGTCTGTACACTTAGGTCCCAGGAACACTGGACATGCTCTGTCATAGTGATGCCACTCCTTCTAGCTTTACCTTGATGTTCTCCTGGGCAGCAGGTGGGCCCTTGCTAGATGTTCAGGCATTTACCGTCAGCCATAAGTTAAGTCGCAGTGACAGGTCTCCTTAGCATAAACATCAAACGTCTTTTTTGAGTGAGAACAAAGCTTTCATTCTCTAGACCTGAGGCTTAAGGGTGACTTGTTTAAACAGCTCTCTGGGGTTGGGTTTGTCTCCAAGTAGAATGTCAGAAAGGCAGTTTGTAGAATAGATATAGTGTGGAGCTGGCTTTTCAAACACCTTTCTTTTATGCAAAACCCACTCTGAGACCTTTTCCCAGATTGAAATTAAATACCAAGCTTATCAAATGTCTTATTGTTAAATCTGTGCGTTTTCCCCCCTCGTCATACAAATAGCTTCCTTTATTAAGTCAGTTACATTTTTTTCGTAAGTGCTTTTTACCAGTATACTTTTTGGATGTTTTAGATACCACCAACTACACATGTAAAATTTGACTTTATTATGGCTCTTGGGCGCTTAAGAGTTTTTGTTTTGTTTTATTTTAGTGTAGTTTTACAATCTAATTCTGACGATTGTGAAAGCTGGAAATGCAGCTTGAGTCTTTGTTAGTAATAGCATCTGATTGCCGTATTTTAATGCAGCAGGACTTTTTTGCCTGGTACTGTGTCAGTTCTGCAGCGTCACCCGCTGTCTTCCCCCCAACCCCCCACCCCCCGGAGAAACAAACATTACCTCTACTTTGTGATAGTTTAGTGCCAGACACCTCCATTTTTAAACCCGATTCAAGATTTTCATAAACATTTTGGCAGTTGTCTAAATCAGTAGTTGCTGAACAACTTTTTTCTTTGTTTTTTTTTTTTAAATTTATTTATTTTTATATTTAGCCGCGTTGGGTCTTCGTTGCTGCACGCGGGCTTTCTCTATTTGCAACGAACGGGGGGCTACTTTTCGTTGCGGTGCGCGGGCTTCTCATCGCGGTGGCTTCTCTTGTTGCGGAGCACGGGCTCTAGGCTCGCGGGCTTCAGTAGTCGTGGCTCGCAGGCTCTAGAGCGCAGGCTCAGTAGTTGTGGAGCATGGGCTTCGTTGCTCCGCAGCATGTGGGAACTTCCCGGACCAGGGCTTGAACCTGTATCCCGTGCATTGGCAGGCGGATTCTTAAGCACTGCGCCACCAGGGAAGCCCTTTCTTTTTTCTTTCTGTCTTCTTAAAGCAGTAAAACTCTTTCAAAAATGAAAATGTAGACAGGTATATAAAATGGATAAAAGCGTGTCCACTCTGGCAGAGCCCCTTCCCTCTCAGATTGCTAGGCTGAGATCTGTTGAATGAGACTTATTAATCGTGGTGCTATTTGCGGATCACTGTGCTGGGTACCAGTGAGAAAATGAAGAAGAGAAGGACACTGGTTCCCTCCTTTAGGAGTTTACAGGTTCCTGGGACATCTGAGAGCCTAGGGACTTGGGAAGGACACTGTACCTCCATTTTTTTTGGTATGCTCGTGTTAGGTTGTTGTTATTGTTTTGTAATTGAGATTATATTATACATACGATCTTACAGAGATTTATGGTATTTTAAAAATTGTGGTAGAACACATTTAACCATTTTAAAGTGTATAATTCAGTGGCGTTAAGTACCTTCATAATGGTACACAAACCATCACCACTCTCTAGTTCCAGAACTTTTTCTTTACCCTGAAGGAAACCCAGTAACCCATTAAGCCAGCATTCCCCATCTTCTCCCCCAAGCCCCTAACAACCACTAATAATGCTTTCTGGATATTTAATATAAATGGACCCATACAGTATGTGGCTTCTTTCAATTAACATAATGTTTCAGAGTTCATCCACAGTGTAGTGAATATCAGTAGTTTATTCCCCTTTATAGCTGAATAATACTCCATCATATGAATATACCACATTTTGTTTATCCTTTCTATGTTTGGTGGACATTTGGGTTTCCACCTTTTGACGGTTGTGAATAGTGCTGTTATGAACATTCGAGTACAAGCTTTTGTTTAAACACTTGTTTTCAATCTTCTGGATATACACCTAGGAGTGGAATTGCTGGGTTATATGGTAATTCAATGTTTAACTTACCGAGGAACCATCAAACTGTTTTCTATAGTGGCTGCACCGTTTATGATCCTACTGTCAGTGTATAGGGTCCCAGTTTCCTCTGAGTCTGCACCAACACTTTCTTATGGCCTTCCTAGTGGGTGTGAAGTGGTTTTGATTTACATTTGAATTTGAAATTCATTTGCATTTGAGATGATGTTGAACATCTTTTCATGTACTTTTTGGTCATTTGTATATCTTTGGAGAAATGTCTGTTCAGGTCCTTTGCCTGTTTTAAAATTATTTTTTGTTGTTGTTGAGGTTTTTTAAATATAAATTTATTTATTTATTTTTGGCTGCATTGGGTCTTTGTTGCTGCACGCGGGCTTTCTCTAGTTGTGGCGAGTGGGGGCTACTCTTCCTTCCAGTGCACGAGCTTCTCATTGTGGTGGCTTCTCTTGTTGCGGAGCACAGGCTCTAGGTGCGTGGGCTTCAGTAGTTGTGGCACGAGGGCTCAGTAGTTGTGGCACGAGGGCTCAGTCGTTGTGGCTCGCCGGCTCTAGAGTGCAGGTTCAGTAGTTGTGGTGCACAGGCTTAGTTGCTCTGCTGCATGTGGGATCTTCCCGGACCAGGGCTTGAACCCGTGTCCCCTGCGTTGGCAGGCAGATTCTTAACCACTGCACCATGAGGGAAGCCCTGTTGTTTAGTTTTAAGAGTTCTTTACATATGCTGGGTGCAAGACCATTACTAGATACATGATTTGCAAGTATTTTCTCCCATTCTATAAGTTCTGTTTTCTTCACTCTTTTGATATTGTCCTTTGAGACACAAAAATTTTTTAATTTGGTGAAGGCCAATTCATCTATTTTTCTTTTGTTGCTTGCGTTTTGGGTGTGATATCTAGGAGACTGTTGCCAAATCCAAGGTCATGAAGATATACCCCTATTTTCATTTTAAAAGTTTTAGAAGTTTTCGAATATAAGTTTTAGCTCTTATATTTAGGTCTTTGACTTACTTTGAGTTAATTTTTGTATATGGTGTGAAGTAATGGTCCAACTTTATTCTTTTGCATGTGGATTTCTGGTTGTCCAGCACCGTTTGTTGAAGACTAGTCTTGCCACCCCCAAAATGTTGTAGACACTCTTGTGTAAAATCAGTTGATGATAGATGTATAGATTTGTTTCTGGACTCTCAATTCTATTCCATTGATTTATAGTCTGTACTTCGGGGAGTAGCATACTGTTTTGATAACTGTAGCTTTGTAGTAAGTTTTAAATCAGGATGTGTGAGCCCTCCAACTTTGTTCTCTTTCTCTTTTTTTTTTCCTCCCAAGATCATCTTGGCTATTCAGGATCACAGAGTTGTGTAGAATTGTAGTCTTTGTTCTATCCCAAGTAAGCTGTAGGGAGTTTGGATAGGGTCCATGGAAGAATAATTAAAATAATCATGGGTTGTAATAGGCTGTTCTTATCAGTTTGGCCTGCCTGATGGATGCTGCCATCTGGTAAGATGAGGGCTCAGAGGCAGCTTATGATCAAGTTGTAAAATCGTGAGGAGGAAGGGTGGCACGGGCTATTTGGGCACCACATTTTAGCTCCTGTAGAACTAGAAGGTTGCCCAGTGAAGCTTGGAAGAGGCAGGTTTAGTGTCCCTAAATGGGACCCTGTTCCACGCTAAATTGATGAAACTTACCATCCCCAAGGAGCATATACATAAGCTAAAAATCATAGAAACTGTAGCTTTAAAACATTCGTGGACCTTCATCTACCAGCACAAAGGTGGGTGTTTTGCAGCATGCCTCTTACCTTTTGAGGTCGGTGCCCCCACCCTGCTCCTCCCACATCCTGTCCCCCGGTGATGTGGATTGAGTGGCTGTGAGTTTAGTCCTGGATGGTGGTTCTTGGGAATTTCCAGTAAGCAACAGCCTTACTGTATCCTCCTAGAGTATGCCGTGGGCAGGAGAGAGGGGCCTGCGGTGGGGGTGCCTTTGCTCAGGCCCAGTGTGTTAGTGCCTACATAACATGCAGTGAGACAGAGTCTGCCCAGGTCGGGACTTGTCAGCCTTCCTCCAAACACATCCTGTCTCACAAATCAAATTTGCTTTGACATCTTACCACAGACCGCCTTCTAATCATACTTTGGCACCACGTTCAAATCCTGCCAAAATGTCTTTAGTTCAGGTTTGACTAGCTTGTTAGTAACAAAATGCTGTGCTAGTGAGAATTTCACTCTGACCACTTTTTAATTGCTTTTCTGTAGATTGGTTTTGTTACTCTTCTGCCATTGGCTTTCCCGATTGTGTTGTTTCTACTACGTAACTCTTTGGTGATGGAACACTGAGAGTTTTAGGTACGTGTTGTTTATGTACCCATGTGTAGTAGGCGGATTTCACCTGATGTGTCACTATGAAACAGATTATAAAGAGCTGTTATCATTAGTCCAGATTTAACTTTTCAAAGAAATCAAAATTAGGTTTGTGATTTAGTGTCCTAGTAGAGTTTTAGTAAATTCAGATGTTTTGTAATTTTATTGTCACTTACTTTGTTTCAATGAAAAATGAATATTAACAGAAGACAATTTAAAGACTAGTCTGTCTTTAAAGTTCAGGAAAAGGTATATGGAATTAAAGCAGAACTTCCCAGTGTTGAATCAGTGATCCAGACAATGTGAATTTAAAAACAAAAGTTGATTCAGATTTCAAGTGGAGGATTTTAGAGGTCATCTGGTTCAACCCCTTCTTTCTGGTTAATGGTGAGGAAAATGAGGTTCAGGAAGGTTAAATGAATTGCCCAAAACCACGCGACCAGTTACTGGCAGAGCTGAGACTCAAACAGCAGTTCCTTGCTGTGGTCTTGCTGTCACTTGGCACTTCCTAATCAGTGGTTAGAGAGACACATTGTACGTGGATGTGTTTACTTGAGTTTTACATTGAAGGGAGGGATTAAAATTCATTG
Source organism: Phocoena sinus (assembly GCF_008692025.1). NCBI lineage: Eukaryota > Metazoa > Chordata > Mammalia > Artiodactyla > Phocoenidae > Phocoena > Phocoena sinus. The sequence goes on along the minus strand of NC_045772.1, from coordinate 62,076,408 downwards.
AGCATCTATTTGCTAAGCACTTTTTAAATCTCTTATTTCATGTGATTCTTACATAGTCCTGTGAACTAATTAACAGTCCCACTTTACAGATTAGGCAGCTGGGGTGCAGGAAGGTTACTGACTTGCTCGAGGCCATGTGACTAACACTAGAGCTGGTATTTGAGCACTGGGTCTGTGTGGCCTGTTCCTGCCTTGATGCTCTGCTGTGGCTCTAGTGACAGTGACTAACTGAACCTCTGCAGGGGTGTGGGCAGGTGTGATGGTTATTGCAAAAATAGCTTTTTCAGACTTCTCACTCTGTAAAAGCAGAGATGTACACAGATGTGAGCAGTCTTCTCAGAGTACCCACGGCACTTAGCAGATGTGGGCTGATCTTCATACCATCTCTGTAACATAAATGGTATTTTCTGGCTGGGCGGCCGAAGCCCAGATAGAGTCAGGGGCTTATTGCCCAATCCCTTATCACGAAGCCGCATGGCCCTGCTCCCAGTTCCGTCCTCCGTCCCGTCTAGCATAGATTTCACCACTTTTGTTCTTTCCTGTCTTACACCAAGATTGTTTAAGTACTTCCCAAAAATAATGAGCCACGTGTGGGTGTGCTCGTTCTCCAGAATGAATCACTGTGAAAGAGGCCATGAACCAAGGAAAGGAGAGTGCATGTCTGGGAGCAGAGGCTCTGGTTCCCTGCCTGCTAATTGACGGACTCCGAAGTGAGCTGCTTTTCCAAAGGCGGCTGCGGGTCTGGCCCGCGTGTCCCACTGTGCTCAGAATAGCCCTCTGGGAGTTGTTCGCTTTCCCTTCTTGCTTCCCAAAATAGACCTGAGGCTGTTCTCATCGCCGGACGTCGGGGCGCGTGTATTGAGAGGTGTGCGCGCCACGGGGACCCCTTTTGTGCCCGAACGTCCCCGTTGACACAAAGAGGAATGGGCGTTTGCACTCGTGGATGAGTAGTCAGGACTCCAGGGTGAGTCACAGAGGTTTGGGCAGAGTGTTCTGAGAGTCGCAGAAGTAAATTTCAGTTAGCAAGAAGAAGGAAATTTAGGAGGAATTTACTTTTAAAATTCCTTTTATGTTTGGGATCCTAGTCTAAAGGGTACCTGCTTTAAACTTCCTGCCTTTAAAATATAACACTACCCGAGCCCTTCAGCAGGTAGCTGCGTGTTTTGGAATTTCTCCCAGAAGAAAGGGTTCTGATCAGACGCTGTGAGAAAAATCCCACAGGCGGTGCAGTGAAGATCCACACTGTCCGTTTACCTGTCTGTGCTCGCCCTCCTTTGTTTCCTTGGTGGGGATGGCAAGGATCGTGTCACTTACAGAAAGCCTGGGGAAGGAGGGGGTTGGACCCTGAGATATTTAGAATCTGTCTTTGGACTTGAAAAGCCAGGAGATGCCTTCCAGTGTTTTAGAGGAAGAGACAAAGATAGACTGTTTACAGCCGAAAGGGGTGAGTTACGACAGGCTGGTTTTTCACGGGACTGGTCATAAATGTCTCTTCTCCAGGGGCCATAGTTTGAATATGTTCCCTCTTGGGATCCAGATAGTATTCGCTTAGTGTCCAGTCGGGGCCTCGGGTGGGCCCTGCCACCTGCATCCCCGCGGGGTGAATGCTTTGTTCAGCACTGTGAGTCCCACCCTCAGTATCCTAGTGGCTCAAGCCACCCTCCTGCCCATCCCAAGGGGTCAGGGCTGGGTTAGGCTCATGGGAGACAGTGCTGGGGAGAACCAACGGCTGCTGTCTGTGCTATTCTTGTTAGACGGATAAATAAAGGATTTCAGATTCCAGGACTGCCGAGCTGGCTTTCAGAGGCACCAAATTCATTTACAGTAATTTCCTGTCAACAGTGCACACTTACGGATAATACACACCCAGCCAAACTCACTAGTTCCAGAGATGATTGTGTGCACTACCTATTTGAAAGAAAAAAAAATTTATACATATATATATATATATATATATATATATATATAGGGCTTTTAAAAGTGATATCCAGGGCTTCCCTGGTGGCGCAGTGGTTAAGAATCCACCTGCCAATGCAGGGGGCACGGGTTCAAGCCGTGGTGTGGGAAGATCCCACACGCTGCAGAGCAACTAGACCCGTGCACCGCAACTACTGAGCCTGTGCTCTAGAGCCCATGAGCCACAACTACTGAGCCCGTGTGCCATAACTACTGAGCCTGCGCTCTAGAGCCCGTGCTCCTCAACAAGAGAAGCCACCGCAATGAGAAGCCTGCACACCGCAACAAAGAGTAGCCCCCGCTTGCCACAACTAGAGAAAGCCCGCGCACAGCAACGAAGACCCAATGCAGCCAAAAATAAATAAATAAGATAAATAAATTTCTAAAAAAATAATAAATAAAAAAATAAAGTGATATCCAGTTGTCTTTCAGAATGGGTTAGATTTATTGAGCACTTTCTGTACATTAGCTCATTTAATCCTCACAATGACTGTATGAAGCAGGCACTAATATTATCTTCTTTGGAGGGTGTTCTTTTTGCCCCCTCTTGAGAGGGGCACCTGCTGGGGACTAAAGGATGGAGGAGGTTGTTGGACTAGTCGGGAAGCTTTTCAAAGGAAGTGACGTTTAAGCTGACTCTTAAAGAACTTGTAAGCATTAGCTAGGAAAAAAAGCATTGCAGCAAAAGCATGTGTGAGAGCACGCACACTGCATTCAGGAAACTGTGGGTGTTCCTGGTGCAGAGAAAGGAGATGGGGTTCATGATGGATGGCTCCAGGGAACCCGGGTGGTGTCAGCTAGAGTACGTGGGGAGAGGGGTCCTCTAGTCTCCGAAGGGAAGGTGCCTTCCTCCCATCCTCGGGCTTTCCTAGCCACAAAACAATTTTTTTTAATAAGTCAAAGTCTAAAAGTTAAAAAGGCAGTTTCTCTGTTTCTTGTAGGCATAAACTAGAGCACTTAGAGGACAGTGGTGGGACCCAGAAAGCCTTGTTGTGAGCAGAATAAACAGGTGCAAAGGTTGGGCCCCCACTGACGATGTCATCTTTCTGGCCCCATCTCTGTAAAAGCGCCTTATTTTGGAACATCAAGTGTGCTGGGGGATTGTATTCTAAGTCTGGGAAAGGACCTGGGATAAGACCTCACCATTGATGTCAGTGTCCGCTCCCAAACTTCCCTCAGCTCTGCTTTGTGCGTGCACCAGCTGCTTACAGGCCAACTACACGTGTGAGACAGATGGGGCCTGCATGGTTTCCATTTTCAACCTGGACGGGATGGAGCACCATGTGCGCACCTGCATCCCCAAAGTGGAGCTGGTCCCCGCCGGGAAGCCCTTCTACTGCCTGAGCTCCGAGGACCTGCGCAACACGCACTGCTGCTACACTGACTTCTGCAACAAGATCGACCTGAGGGTGCCCAGCGGTGAGTGGACACCCTTGTTGGACTATTGGCTCATCGTGGAGGTAGGGCACCCCTGTCATTTTCATCCTTCTCTACTCTGCCCCCACCCCTTTGTTGGAGGATAGGTAAAGGTGCCTTTTTGATGCTCCCGGAGGTGACATGGGATGGCATTCCTCCCAGGTCCGGTCTGTAGGTCCGAGGATGGGGGAAACAGATTGTCGAGTGAGCCGCAGAGGTGAAAGCTGCGATGTGGGTCGTGGCTGAGCAGCCACTGGTGGCTGGTGAGATGTGGAAGAGCCAGGCAGGGGTCCCCACGGGAGGGCCTGGGGCTGATCCCGAAGGAGGCGGCCCCTAAGCCATCTGAAGGAAGCTTCTGGTGTGATGGTGATGGCAAAATGGGAAGAGGAACTAGAGCTGGAAAGGACGGCCGTCAAGGCTGAGGAGTATTAGACACCACCCTTCGCAGGTCCGCCACTTAGGAGGTATGACTGGGGAGGTGAGAGGAGGAAGAGAGAGACCAGGCCGAGCTTCAGGAGGCTGTCACAAGTGGGGGAGCAGAACATGGCACGTGCCTGGGGCGTGGAGGTGGGAAGAGCGCCATGAAATGCTGTGAAATTACAGAGCGGGTTGTGGGTTTGACTGTTGCAAAGGGTACCTTAACTAGAGAGGTTTGTATCTGAGAGCATCCAGGCAGATACAGAGCCCAGTAAGACCAGAGAGATCAAGGGCACCTTGAACACAGGGAGAGGAAAAGGGCGTTTCCACCTGGAGGGAGGAGCCGGGGAAAAATGAGGCCATGGCGTTCCCTCATTTTTACTCTGTTCTTTCCCTCTCCTCTCTCACCTGACCCAGGTCACCTCAAGGAGCCTGAGCACCCCTCCATGTGGGGCCCTGTGGAGCTGGTGGGCATTATAGCCGGCCCAGTGTTCCTCCTGTTTCTCATCATCATCATTGTTTTCCTTGTCATTAACTATCATCAGCGCGTCTATCACAACCGCCAGAGGCTGGACGTGGAGGACCCCTCGTGTGAGATGTGTCTCTCCAAGGACAAGACGCTCCAGGATCTCGTCTACGACCTCTCCACGTCGGGGTCTGGCTCAGGTACCGCTTCTTCAGGCCTCGTGTCTGCTGTTGGCCTCCATCACTGCCTCCCAGCAGGATGGAGTGTTCAGGAAGGAGGCTGGCCATTTGCTTTCATAATTCCCCTTCTTTGGGAGTCTGACACGTAATAAGATAAGACAATGGGGTTCACAGAAAATCGTTCATTCTCTGGAATCCCAAAGGTCAGGTGCAAAACTCTCCATTCCAGGATCCCTGCCTCTCCAAGTCTTGTAACCGTACATCTATTAAAATTCACCTGGTTCCACCTGAGCAGTGGCGTACTCAGTTTCAGGGCCCCTTTTGAGAAACAGGAGTGTGCCGGGTTCCTGTGAGGTGGTGGCAGCTAATCATTGATCTGCGAGCAACCGCAGGGGGAGTTTAAGGACACCGAGTAAAGCCGAGAGCCTGGCTTGGGTGAATCATTGACTTGTGCCAGTTGCCCAAGGGTTTTCGGTGGCGGTTGAAATAAAGGCAGCTGGGGCCTCCAGCATGGCGTCAGCACCACTTCCAGAGCTGCCTGTTAGCGACCAAGCCTTTCTTAGGTGGACCTTGACTCGAGACTAGAATTTAGGATAAAGAGAGTTGGGTTGTCTCAGTCTCAGGGTAGAGCTCAGCTAGCTAGTAGACGTGGCTATGACTGCAAAAGAGTCTTTTTGTGAAGACAGACGATTATTTTAGTGACGGTGGTATCCTCTTCCTATAGAAAAAAATCATCCACAAAGGTCACTGTTGCCATTCTGACTAAGACAGGATCATATTTGTGCGAGCTTTGTGCGTGTTTATGTATGTTTTCTCGCCATGTGACAAGACTCTTCTGTAGGGAAATTATGCCATCAGTCATGGCCAGACATCCCTTCTTGAGCACAGGAACGCTGTGAGCTCTGACATCTCCTGAGTTTCTGTGGTTTTGCCTTTATTAAGCTCTGCAGTAGAGAGTGCCAAGATGATGGATATATTTTTAAAAGCTGCATATTTTTGGAAGAGAGAAAATATATGGCTTGTTCTTTGCTGAAGGAGGGTAGGGCAGTGGTTAGAACTGACTGACTCTGTGACCTGACTTGCTGCTGGAGGAGGGTTGCTCGGGGTTTTTGGAGTCTCGTAAGATCAGGATTAGCTGAGGTTAGGGCAGGTCCGGGGCAGTTACCCGGTCATCTGGAGTAAAATGATTAATAACTGTTCCTCTCTGGATGGTTTAGTCCATTCTTAATTCAGAATATGCAAAGCTTCCAAGGTGCTGGAGTTTTAATTCTGTGGACTTAAAGTAATAAGTCCTTGCTGTTTTTTTTTTTGTTTTGTTTTTTTGTGGGTTTTTTTTGGCGGTACGCGGGCCTCTCACTGTTGCGGCCTCTCCCGTTGCGGAGCACAGGCTCCGGACGCGCAGGCTCAGCGGCCATGGCTCACGGGCCCAGCCGCTCCGCGGCATGTGGGATCTTCCCGGACCGGGGCACGAACCCGCGTCCCCTGCATCGGCAGGCGGACTCCCCACCACTGCGCCACCAGGGAAGCCCAGTCCTTGCTGTTTGTGTGACGTTCAGTTCACACTAACAAGTACGAGTTGAATACCCTCTGGGTGATACAGGGTGAACAAAATGAGAAAGAGGCCGAGCCAGGATGGGAGAGAAGAGATTGTGGAGAAGGGTCTCACAGACGAGGTCGTGTCTAAAGGGGTCACGAGTCGGACGTTTTGAGAGTGGTAAGAGGGCAGGGAACATTCCAGGCCGAGGGAAAACCCTTGAGCAAAAGAAGGACAGAAAGGCATGAACGCTCACTGGGTGTTTAGGGAATGATCAAGAGGCCAGCACGCCGTCCCCAGGCCAGGGTGGGAAAGCCTCGGGCTGCTGTGCTTTATGCCCCCTGTTGGGGAGGGCAGGGCAAGGCGGGTGAGCTGGGAGGCGCAGAGGCCCACTGGAAATCTTGCAAAGGAGGGCGGGGACAAGGGCCAGCGAGGGGGGACCTGGAGAGGAGGGGGCTGCATCGAGAAGCATTTGGTGGCTCTGTACTGTGGGAGTTCAAAGCATAAACCTTAGAGTCGGTCTTAGATGCTTTGCCATTTACAGCTCGTAGGAATTCGAATGAGTTACTTAACCTTCCCTCTTGATGCTTAGTTTTCTCGTTTGTAAAATGGGCATAATAACAACACCTACCATATAGGTGGTTGTGAGGAAATGAGATCATTTATGCAGGTGCCTCCTGCATAGTATTAAACATACAGTACACAGCTTAGGGGTTAACGACACGTTATTTGTTTGGTCAGGGAGAGGGAGAGAGTTAAGGGTCACGATGGTGGGGGGTGATTGGAGAGACAGGGAGACACTTACTGCATGGGTCAAATGAGGCGATAAACGAGTCCTATAAAGACAGTAAATGCAATCTTAGACTAAGCCTGGGTAGCCCCCCGTCCTGCATCTGGAGCTCCCAGTGAGCAGAACTTTGATCTCCCTGGAGAGAGGTGGGAACCTGGTGGACCCTGACCACACGTCGGCTTTCATGGGCCACGCAGCACTGCCCTCCAGTGGCCAATGAGTGGAGCAGCAGAGGCGGCCCCCAGCACTCAAACCTCCGCTTTCCTCTTCCACATAAAGCAGCTGTAGGTGGATTGGCCCCCCCGGAGGCTGGCTGAAGAGTTAGTACATCCGGTCAGACATTTACATTCAGATCTGTCGTCCGAACTAACTGGGAGGAGAAATCGCTTAGATGAGGAGGAGCTAATCGTATACATTGCCCCGTCCTCGCTCACTCACTCTCAGCGCTGCCCAGCGTAGACTTCCGGAGGATTACCTGGACGGATGTAGGGGCAGCCGAGCTCTCCGTGGTCATTGGACCAGTGTAGAACGGAGGCACTGTGATAAGGGCTTTTCCAGTGTGGCAGTGAGAGTGGGCGTTGCAAAGTTCAACAAATGCACAAATGTCTGCTTTCTTTCCATTCTTTGGTCCGTAGGGTTACCCCTTTTTGTCCAGCGCACAGTGGCCCGAACCATCGTTTTACAGGAGATTATTGGCAAGGGCCGGTTTGGAGAAGTGTGGCGCGGCCGCTGGAGGGGTGGTGACGTGGCTGTGAAAATATTCTCTTCTCGTGAAGAGCGGTCTTGGTTCCGGGAAGCAGAGATATACCAGACAGTCATGCTGCGCCATGAAAACATCCTCGGGTTTATTGCTGCTGACAATAAAGGTAAAGGGCTGGGTTTGGATACAGGGTGTCGCCAAGTCAACAGTAGGCCCAGATGGAGGAGTGACTGTGGAAACTGAACGGTTGTGGGACAGCACAGTTTTGTTTGCCTTTATAGTTATTACCCACAGCAAGAGGATCTGAGTAAGGCGATGGTTTTCAAACTTCTCTTCTATGAAAAGCTTGTATAGAAATCCAGGTTATTAAGCAAGTAGATAAGCAGTTATTAAGCAGATAAGTAAACCCTCATCCTACCTGCTCACTTTCCCTTCTGTGATACTCCCAAACCCACCCCTAGGGTAGTCCCTGCAGGGCTCCAGTAAATTTACCTTCATTCCGGTTGGAACGAAGAAGGGTGGCTTCAACCCCTGCTAGGAAAGGATGGCCCTGGAAAAGCACGCGATCCACACTGTGCGACACACCAGCATCACACACACTATTGCAGTGGAGCGGGTGCAGCAGAGACACGGCCTGCCTCCCCCCAGGTGCTCCCCCGTGGCCTTCAAGCTCGGCTTTTGGTCCGCTTGTACCTGAGGTTCCTTATTTCCTCCTCCCTCTCTCTGCTGATTTTGCTGTAGTTTTTGAGTCTCTCTCGTGTGCCCAGGCACGTGCTCATTTTTAAGGGCCTCGCTGACTAGCAAAGAGACAAACTAATGATTGTCTATAGGAAGTAATCAAACAACAGCTGTTCTGGTGAGCGCAAATTGGGGGTGAGATGGGGATCACAGATATCACACCTGAGCTTGATTGAGGCGAAGGTGGCAGGGAGTTGGTCAGAAAGAAAAACGAATGAAAAGAGCACTCCAGACACATGTGCAAAGGGGAAGTGTCTTTGGGAACCTGCAGGTAACTTGGGATGTTCCAGCCAAAGACATGGGTGGAGAGGTGGCAGAGGCCAGATTAGGAGGGGCCTTTCTGAGAGGATTGTATTTTATTATAGAGAGTGGGTAGTAATCGAAATTGCATTCATTTATTCAGTAATATTCACTGGCTGCTGTCTGGTCCTGGAATCATCACATATAAGAAGAACAAGACACAGTCCCTGACCTTACAGTGCCCAGGAAGAGGGGACAGCCGACACCTGGGCAGGTAGCGCACTTGAAGTCAGAAAGACCGTGGGTGAAGGCATTTGCATTTTAGAAGAGTATCTCCGGCGGTCAGGACACAGTTTGCTCCGTGGTCCAGTAATTTTTAGAAGTTGGTGCTGGCAGAGGCTGTGGAAGATGCTAAGTGTTTGTTTTTCCTTCCTAAAACAACAGCAGGCCGCTCATTCCTCACGTTGCCATGGCGGTTTGTAGTAGCCTCAGCTGCCCCCAGGCTGAAGAGACTTGACCTCTCACGCGAGGGAGGAAGGGGAAGAGAGAATTCCTTACTCCCTCTGAGTAAGCCGTGCCTTTTTAAAACAGCATTACCTTCTGATTATTCATTTAAATCTGACATATATTTCAGAGGGTCAAAAGGTGTCTTCCCTTCTAACTTATGGGCAGGGTCCTCAAGATGTCAGGGCTAGTTGAGTGTAAAGGGGTGTGTTCGGTGGACCGCTCGTTCGCAATCAGGGAAACAGAGGCTGGTGCTCTTCCAGGAGCCACCGCCTGTATTGATTCTGGCAGCTTGTGTGAGTAGGATCTGGCTGTTGAAACCCACGCGAGGGCCAGGGGAGGAGGAAGTTCGGACTCCTTTGTTGTTGCCCGGTTAACATGATACGGATGGTACAGCGTCCTGGAGCTAGGGCCAGCTTGGAATTTGGGCGATCTCGATCCAATTTCCCAGTCTTCTTACTGACAGCAGCACAAGCTAATTATTAGACTACCAGCTTTTGGGTTTTCTTTTTCTCCCTCCCTTCTTCCCACTCCTCCTTCCCGCTGTACTCTGCATACCCCTCTCCCCTAGTATGAAAGTGTGTGCTCGCCACCTCCCGTTGCTCTTCTGAGGATGAGATGATAAGATTCCTCTCTGGAATACTTGTAAGTGTGCTCTTCGTGCGTTGAAAAGCATTTGTGGCCTGGAACACAATAATACGCAAAGGAGCTCTTTCCTCCTCTCACAGAGAGCTCATAGCCTGGTAAGAGCGGTGGACTTCAAGGACCCGCTACAAATGAGCCTGGTGCTCGGGTTGGGCTGTGCTCGCAGGGTCTTGGAGCACAGAGGAGGGCCTGCGAAGCCTTCCTCCTTGGTGGGGGTGGGTGCTGCCAGTCGTGGTTTTGATGAGCAGGTCTTGTCAGGATCAGAAGCAGTGTTGCAAAAGAAACAGATGATCCTGTTACTTTGCCTCAGCATGTACTTCCTCTTCGGGGTGCCTCGCATTTCAAATTTGGGTGTGATCAGGGTACGTGCGGTTCAGAATCCTGCCTACGAGAGGTGAGGGAGCGGGTCTGAGAAAGAAAGGCCGTTCTGTCCTTCCTGGAGCCTAAAGCTGAGGACGGTGGTGGATGAGACGGGCACAGAGGGGCCTCAGGAGGTGTAGGGCCGGGGAGCGGGGAGGACAGGGGTCTCACTGGGGTGTACGCACAGACTCTTGCTTTCCTACCGTGACCTTTCTGCCGGTAGTCGTGCCTCTTCTGGACCTGCTCTGTGGCTCTCTGCAGATAACGGCACCTGGACTCAGCTGTGGCTTGTGTCCGACTATCATGAGCACGGCTCCCTGTTCGACTATCTGAACCGGTACACGGTGGCCACCGAGGGGATGATCAAGCTGGCCTTGTCTGCCGCGAGCGGCCTGGCGCACCTGCACATGGAGATAGTGGGCACCCAAGGTGAGTGGGCCTGTCCCATCCCCACCGAGCTCCCAGAACTCCTTCTCACTGAGGATGCGGGACCTGGGCCTCAGGGACTGGCGTCTGGTCTAAGCGAGAGGAGCTTGGGCCTCACCCCGGCGCGAACAAGAGGTGCCTCTGCCTTCAGAGCGCCTCGGGGGGACTCCTGACGGAAGTGTGGGTGGTTTGTCCCCGATGGACTGGGGTGGCTGTTGGTTGGGAGGCTGCCGTTGACTGAGTGGTCATCTCAGACGCCCGCGGTTCACTGGTAGAGGAAGGGACTGAGAAAATCGAAGGAACTGCTGTGCCGAGCATCAGTTTGGCGGGTTCACACCCTCGTCGGCGGGTCAGCTTGACGGGTTCGACGCTGGGCTCTACTAAACTCGGAGGGCCCTCCTGGAGGAAGGCGACCGCGGGCACCCCTGCTTGTTGCCTGACATCAGCTCTTTGGGAGCTCCTGGGGCTTGGCAGGTGGCACGTCGCTCCCTGGTGCCTGGTCGACCGGGCAGCAGCTCTTGCTGCCCCGTGACAGAAAACCAGCCACGGAAGTTTGACCCTGTTGCTAGGCTCTCCAGGGAAGGTAGCAGTCCTTACCTCCCCCGTTTGGTTCTCAGAACGTAGCTAGCGTGGCAGCTTCTCTCTGAAGTCCTCAGCAGTTCTGTACAGGGGCTTATAAGTTCGGGGAAGGCGAGTAGGAGTAGTATTAATATAGCAATATTAGCTCATACGCCTGCCCTTCTAAGCTCTTGACTTACCTAAGTCAATACAGTACATTTAATCCTTATAACATTCCCCTGGAGTAAGTACTGGGGTTTAGTCTCATTTTATGGATGAGAAGACCAACGCACAGACAGGTGAAGTTGCATTTCCAGGGTTACTGGGTTAGTGGGGAGCAAAACGAGGACTTGAACTCATATGTCTGGCTGCAGAGACTGTGCTTTTAACACTTGTACTGTCTGTCTTTAAAGATCCCTGGTTCGTTTGTTTGTTTTTTCTCTGCTAGGGAAGCCTGGAATTGCTCATCGAGACTTAAAGTCAAAGAACATCTTGGTGAAGAAAAATGGCATGTGTGCCATCGCAGACCTGGGCCTGGCTGTCCGTCACGATGCAGTCACGGACACCATTGACATTGCCCCCAACCAGAGGGTGGGAACCAAACGGTAGGAAGGCCCTGGGCCTTCGCGCTTGCCCGACACTGGTACTGAGTAGCCCTTGCCCAACTGCGTGGGAGAAGGCAGTGTGGTCCTAACTCTGACAGCTGGTAGTTAAATTGAACACCCGCTCCCCACACTGGAAAGCCACACAGGTTGCATCGCGCAGATACAAGTGCGAGCGGCACAGCTCCGGAAGACCCTGTACCCATAGGTGCTGGTGCATTGGGCAGGGGAGGCCATGGAGAAAGAGAACCTGGAGCAAGATTTAGAAGGGAGACAGGCACCAGGCTTGGCTGGGGGAGAGGGAAAATGTTGCAGTCTGAAGGGGTGGCCTGGGCAGGACCCCACAGGAGGCAGGGAGCATGCTTCGCTTAGGGTGTAGAGAGCAGGTTTGCCAAGCTAGAGCAGAGGTAGTCCAGGGTGGAGATGAGGGCCCCCCCCCGTAAGGATTATGGGCCTCCTCCCCGCGTCACAGAGAAGTGACATAAGAAATAAGGAACGTGGCATACCCTGGCCTAATGGTAAAGACTCCGAGCACTCACTGCCGAGGGCCTGGGTTCAATCCGTGGATGGGGAACTAAGATCCCACAGGCCACGTGGCATGGCCAAAAACAAGGAAATAAGGAACAGATTGACTGTGACTCCAGGTCGACTTCACGAGCTGGAAATGCAACTTTTCATCGGATGGAAGAGGAGGGCTGTTTCTCTGCTGAGTATCAGTGAATTTCACTAATTGTGCTGCTGCTTTTTTTCCCCTTCCTTTTGACCTGAATGACTGCAGCCGCCCAGGCCCCAAAGTGTGAGGCCTGAGGTGAGCTGATTGGCCTCCTGTGGGCCGTGGGGAGTGGCTCAAGCAGTACTCAGGAACTAACTGAGTGGGACTCTGATGACTACCTAGAATTAATTCTCACTTACCTGCACGGGTAAGGTAACAAAAGAAGTTCAGACTGAAATTTAAGCTCAACCCATTATTGGCCGCACTGAATAAAGTCCAAGCCCCCAGTAGCAACCAGATATTATGTACTCTTCCTGCTCTGTGGCCTGCAGTACACACACCTCTGCCAAGAAATCAAAACATGCTTAAAATAAATCTTGGCGGTTAAAAAATAGAGGTAGAAATAAGAGTAGGCTAGTATTACCAAACCTCGCTAAGGTGTTTAGATTCGAATCCGAAGCATGGGAGTTTGCAATAATAAGAATCCATCACTTCCTCCTCCCCAAGGGGCTGTCTTGGGGTGATTCTGTCCCACATTCAGGGGGCCCTTGAATCAGTACTTTGAGTCGAGAAAGAAGTCATCATTTTCTATGCGTGATCACATTTCCTTTGCTCTTGCAGATACATGGCCCCCGAAGTACTTGATGAAACCATCAACATGAAGCACTTCGACTCCTTTAAGTGTGCTGATATCTACGCCCTTGGGCTCGTGTACTGGGAGATTGCTCGAAGATGCAACTCTGGAGGTACCTTTCTTCCTGCCTTCTCTGGCTCCTCCCTCGCAGTCCAGAGTCCTGAGGGGCTAGAGTTGTCCTGCCTTCTTTCTCCTAACGGCCTGTCAGATGCCTAGCGCCAGCACCCATCATACTTAGGGTTCTCATCCAAGAGGAGGGAGGGGACCGGGGAGCCGCAGGGACAAGAGTGTGTTTACTCTTTGGACCAGCTTGTTGAATAGTGTTTTATGTTGTGGTGACCGTTCCGGGGACTCATTTGGGCTTTTTCGGGGTTTTTTTGGTAACACATTGTCTTTCTTGGTCTTTCGAGGTTGGGAAAGCCCTGGGTAGGAATAGCACAGGACTAATGCAGGGGTCTCTTTTACACAGGAGGCAGGGTATTCTAACACGCTGGCTCTCACGCCACGTTCCTGGGGAATGTGGGGTTTTGTTGATAAAATAATAGTGGTGATTTCTCAATTTGTGGGAGAAAGCTTACTAATGCATAGAATTTTCTCACCATGAGTCTTTTCTTATGCAATTTTCTCCTGAGTCTTTGGCATTTGCAAGTGTTCAACCACGTCAGAACTCAGTGAAAGGTAGTATCAGACTTAGCAGAAGACTTTTGTTTTTTTTTTTTTTTTTTTGCGGTACTCGGGCCTCTCACTGTTGTGGCCTCTCCCGTTGCGGAGCACAGGCTCTGGACGCGCAGGCTCAGCGGCCATGGCTCACGGGCCCAGCCGCTCCGCGGCATGTGGGATCTTCCCGGACCGGGGCACGAGCCCATGTCCCCTGCATCGGCAGGTGGACTCTCAACCGCTGCGCCACCAGGGAAGCCCAGCAGAAAACATTTTTTATCATCGGCTTAGTATATCAGAATTTTATGGTGACTTCCAAGTATTCTGCCACATGATCAAGTTCAAGAACCACTAGAACCCTGCCCTCAGCCATTTATTTATCTTTGATGTAAGAGATTCCAGGTCAGTGGAAGTGAATTAAATTAATTAAAAAGAAGTGATGAGTGTTCCAGCAGAGCCCTTTTCTGTATTTTACTGCCTTTTTCCATCTATGATACATTTGGTAAGATCCAAATTATGGAGGAGGCACCCAGGTATTGTACATCTTAAATTTTGATCATGATATACAGATAAAACAGATCAAGATGAATCTGGTCGCACGGGTCTGTGTGGTACTGTTATTGTCACCGTTTCGCAGATGAAGAAGATGAGTCACGGATTAGGTGATCTGTCCGAGGTCACACCACTGATAAACTAGGGTTCAGACTCTGGCAGACTGAGGCCAGAGTTTAAGCTAATTGCTCCTTAGATGATTAACCAAGTCAGACTCTATTTAAAAATCTGTCCCGGGACTTCCCTGGTAGTGCAGTGGGGGACTTCCCTGGTAGTGCAGTGGATAAGATTCTGTGCTCCCAATGCAGGGGGGCCCAGGTTCGATCCCTGGTCAGGGAACTAGATCCCACGTGCATGCCGCAACTAAGAGTTCGCATGCCACAACTAAGGAGCCTGCCTGCCGCAACTAAGGAGCCTGCCTGCCGCAACTAAGGAGCCCACGTGCCACAACTAAGGAGCCAGCGAGCTGCAACTAAGGAGCCCGCCGGCTGCACCTAAGACCCAGCGCAACCAAATAAATGAATAGATACTTTTTAGAAATAATAGAATAAATGCTAATCTCAAAATAAATAAATAAATAAAAATAAAAATCTGTCCCATCAGCTCAGAACAGCAGAATTTTTTTCTGGAAAAAGGCATGAGAAAGTTACATTGGATTTTTTTAAATTAACTTTTTATTACGGAAAATATTTCAGTTTGTAGCTCTAGAAGATAAGGACTTCAAAAATATAGTATATTATCACACTTTAAAAAACAGACAGTAATTCTTAATATCATATAACATTAGCCAGTGTTGAGATTTCCCCAATTATCTGTGAATTTTTTATAAAAAACAGCTTGTTAAATCAGGGTTTAATTTAAATGTCCATCCACTGCAGTTGATTGATATAACTCGCAAGTCTCATAATCTACAGGTTACCCCTCAATTTTTTTCTTCTGCAGTTTTTTGGGTTTGTTTTTCAAGATTTCTTATTTATTTATTTTTATTTTATTTTTGGCTGCGTCGGGTCTTAGTTGCAGCATGCGGGATCTTCGTTGAGGCACACGGGATCTTTTTGTTGCGGCGCGCAGGCTTCTCTCTAGCTGCGGCGTGCAGGTTTTCTCTTTCTAGTTGTGGCGTGCGGGTTCTTTCTCTCTCTCTGGTCGTGGCACGCAGGCTCCAGGGCGCGTGGGCTCTGTAGTTTGCGGCACGCAGGCTCTCTAGTTGAGGCGTGAGAGCTCAGTAGTTGTGGCGCATGGGCTTAGTTGCCCCATGGCATGTGCGATCTTAGTTCCCCGACCAGGAATCGAACCCTCATCCCCTGCATTGTAAGGTGGATTCTTTACCACTGGAACACCAAGTAAGTCCCCTCTCCTGCAGTTTTCAAAACTGGAGAATCCAGGTCCAAACTTTATCCTGTAGGGTTTTCCTGTCTAGATTTCCAGATAACCTCTTACGCAGTTCACCACGTTCTACTGTTTCTGTGAATTTCCTATGAGAGTTCCATCTAAGACTAGAATCATTTTTTCCCCCAAAATCCTTCTGTTAAAAGGACACAGATAATGGTGATTACCTCTCTTTTGTGATGTTAACAGCTATTGTTGATTATTGTCCAAATCCAAATGTATTAGAGGTTGAAAAATGCCAGTATTCCGATCCTGTCAAACTTCATGTATTAGCTAGATTTTTTTCTTTAAAGAGAAACTTCCACTATTGTCTATTTCGTTAACCAGATGTTTATTTGAAGAGGAAAGGCAGGGTAAATACTTGATTCTTTCCATTTATTTGACATTTTTCAAAATAATGAGTTTATTCCCTCTCATTCTACAAAGGCGACTGAGGTTTTGGTTTATTTGTTTGTTTTTAGTGTCATCACGAACTGGTGATTTAAAATATTTGTTTCCATTGAAGTCATAGGTCTTACTGTTGCTTAAATGTTCTCATCTTTGGCCAGTTGGGAGCTTTTCAGGTCGGTACCTTTTCACATGGCCTCAGTAGTCTTTGATAGTTTCCTTGCTTTTTGTTACGAAAAAGATATTCCTGGCTAATCCTGTGTGTCTCTTGTCCCATAACTAGCACTGACCAGGCTCTCCAAGGAGCCCTAGTTCCTCTTAGTGGGAAGTGGTATTTACAGATCACAACACGGGTGTTGTCATTGGCTTTTGAGTAATCTCTTCCTTCTTTTGATAACTCCGGTGGACGTTTTCTTTTCTCCCAGGAGTCCATGAGGAATATCAGCTGCCATATTATGACCTAGTGCCCTCTGACCCTTCCATTGAGGAGATGCGGAAGGTCGTATGCGACCAGAAGCTCCGCCCCAACATCCCCAACTGGTGGCAGAGTTATGAGGTGGGAAGCTCCCTTCTCTCCCGTGGTCTTTCTATCTGCCTGATTTCTCTCCCTTAGAAGAGGGTTTGCCAAAAGTGGGGCCAACCCCAGGGCTACCCCCTGAGCGTGTCGCTTATTGCAAACTATTATGTGCTGTTGTATTATATACTGAGCCCTTGTCCTGGGCACTGTAGGGTCCCCTTTGGAATTGACAGCCTAGAAGAAGAAAAAGGCTTGGTCCCAGGACACAGATAAGAGACAAAACAAAGACTGAGTGGGAGCTGTTAGACCTGTCCAACTAGAAAAATGGCTCTGGAGCCACAGGGGTGAGCTGAACTTCGTGGAAGAGTTAAGAAGAGGCGTCCACGAAGGGTGTAGAAGAATGAGGGGGTGGGACTCAGTGAGAAGACATGTCTGCGAGGGAAGTGGCCTTTCTAAAGACTCAGAAGCGAGGAGGGTGTAGAGAATTTGGGTTGGGGAGTGATGGCGGATGAAGCGGGGAGGGGATGGCATTCGATGGCGATAACAGAAATGAGGACAAATGTGTGATCTAGATTCCTAAGAAACATGGAGTTGCGGGGTCTTGGAGTCTTTGGCGGCACAGGGTTTGCTTCGCTAGTGCTCTTGGGCCCCCTTTTCTCTCGTGGCTGTGCTTTAAGGAGTGTGTCCACTGGAGGGCAGGCCCGCGTTGAAGAGCAGAATTACTGAGCTCACACTTTGGTGACGCCTCCGCTTTGCCTGACAGAGCAGCCTTTTCCAAAATGGTCCTTGGAACCCTCAGGGTTTATTCACTTCAGAGGGTGAGGGAAGCAGAAAGAACTGGTCTTCAGCTGCCCGCACCCCACTCCCTCTTCAGTCGGGGCTGTTTGTGTGTTGGGACTCCGCCGGGGAAAACGGGTCCCACTGCTAAAAGGAATCTGGAAAACACTGGCCTGAGGCAGCAGTCTGGGGACTCTGTAGCCCTCCACAGGTGACCTTCCAGGTCCGCCCCTTGGCTGCCCCTGGCCTGTGTCGTCCGGGCCCTGGCCGTGAGCTTCTGCCTCTGACGAGGCTGCCTCTCAGGGGCTGCCGCCTCCTCCGCCACCCTGTCTCTGCACGTGAACGTGGGGTCACAGCCGCGTGCGCGCTCATGCTGGGGGATGTCCCTGCTGTGCCTGGCTCGTGCGCTACTTTACAAAAAACAGTCAGTAGACAGTCATAAATACGGATACTCAAACCTTCCAGAAATGATTTTCAGATCACAGGCCGTTGCAGGTATTTCTCTCAGGATCACCCAGACGCCAGGGAGTGGCTGACCAACCATGCTTGCCGAGAAGGTCCCCCTCCCCAGGCTGTCCCTTAAGGAAGGGGGTGCCCGGGGCAGGGGGTGGGGGGCGGGCGGAGCCCGGGTGGGGGAGGGGCAGCCTGGGGACCGGGAGGGCTTCAGTGGGGCGGGGCGGGGCGGCTCGAGTGACGCGGGGTCTCTGCAGGCGCTGCGGGTGATGGGGAAGATGATGCGGGAGTGCTGGTACGCCAACGGCGCGGCCCGCCTCACCGCGCTGCGCATCAAGAAGACCCTCTCCCAGCTCAGCGTGCAGGAGGACGTGAAGATCTAGCTGCCCCTCCCCACACGCTGCCGGGCAGCGGGACCTACAGCCGAGCTGCCGTGTTGAGCGTCCGATGGAGGCCTACCTCTCGTTCCTGCCCAGCCCTCTGTGGCCAGGAGCCTGGCCCGCAAAAGGGACAGAGCCCGGGAGACTCGCTCACTCCCACATTGGGTTTGAGACACAGACACCTTTTATATTTACCTCCTAGTGGCACGGAGCCTCTGAGAGCAAACGGTGTGGAGAACTCAGTGCCACAGCCTGGACCGGCTGTAGTGGGAAGTTCTGCAAAGCCCGGCGCGCCTGGCAAGAAGCCTGGCGTGGTGACGGGCGGCCTGGGAGGGCCCGGGAGGAGCGAGCGTGGCCCCTGCTGAGCGGCACCGAGGGCTTTCCTCTGGGACCAACCCCAGCGCAGCGAGGCAGCCCGGGGAACCAGCAGGATGGCCCCTCTCGGCAGCGCCGGGCCTCGTGCTCCCCTCCGCCCCGTCGGGACACCTGGAGGGACTGCCAGTGCCCGTCTGTCCAGCCGTGTATGCATGTGCCGAGGTGCGTCCCCTGTTGTGCCTGGTCTGTGCCGCGCCCTTACACGTGTGTGTGCGCGTGCGCGTGTGTGCGTGTGTGTGTGTGCGCACGCACGTGTGTCTGTAGGTGCGCACTCACCTGCTCGAGCTTTCCGTGCATGTGCAGGTCAGGGGTGTGGTCGTCACGCCGGCTCTGTGCGCTGGGGCCTCTGTTCAGTAGTGAGCAGCGTCTGGTTTCCCTGGTGCCCCTCCTGGAGGGCTCCTTCCCCTCCCTTCCAGAAGCCCCCCTCCACAGTGGGTCTCCCTCCCCTGTGTCGCCTGGCCCTCCTTCTCCATTTCAGACTGTGGAACCAAAGGTGGCCCGGTTGTCTGTGGCAGGCAAGGCTTTTGGGTCCAAACGTAAGGGAGGCGGGGTGGGATGGGCAGGGAGAGAATCTCGGTGGCAGTCTGGGGTGTTGTGGTCAGCGGCCACCGTGGGAAATGAGCCAGCCTAAGGGCATCGTCCTCGGCAGCGTCAAGGAAGGGCCGAGGAATCTGAAGCCCAGATCTTGGGACTCAGATCGGAATGTCACATCTGTCTTTCATATCCCACATTCTGGAAACAGCAGTGTATATTTTTGGTGGTAGTGGATTTAGGGTGGGGAAGGGAAGGGGGGGGCAAGGAGTGGGGAGGGAGTCTGGGGCGGGAGGGAGGAATCTGCATGGGTCTTTTACTGGATTATCTGATCACGGTGGAGGGAAGATGTGAGACTTGCGTCCACTTCAGGGGCTTTACTAAAGGGAACAGCCCGAGCTGAACCTGTTGTTTAACCTGAGTGTAGTATTTAACGACGTCTGGAAGCGCGGTTGTGGGTGGTGATTCCGTCAGCATATCTTAGGTATATATTAACTTTGAAGCCATAACTTAACTGGAGTGGTTTGGTTTTCTTTTCTTTCTTTCTTTTTTTTTTTTTAATTTAATTGGGAGGGTCTGGATTTTAACTTTTTTTAAATATTGTTAAGTTTTTATAAAAGGAAAACCATCTCTATGTGATGATTACCTCTCAATCTATTTGTTTTTAAGGAAATCCCTATAAAAACAACCACACAAAAAATACTTCAATCAAACGCACACAGCTCAATCACACTGGAAATGTCTGTCCTTGTACCTGAGCCTGCTCCCCCCACCCGGCAGCAAGAGTTCCTCTGCCCTGGGGGTTGGTCTCGCTTGCGTTCTGCCCCCCCTCCCAGTTCCACAGGTGGGTTTTGCACTGGGGCCCTGGCCTTCCGTGCGTTGTCCAGCAGGTTGCAGCTTCTCCTGCAGGCATTCACGCTACAGACATCACTGAGTGCCTGCTGGATGCCAAGCAGTGCGCCAGGCGCTGGGAAATACAGCTGTGAACAAGACAGGCTTGGGTCCTACTCTTGGAGCACCGACCACGGGACCCATTCAAGTTAGTGGGTGACTGTTTTGAGACCAGAAGTTTTTGTAGTTGCTTCTGAGCCTTTTGAGCCTGGAGTGATTACTCTTATATAAGACCACTAAGGAGTGAGGATGCCCACCTGTCCCCCACCAAAGAGGCCGGTGGTGGGCAGTGAGACCCCCCCCCCCAGTCGCTGCATTCATCCGGAGCCCCCTTCCTGCCCCCAGGGGAGGCACAGACTGTTCAGCCTCAGAGCATCCCTGCCTCCAACCCAGCGATTCTCTGCCAAAGCTTGTGGTGGAGGGGAGAGCCCTCCCCCCACTTCCATTGGTCTCCCCCGTGCCCTGGCCTTCCTATTTATTTTCCTGCTGTATCGCTTCTTTCCTTGCGTCAAAGGAGATCTTCCCCTAACCCTCTGAGCCAATTTACTGGCTACTGACTAATTTCCCTCAAATACCAATCGTGTCATTAGGGGGACCTTCTTTCCCCACCCCTGCTGATGCCCCATCTGTCCGCCCTGTGGCAGAACTTAGCGGTTTGGAGGAGATGACAGAACTCAGACTCCTCTCCCCCCGCCGCAGCCAGCCTCTGGGATCTGCCAACACTCCTTGACCCAGGGACTCCCAAGCCACTAGCCCACTCCCCCGGTGGCCCTGCTGTCCTCACCACACACTCCTCCTTCTCCACCTCTGGGGAAGACTGAGCAGTTTCGGGGGGAAGCTCCCAATCCCACCGCCACCACTCTTAACCCAAGAGTTAGGAGTGAGAGAGTTGGGAAGAAACTAAAGCTGTGGTTTTGGCCCCCTGAGGCTAACCCTGATCCATAGGGCTACCTGCACCTCTGGATTCTGGATTCACAGACCAAGTCCAAGCCCGTTCTTAGGTTGCCGTCAAGGCCCCCGAACGGCATTCTCGGTACTTCTGTTTGTTTTTGTACATTTTATTAGAATGGACTGTAAGATAGCCACTTAGACACTTTACCTCTTCAGTATGCAAATGTAAATAAGTTGTAATATAGGAAATCTTTTGTTTTAATATAAGAATGAGCCTGTCCAATTTCTGCTGTACATTATTAAAGTTTTATTCACAGAGCTTTTCTGGTGCCATCTGTTTTACATCTGTGGACTGGCTGCCCAGCCTTTATCAGAGGAGCTGGGCAGGTGCTTCAGGTAGCGTCCCTCCCGCCACTGGCTGGGGTACGACGTTAACACCAGCTGCAGCAGGTCATGTCAGAAGAGGACCCTGTCGGAACATCTGGGGTCTTCCTGAGGCTGTTCCCCTGTGTTTCATAGAAGGAGGGCCTGGTGTGTGAGAGGGAGTGGAGGACGAACTCAGCACCTTTTCTTGGGCTTTGCCTGTATTTGTCTTTGTCTTTTAGCATTTTTCTCTTTATATAAAAGAGGGTCTTGATCCTGGTAAGTCACAAACCACCCAGTCTCGAAGGCAGCCTGGGCCCTCCTCAGTTTTAGCTTTCCCCCTCCTGACTTGGAGTATAAATGTGAATTTGGGGTTGGCTAAGCAACTTTGAGATGGGAGTCTTCAGTGGTGACTCCGGGGTTTTCAGTGTGCGGGTGGCTGTGAGGAACAGCCCTAACCCAACATCTCTAGGCTGAGGAACCAAGAGAGCAAGTCCTAGAATCAAAGACTCTCAAGTTTAGATGGGACTCCAGAGGTCCAGCACCCATCAGGCATTTGACCTCCCCCACAGCATCCCTGCCGAGCGGCGTGGGCCTCGTGCTGTGACACTCAGGACCACAACCTCCACCTGCCGGCCATCTGCTCAGTGAACAGCCCTTCCTTACCTAGAACTGGGAAACCTCCCTACAACTTCTCTCCAGGATGGTTCAGAGCACTAACTCTGTCTTCCATATAAGGTCCCTTAACATATTTGAAGGCAGCTGTTACGTTACTATGAATCTGGCAAAGCTTAGGGTTTTTTCAGTTAATATTAGCAGATACTAATTAAAAAGTTACTGTGTGGGACTTCCCTGGCGGTCCGGTGGTTAAGACTCCGCGCTTTCACTGCAGGGGGCATGGGTTTGATCCCTGGTTGGGGAACTGAGATTCCGCATGCTGTGTGGCGGCAAAAAAAAAAAAAAAAAAAAGCTATTCTTTGGTACGCAGTGTGCCAAACTTGGCTTTACGTACATGAACTGCTTTCATCCTCAAAACAATGTGTGAGGCTGGATTAGGAAACTGAGGGTTAGAGAAAACAGATAAACTGCCCACACAGCTCACAAGGGTGGAGAAGACCTTGGGTCCGGGGTGTCTGGCCAGAGACTGCAGCCCCTCAGCCTCTGCACATCCTGCCTCCATGGCGCCATGCCCTTCCCCCACGCCGGCTGCTCTCCGAGAACCTGACTCAAGCCCGTGGCCACAGAGAGCACATGACATTCCACCCAGGCATTCACTGGCAGCACAGACGAGGAGGAGAATCCCAGACTCTGCTTGACACCTTCGGGTCACATCCCAGGGCCGCATCTTACGTTTGGGTTGAGTAAAATCCAGCCCCCTTCCTCTTTCCTGTATATGAGAAGTTGGTATTTTGAACTCAAGTGCGGGACCTTGTATGCCTTATAGGTTTACCCTGTTAAGTTTTACCACAGAACCTGTCCATTGCTGCAGCCTGGCAATATTTCAGAATTCTTGTTGCCCAGAGTTTTCCATTTGTCCTCCCATCTGAGACTGTTGGGCCGGAGAAAATCAAGTAACTTACCTCTAGAAGTTGGCTCGAAGTTTGGCATATATCCTAGTAACCCAGAGTGGCTGCTAATTAAATTGTCCTTGCACCCTGGCCCTAATTCTCTTTGGACAAAGATAACAGCAGACTCCCAAGTACCTTGTTGAAGTGGCAAGGTATTCTTGTGGCTGCTGCATCTCTTTGATCTGTCTGTCGGAAGGAAAGGTGAAGTGGCTCGTAGTGGATCTCAACCTAGTTCAAAAGCCAATCAATGATCAGTCATCTTGCCAAGCATGGACCTAAAATTCACTAGGCTATGGATTGCAGGTTCAACCTTACCGTTTTGAAAATCAGAAAGGCAGCAATTCTGGGACCTCTTCATGTGCCCTTGAAGGTTACTAACGTTTCACCTTTGTAAGGCCCACGACCCAGCAGACCTGCGTTCATTTAATGGTGTATCACTAGGGGTTTTGTTTCACACGTTTTAAATTTCTGTCCCCACCCCCTACCCCCGGCCATGTCTTCTGATCTGTAGTCTGGAGAACATGCTTGCTAAATACAACCAAAACAAAATGAGGGGTAGAGTAGTAAAGTTCAAGAGACATGCAGGAACATGTGAGGGATGCATAATGAAGGGGAGGGAAAGGGAGGGAAAGCTGTAGATCAAGACAGGAATGGTTTCTTAGGATTCACCAGAGAAATGAAAACTAATAGGGCTGGGTAGATTAGATAGATGATAGGTCGATAGATAGATGATAGATAGATGTTTAAAGGAATTGACTCACACAATTGTGGGGCTGTTAAGTCTGAAAGCTACAGGGCAGGCTGACAGGCTAGAGACCCAGGGAAGAATTGATGTCGCAGTCTTGAGTCTGGAGGCAAACTTTCCTCTTCCTTAGGGGACCTCAGTCTTTTAAGCCCTTCAGCTGATTGGATGAGGCCCGTCCACACTGTGGAGGGTAACCTAACCTGCTTTACTCCAAGTCTACTGATTGAAATGTTGATCACATCTAAATCAGACCTTCACAGTAACATCCAGACTGGTCTGACCAAACCCCTGGCACCACACCCTGAAAAGTGTTAGGCGTCCCATGGCCAGACAGGGTGGGATTTAAGGAATATGGCAGATAGCTCTGGATCCACCTGGGAATGCTCCTTGGAGGCCAAGGATGGAGGATAATGGGATAGGAAGGTTTAAGGAACAATAGGATGGACTGGGCTCTAAATACATTCTTATTAAATAACAAGCGTGTGTTCAGCAACCTTAGTGTGTAAAGCAGTAGGCAGAATACAAGGACGGACAGTCTGTGGCCACTGCCCTTCGAGACGGAGAGGATTTGTATAGAGAATAGAGAGTAGAGCAGGTTTTAGCAAGTCCCATTACAGAGCCGTATGTAATGCGTCGTGGAAGCTCAGGTGAGGTGCCTAGGGAAAGCCAGCCCTCCAGGGGCTCCCTACCTGGTGGAATGGGCTAGTTAATTACAATGGAGTGAGGTAAGTGCTATGGTGGGGTAGACACACAATCCTCTGGAAACACAGAACAGACAGGAAGATGGGGTCAAGAGAGGTGACATCTATTTAGGGATAGGCACTGGCCTGCTGACTGGGGAGGAGGGAGATTTGGTCCAAAAGAGTGTGTCGGGACTTCCCTGGTGGCACGGTGGTTAAGAATCCGCCTGCCAGTGCAGGGGACACAGGTTCAAGCCCTGGTCCTGGAAGATCCCACAGGCCGCGGGTCAAACAAGCCCGTGCGCCACAACTACTGAGCCTGCGCTCTAGGGCCTGTGTGCCACAACTACTGAAGCCCACGTACCTAGAGCCCATGCTCCCCAATAAGAGAAGCCACTGCAATGAGAAGCCCACGCACCGCAATGAAGAGTAGCCCCCGCTCGCTGTAACTAGAGACAGCCCTCGCACAGCAACGAAGACCCAGCGCAGCCAGAAATTAATTAATTATTTTTTTTAAAGTGCGTTGCTCGAGAACCACAGGTTCAGTGTGGCCAGAGCAAGAGAGCCAGGGGTGCACACAGGAAATCTCTTAGAGCCATCCTGTGCTAAGCCGTCAAGACTGTATCCCGAGAGCCACCAGTGCCATCACCTCCCCTGTGACAACTGCCTCAGACTGCTAATCTCAGTCGTTTTTCCTCCTGGGTCTCGACCTGGTCTCCAAAGTCCTCGCAACAGCACGGTTATGTGGAGTTGTCCCATGAATGAACACCTCTTTCTTCATTCCTGCTGTAGGAATGACAGGCCATTGATGGGTTTTGAGCAGGGGAGTGATGTGATCTTACTTGTACTGGGGGGGGGAGAACACAGTGCTGACTTGAGAAGGTAATTGCCGAGGTGGTAGAGCAGGAAAAGCTGGAGGATGGGGAGAGACAGTGGAAAGGATGCAGAGGTTGGGGGCGCGATCAGATGTGGACAGTGAGGAGAAGCCGACTTCAGTGTGGAGTCCACGGGAGGATCTCAGCCTTGTGTACAACGCTGTCCCTGGGGAGAAGGAACCAGGGCTGGACCACCAGAGCAGCTGTTTTTGCCAAGAGAGACGAGATCTGGGGAGTCTGGGGCCCTAAAAGCTGTCATTTTCTGTCCTAGCTATCTGTACCTGTCTGAAATGAGGCGGGGTACGATAATACATGCCCTCTGTCCCAGAAGTGGTTTGTGGATACTGTAAGGAAAACTAGAGAGATGACCCTTTCTCCCTCCTACCAGTCTAACCTGTTCAAGCCCGAGATACCTTGCCGTCCCACCTAGGAGGCAAGATGGTCCCTGGCCTCTGGCTGGGACTAGACTCAGAAGCTACAGTATCCAAAACAAATAAACGGCCATATCCGCCCGGCTCCTGCTCTCAGACCCCCTAGAATTAGCTCTTTGGGCTGTGATGGATCCACCTCCCCCCTTGCCCCTGCTGCTGAGCTCCCCTGGACCCCAGTGCCACACACAGACGCTAGCCCGTGGAAACAGTTGGGCAATAGGAGCCATTAAGGAAAACAACCGCTCCCTGCCCAGTCAGCTGCCTACCAGCTGCCCAGGCCTCCCTCGGCATCCTAGAGCCAGGGCCCAGCCCCTCATTCCTGCCCACACAGCCGGCTCCGTCCCAGGCCCTCACCCTCCCAACCTTCCACTCAGAAGCAGTGGCAGTACCCAGAGAGGAGCCCCAGCGACCGGTCAGCCCCCCAGTCCTGGGATGAAATGACTGTGCGAGAGCCCTGACGTTAACTCAGATGCCAGAGGAGCCTGGGTTTCTGGAGCTCTTGCCTTGAGTGCCCCGACCTCCTGATGGGAGCCTAGAGCTGGAGCAGGTGGGCGAGGACGGGACTCAGGGGACCATTGACTGTTAGGTACCTGGGCAAGGGCTTGTCCCAAAGAGAAGGGATCTCACCTAGGCCTTGTCCATTAGCCAAGCCCCCGCTCTCTGTGCCCCTACCACAGGCCAAGCCCTGCCTACCCTGAGAGCCAGGGGCCAGGACATCTGGATCCAAAGGAAGCAAAGCCTGGAGAGTTCACTCTGAAAGCCTGGGACATGCTCAGGAATAAGGTACAGATTGAGTGCAGATGTCTGCGGGAGTCAGAGCAATGGGGCTTTTGCAAAGAGGCTTCGGGGGGGGGGGGAGAACAGAGGGGGAGGTGTCCTAATATGAGGCTCCAGGTGGCGTGCAGCATGCTTCCCTCCCCCCCCACCCCCCGCCACCACCAGCCTTAAGAGAGCTGCAGAAGATGGGATGAGGAGAGCAGATGCTAGACCAGAGACTCGGGCTCAGGAGGAAGTCGTGGAGGGTCGGAAAAAGCAAAGCTTTAGGCCTGGTGTACGGTCTGACGTGTGCAGGTTCCTGCACGGAGGAAGCCCACCAGCTGTCTGCCCTCTCACTGAGCAGTGTCACCTGCTGCTGGGTGACAAACACACAACTTCCTAACAGGTGTGAAACTCCAGAACTCAGTGACCGAAGCGGGGCTTGGTGTCTCAGCTGAACACAGACCATCTCAGGCCAGAGAGGAGCTCTGGGGGCTCCTTAAACCTGGCTGGGATTCCAGGAGGGGGTCTAGCACCAGCCAGACAGCCCTTCGGAGTCTGATTTGAAGATTTTCCGAGATTCATGGCCACCAGAGGGCACCACCACCCCACAGTGTGGCATCCTGGGCTCTCCATCACCTCCCTGGAGAAACGGGGAAGATTGGGAGGAGGAAGCAGGCGCGGGTCTCTGAGCTCTCAGTGGGAGCTACCAGCAGCTGAGTTAAATAGTCTCCAGAGTCAGGAGACCTGGGCTCTAGTGGGTTCTAGTGCCTGTTCTGCCACCGTCTTTCCCTCCCTGGTTGGCTTCAGTTCGCCTCTCCGCTGAATAAGGACTTGGACCACTCGGTGTCCTTTCCGGCCCACGGGGCCCTTCCCGGCTCCGAAGTTCTAGGGTTTGAGGAAATCATGCCATGAACATGAGAGAAATTGCATCTCCTGGGCCCACTTTACTCTGGGGTTCTCTAGGGTGCCCTGCCTGGCAGGAGGCGCGGAAACTGGTGTAAGCTTCACTTCTCTGGTGCTGTTCTCTGACTTGGCTGTCGGGAGGCAGACTGGCCTGGATACTGATGGGCAGTCTCTGTCTCCACGTCAGTCTGAAGGAGGAATGTCTCAACAGAGCTGGCAGACGCAGGTGCTGTGACACCCGTGGTGTCTGCTCCTCCAGGTTTCAGGTCAGGAGGTGTCCCTTAGGTAAGCCTCTGGGGTAGGTGGGGTGGTGGTACGGAAGAGCTTACAAGATGCCCTTTTGAGGGTCCCTGCATGAATAAGCACAGAGCGAGGAAGATAGAAACCATTGCCTCTGCTGCCTTTGCCCGCCTCCCCATCCCCACCCCCGCTGCAGATGCCGTCTGTCAGGAGCAGGCAGCAGACGGTCCAGGGGTCCATCTGTGCTAATGCTTCACAATAGAGTCCCGTGTTTCCCCACCAACGCCCCCTCGGCCCCTCAGCTGATGGCCACTTGGTGATGCCAAGGGGGAAGGTGGGAGGAGGGAGAGGAAGGCACTAAGGGAGCTAGCACTTGGTTCGTGGCAGTCCCCAGTCCACCCCCTGCCCCCCACACAACGAGCATCCTGCCATCTGGACTTGTGTAATCACCGCAGGGTGAAGAAGCACCCCCTCCCCCCACACACCTCCTGTAGGGGCTGGGGCCCCAGGGGCCTGGGGGTGGGGAAGACACAGACGGAGTCAAGGAGACTAGGAAGCAAGAAGACGGAGACAGACCCATGGACTGAGAGAGACAGGAGACAGAAAGCCTTTCCTGGCCTCCCCAGGCTGACGGGCCACTAGCCCCTCTGTACTCCGCAGGCCATGCATCTGACACAGCACCGGTGGTGTATCACTCCCTACCTGACCAAGAGCCTCTGTAACCCGGCCCGGAGCAGGGCTTCAACATAGGGTGAATGAAGAACAGCGGAAGACAGCATCGCACAGTGGTTAGATTGCAAGCTCTGCAACCAGGCTGCCCAGGTTCGAATCAGCTCTGCCACTGAGTGACCTAAAGCAAGTTACTTAACCTCTCTGGGCCTCAGTTTCCTCCGCTGTAAGGGATGATAATGGTATCTATTTTCATAGAGTTGTTATAAAGACCAAGTGAATTCATTCACGGATGTAGAAGATGTAAAAGATTACACAGTCAGCTGTAAAGGCGTAACGGATTAGGGAACACTGGAGGAGGGGCCATGTGGACATTCCTGGCTTCTGTTCAGTGGCAGACGTCGGGATGTGGAGCCCCCAGCTTGTGCTGCTGACGCCCTGCGGTGGCTGGCCACTCTTTAGATGCCAGACCTGGCCTTCCACTTCCTCCTCTCACTTCTTATTCGGGTACCACTGACGACAGCTGGGACATTCCCACCTCTCCCGTGGCCTGGCAGCCACCGGCAGCACAGCCGGGGGTGGGGGGACGATGCTCCCCTAAGCACCATCCCCCAACCTTGAGCACCCACTCAGCGCGGTCACGTCCCCTGCCGTGAGTCAACCCCCATAGTAAGGATGTATCAGCTGGGAAAAGGATACCTGAGCTCCAACATCAGGAGGTGAGGAAAGGTTTATCCAGGAGGAACAAGTCCCGACCTTCTGAGGGGACAGGCCAGAATTAAGTCTACTACTTTTTGGGTTACCCCCTCTTCCCTTTCCCCATGACATGGGAAGGAGAGGCAGCCTCTTTGAACTCTTCTGGGACAGCTGGGTAAGGGGGAAATCCTGGACCCTTTCACTCCCTAGCGGCTTCTGCACAGTTAGTTCAGGGCCATCTCTTCCCTCCCATCAGGGACCTCACCCCTCCCCCTGCCTCCCTCTCCTTGCCTAAAGTCTCCTGCAGCCTCTTGGGTCTCCTAGAATCTTACTCTGGGCGGCCTCCAAACCTCCTCCTAAGGACTCCTACGGTCGCTCCACGGCCAGACTGCTTGAATCTCCAAAGATATCCATCCCTAAAATTTCAAATCTCGTGCACAAGCCCCTTCACAGGCTCCCCGTCCCTCAGGTATCACGGAGACCTATGCTCCGCCCCCCGATGCCCTGGACCCCCCCCTCCCCTCTGAGGCTAGCTTTTCCCCCTATTGAGCACTCCGGTCCC
Source organism: Phocoena sinus (assembly GCF_008692025.1). NCBI lineage: Eukaryota > Metazoa > Chordata > Mammalia > Artiodactyla > Phocoenidae > Phocoena > Phocoena sinus. Next base: position 62,047,243 of record NC_045772.1, on the reverse strand, counting down.
CAAGAGTTTCCCCAGCCTGGCATGCCTCGGGAGCTGTGGGCGGGGCTCCGGGACAGCTGGGGGCCCCCCCCGGGGGGGGCGGAGCCGGCCGTGCGGGGGGCGAGGCCCCGCGAGGCCGCTCCCCGCCCGCCCCGATCCCCGAGACTATAAAGGGAGGCGACACACCACCCTCCCGGCTGGCATCCCCGAGTCGCCGCCTGCCCCGCCGCGCGGAGCGAGCGCCGCCTCCAAGCGGCGCCGGAGCCATGACCCTCCGCCGACTCAGGAAGCTGCAGCAGAAAGAGGAGGCGGCGGCCGCCCCAGACCCCGCTGCCCCGGCCCCCGACTCGGAAGCTGCTCCAGCCCCTCCCACCCCGACCCCGGCCTCGGGCCCCCCTGCCGCAGCCGCCTGCCCTGGGACCCCCGGGGACGAGCTGTACGCGGCGCTGGAGGACTATCACCCGGCCGAGCTGTATCGCGCGCTCGCCGTGTCCGGGGGTACCCTGCCCCGCCGAAAGGTGCGTATCCCCCCCAACTCCCGCGGCCCCCCGCCCGGCTCTCGGTACCCTCCGGGGTCCCTTCCTCAGGACCCGCGCAACCCGCAGCAGCCCCCATTCGCGCCTGCCGACCCCCACACCATTCTCCTGCGGTCCCCGAGTTCCCCCATTCCTCCCCAGCCCGCTGATCCCCCACGGACACGTTCAGATCCTGCTGGGTCCCCTCGACCCTCTGCTCAGAAGGAGCAATCCCCCATACCCGCGACCCCGGCTCCACGCCGCCCCCGACCTGGCGGCTCTCCACTCCCCATGCGCCCCCGCCCCGTCTCGCTGCCCTCCTTCCTGCCGCCTCCCGAGGTCCCCTTCCCCTCGCCCTAGCTGGTCTTCGGCCACCCCGGAGCCCCGCCTCCCCGCGTCCAGACGTCTCGAGGTCCCCAGGACGCCTCGCCCGGGCTTCTCCCGTGGGAGCGGGGAGGCCTCGGACTGGGGTCCCGCCGCTCGCCCAGTCAAGTTGAGAGTCCGCGGGTTCCAGGTGGGGAGGGCGGCGGACGCGCCGCGAGCCTTCTAGCGGGGGAAGTGCGTGCGGCGCCGCCGACCCTTCCGAGGGGACGCCCGGATTCCTGGACTGGGGCCTGCCGCCTTGCCCTGCGTCTGAGGTGCGGGGCTCGAGGCCACCGCTCCCTGGAAGTCAGCCGCGACCGGACGCGGTGGGAGGGGTCGCAGGGCGCCTGCGGGCAGGAAGGATGCGGGCCGCGCCCGCCCTTTGAGTCTCCCCCTGCGCAGGGCTCTTCCTCTGGCCTGAGGGGGACCCGAGCACTCAGAAAGGGGAACTCAAGACCCAGGTTAAAGAGAGGGGGCTGGTGGCCTTTCCCAGCTCAGCGCCCCTCCTCTCCCCCTGGCCCCTGGCTCCCCCCAACACAATGAACAGCTTGTTGAGAATTTGCATTTTATGAAAATCGGGTGGAAAGACAAAGGGGTCTCTCTCTGCGGCCCAGTCCTTCCTCCCTGGCCCATTTGGGAACTGTCCCCACCCCTGAGGCCAATCTTTGGTTCTGGAGAAGGAGGGCTTCCTTCTCTTCCTGGCCTTGGGGCAGCCTGGGGGGAGGGTTAACAAGGGCACCGACCAGGAAGGCCCCGGGCTGTTTGGGGCACACAGGACAAGGGCTGGTCTGGCACTGGGCTTCTTCCAAGGATCAATAATTTAGGGAGGGAGAGAGACTGCTTTAGTTTCTCAAGGACCCAAAAGAGGTAGGGACCCTCAGCTCTGTCATCCACCATGCCAAAAAAAAAAAAAAAAAAAAAACCTCCCAATGTCTCTCCTTAAGTATAGTGAGACTTATGGACAAGTTTGAGATCCAAGGTTTTGTTTTTTTGTTTGTTTTTGTCCCAGAAAGCAACAAAATATATGGCAATGTTGAGAGACCCAGGTGGAGCTGGGCATAGTTGGCCACCTGCAGCTGGAATCCATAGTTGGTCCCTGAAACAGTCTACTTTGAGGGAGGAGGCTGGGCCCCTCTGTCCCCTGCCTTTCCATGTTCAGGCTGAGTCCAGCGCTCCAGACCTGGGCCTCTGACCCTGGCTCCCCCGAGACACTCTGTGTGAATGAGAAATTAGGAGAGACCTGACTGGCCCAGGGGCCTCTGGAGTGTTTTGATAGGCAAGCCCAGGGGCCCCCTGCCCTTCCTTGAATAACATCTGGGAAGAGCCCCTGCTTCAGCTTGTGGGGTCTAGGGGGCCTGAGCCGCCGCAGACGTGCACCCTGGGGGTGGAGACTGTTCTATCTAGAGTAATGAAACCCCCTACCCTCCAGGCTGGGAACCAGCACAGGGCTTAGAGGTTCATGCATCTGGAACCCGGGAGACTGTTGTGCCCCCACCGTCCTCCCGGCTGTGGGGATGGAGCTTAGGGAGAAAGCTGTGGAATGGTGCTGATGGTGGCACTCTGCAGATAGCTACGCCGGCACCAGAGTAAGTGTGGAGCTGGGGCCGGACACACAGGCAACAGGAAGTGGGGTGCTGGGTCTGGGGCCGGAGCCCAGGTGAGAAACCTCCAAAGGAGGGCTCTCACCATTTGCTCCAGGGCAGCTCCCTCTCACCTGCTCCTTCCTGACTCTCCTTCCCACCCAGGGCTCGGGACTGCGCTGGAAGAATCTCAGCCAGAGTCCTGAACAGCAGCGGTGAGTCACCATTACCGCAGCCCCTGCCCTGGTCCAAAAGGGTGAGGCGCTGGGTTGGGGGCAGCACGACACAGCATCTCAGCCCAGCCAGGGGGGAGTCATTCTCCCACCCTCTCAGCACAGCACCCTTGCTAGGAATGAGGGGCAGGTGGAGGTGTGGGCTGTGTGAAGGGGGTGGCAGAGGAAGGAGATAGGGACTTTTGAGTCATCAGGTGCTCCTCAACCCACCCCCAGTCCCTGCCAGTTACCCCTCCCCGGAGAGATTTGGATCTGGGAGGAGGGAAGCAGGAAGTCTTCGGGGCTACCCTGAGCCCTCCCAGCCCAGCAAACTCCGAGGGCCCAAACCATGGCCAGGCTACGTCTAGCTGCTCCAGTCTGTCTGCCCCTGCACCCAAAATCTCAGTCCTCTGCTGGTCCCGTCCTGTGGTGGCCTCTTAGGAAGGGTCTGAGGTGAGGGCAGAAGTAGGTGCTGACTCAGGCCCCACTCTGCCCGTGTCCCATCCTGATTTGGGCGTGGCTTCTTCCAAAATGGATCGGCAGACTATGGCCCGCTGGCCAGACTGGCCTTGAGCCAAGAGTTGTTTTTATATTTCGAAAGGGTCGTACAAATAAAAACAAAGAACAATGTAGGACGGAAGCTGTCAAATAATTTAGGTCTCGAAAAGAAAGGCTAAAATATTTACTGTCGGACCCTTTGCAGAAAAAGTTTGCCAACCCTTCCAGAAAACCAGAGAGCACTGGAGTAGACACAGAAGTCACCCTGCTTCCCGCCCCAATACGTGTAGAGGGGGAAAGCCCTGCGTTCAAAGTAGGGAGGAGCTCAGGCTGGGGCGGGGAGTTGCCGCTCAGCATTTGGGGGGTATGTGGGTCAGGTTGGGCGCTGAGAGGCCTGGGTCTCCAGGGCCTTTCTGAGGCCCTGAGGCTTGAAGGGGCCTTTGCAGGCTGCTTTAACTCTGCCTCTGGCCGGGCGGGAAGGAAGGGGGTGTGGGGGTGGGCAGAGGAAACTCTGGGCTCCCCCAGCAGATGAGAATCTGGAGCTACTCCAGACCATTGTGTCCAGTGGGCAGGCCTGCAGTGCGGGAAGGGGCGGCCTCGAGGCTCCCCTCCCCCCAGCCCTCACATCTGGTGGGCTGGCCTCACCGCAGCTGGGAGGAGCAGCTGTGGTCTGGGCTCAGCCTCGTGACTGGCCTCTGGGGGTGGGGCCAGCCCTCTCCCCAGGGCTCTGCAGCGGACGGTGCTCCAGGCTGTGGCCGAATTTGGGGCCTCAGCTAAGTCAGTAAGTAGTATTCTGGGGCTCACTAGAAAGCTGGGAGTGTGGCTGAAAAGCTCAGCCAGTCCACCGGCTCTGGGGGTCAGCCGTTCCAGCGCCTCCCCCACCAGGGGCTGGATTGACGCCGTGTGGCTCAGTGAAGCTGATTTCAGCTGCGAATGGGAAAAGGACATTCCGACAACCTGTGATGAGTGTGACTTGTCACCGGAGACAGTGAACCCTGCCTGGATGTACCAGAGCAGACTCCCAGCATTAGCGGGGGGGGGGGGGGGGGGGGCGCATGCTATGGGACTGGCAAGCTCCTTTTAATCCTGACAGTCTTGATGAGATGGCCCCTGTGTCTCCTGCAGGAAAGTGCTAACTTTGGAGAAGGAGGAGAACCAGACCTTCGGCTTTGAGATCCAGGTGGGAGAAGCTGACTGCAGGGGGAGGGACGGCTTGGGAGGCTGGTCAGAGGGCTGGATGGATCTCTCCCCACCCCTGGGCTGAGGGTCCCCTTGTTTATTACAGACTTATGGCCTTCACCGCCGGGAGGAGCAGCGCGTGGAGATGGTGACCTTTGTCTGCCGGGTTCACGAGTCCAGCCCTGCCCAGCTGGCTGGGCTCACACCAGGTGAGGCATGAACCCGGGACACAGGGCTCTGGGAAGAGGGGTATGACCTTACTCCCAAGCAGAGGGGGTAAGAAATGTCTTCTGAAAACAATTTCCCTTCCTCCTCCTATTTTGAGAAGGCCAGAAAGAAGAATGGATTGGGCTCAGGCAAATTTGCCATTTACTGTGTGATGCTGAGCAGTCCCGTCTGCACATTGGGGGTAATGACATGTCCTCACATCAGCGTGGTGAGGGAGTCCCCTGGGCACAGAGCCGGGGCCTGGTAGGTGGCAGGTGTTGCTGCCGCTGTTTTTCCTCCCCCTGGCGATCTGGCAGTCCGGCATGGGCAGGAGGTGGGGTGGAACCACTCCATTAGATCTGCTTGATATCGAGGATCAGGGTCTGTCTTGCTCCCAACCTGGCCCCAAACTGGGGTACCTGTGATACTTCCTCTGACAAGGAAATGGTGCCACCGGTAGGAGACCCTTCGGATTGGCCAAATCTAGAGTCCCAAGTCCCAGGGAGGGACAGCCTGCGACCGTGCCAACTGACCCCCACCCAGTCCTGCCACCATTTCCTTCCCCAAGCCCTTACCTCCCTGCCTATTTACCAGCAGCCCCTGGTAGCTAAGTGGTATAGTTCAACTTTGCAAAGTAGTTTCACATCCACCCTCCCTCCTAATCACCATGGTAGCCTCCGCAGGGGTCCACACCCCCTTTTCCAGATGGGAAATGGGCCCTCAGAGATGGTGCCTTGCTCTGCCTGAGGTCAGGGGACTCTGCAGTGGCCCAGGGTATCAGAAGCTGAGGCTTCTTATGCCTGGGGCCGGTGTTAGTTCCCAGCTTGGTGCTTCTCACCCTGCCCCCTTCCTGTCTCTGCTGGGTGTCATGACAGCCTGTGGGCTGGACCAAAATAACCAGCTCTGGGGGCAGCCCAGGCTTGCCAGGAGGGCTCAGCCTTTGAGGACAGAGCTTCCTGAGAGTGAGGTGAGAATGTGGGTGTCTGAGGGCCTTGGCCCCTATGCTGGGGTGCCGGGCCTGGACACGATCTCCCCAGAACCATGACTGGGGGTAGGGCGTTCAGGAGAATTTTGTGGGGTCATTACCCCTACCCTTTCTGGCGAAGGTGGCTGGAATTCTTCCACATGTCCCGTGGAGCAGATTCTGATCCCCCTCTCTGCCTGGCAGGGGACACCATCGCTAGTGTCAACGGCCTGAACGTGGAAGGCATCCGGCATCGGGAAATTGTTGACATCATTAAGGCGTCTGGCAACGTTCTCAGGTACGTCCAAGTGCCGCGGTCCCTGGGGGATTCCTGAGCTCAGCTTCTCTCAGTGTTTCCCCACCCTGTGGGCCCACTCAGCCTTTGATTCCCCAACCTCCTCAGACTGGAAACTCTGTATGGGACATCAATTCGGAAGGCGGAACTGGAGGCTCGTCTGCAGTACCTGAAGGTAAAGCAGCCCAGATACCGTCCAGTCGCCACCCTCCTCTTCCCAAGCCCCTGCCCCTACCGGCCCCACTCTTTTTTAGGGGTCGTTTATCTGCTTGAACCTCCTTTTATTTTATTTTATTTATTTATTTTTTTGGCTGCGTTGGGTCTTCGTTGCTGCATGTGGCCTTTTTCTAGTTGCGGCGAGCGGGGGCTACTCTTTTTTTTTTTTTTTTTTTTTTCGGGGGCTACTCTTCATTGCCGAGTGCGGGCTTCTCATCGCGTTGGCTTCTCTTGTTGCGGGGCACGGGCTCTAGGTGTGCAGGCTTCAGTAGCTGTGGCACACGGGCTCAGTAGTTGTGGCTCGCAGGCTCTAGAGCACAGGCTCAGTAGCTGTGGCGCACGGGCTTAGCCGCTCGGCGGCGTGTGGGATCTTCCCGGACCAGGGCTGGAACCTGCCCTGGCAGGCGGATTGTTAACCACTGCGCCACCAGGGAAGCCCTGAACCTCCTTTTAACCTTAAGGCTTCTTCTGTGTACTCCCTGATCCCTCAGTCTGTACCCACCTCCTGCTAGTTTCTTGCTAGCTCCTGACAGTGAGGCAGGGCGTGTCTCTTACAGCAAACCCTGTATGAGAAGTGGGGAGAATACAGGTCCCTAATGGTGCAGGAGCAGCGGCTGGTGCACGGTGAGTAGATTAGGGGTGTGAAGGGCCACTTGCTCCCCTACTGATACCCCCATTCCTGCTTCCCCCGCAGAACTAGTGGGTTACTCCCCCCTCCAAAGTGAAGAAAGGTTTGTTGAGCTACTACTTTGGGTACAATGCTGCCCCAGGCTGATGCACACACATTTTTAGTTTATTCTCACAGTTGTTCCCTGAAGGAAAGTACAAGATAGTACCATCTCCATTTTACAGATGGGAACGGGAAGGCTCCAAGAGTTTGTTTCAGACCCCTTCCGTGGCTCTTGTGTCATAAGTGACCCTCATAACGATCTGAGTGTGTAATTCCTGTTTTACAGACAAGAGAAGTGAGGTTCAAGGTTGTGACTTGCCCAAGGGCCACACAGATGGTCAACAGGAAGGAGCTGAGGTCTCCTACCCGTGCCCTCTGACGGCCCTCCCTCGTGTCTTCTGCCCCGGCAGGCCTCGTGGTGAAGGACCCGAGCATCTATGACACGCTGGAGTCCGTGCGCTCCAGCCTGTACGGTGCGGGCCTGCTCCCGGGCTCACTGCCCTTCGGGCCTCTGCTGGCCGCCCCCGGGGGCTCCCACGGCGGCGCGCGGCGGGCCGGGGGCGACGCGGACGACGCCGTCTACCACACGTGCTTCTTCGGGGGCGCTGAACCGCCTGAACCCCCGCCGCCCCCAACCCCCGCGCGTGCGCCCGGCCCGGGCCCCGCCGACGCTCCGACCCCAGGGCCCCGGGCGGTGCTGAGCCGCAGCGCCAGCGTGCGGTGCGCGGGCCCCGGGGGGGGCGGCGGCGGCGGCGGCGGCGGCGTGGGCGCGCCGAGCGCTCTCTGGACTGAGGCCCGCGAGCAGGCCCTGTGCGGCCCCGGCCTGCGCAAAACCAAGTACCGCAGCTTCCGCCGGCGGCTGCTCAAGTTCATCCCCGGACTCAACCGCTCCCTGGAGGAGGAGGAGAGCCAGCTGTAGGGGCGGGGGCGGGCGGGGGAAGGTATTTATTTATTTATTCTTTCCAGCCAGTGCAAAAAGGGGGCGGGGGCGGGCGCCTGGCCGCGGAGACTCCAGGAGCCCAAGGCGGCGGGAGAGGGTCCTCGCCAGCCCCAGCTGGCCTGCCTTCCTGGCTTGTGCAGAGTGGTGAATGAACCCGAGCCCCAGGCCCCTTTACTCCTCGCCAGAACTACAGTGGGAGGTGGGCACGGAGAGCTAGGCGAGCTCGGGGTTGGGAGAGGTTCCGGGGCCAAGGATGGGGCGTGCCATCCTACATCTGGGTCAGTAGTGCCTTGTGGGGTGTCCAAGAAAACCCCTTCTCCGGGTGAGAGGACCCTGCCCCACGAAGCCCTCTCCTTAGCTTTATTTGCTCCCCACCCTTGGCCTTGGGGAGAAATGGCCTATGCCCAGTCGTTTCCCCATCCCCCCACAGGCATAGTTCCAGTTAACCAGCGCTGGTCCCCCTCCCACCCAGCCTTGACCCCTAAGGGCCTGGCCCCTCCCAGGAGCCTGTAACTAAGTGGGGTCTTGCCCCGGCAGGGGTCCTGGGTCCTCTGCCCCTTGGGGGACAGGAATGCGCATGTCTTGGGGGGATGGGGGCAGCAGAGACTGTTCCACCGTTTTGCATACTGTTGCTTCTGAACCACAGACTGTATAAAATCGACGGTTTTTTGCATCTGTGTCAGTGTGGTGACTGCCCGAGGGGGAGGGTTGGGCTCGGGCAAGCTCTGACTCCGCCACCCCGACCCCCAGCGCGCGCGCGTGCGCGCGCACACAGACACACAGACACACACACACTATATTTTACATCTAATTTGCTCGGAGCTTGCAGCCAGGGAAACAGACAGGGAGAGTTTAACTTACATGTATGGGCCTGAACTAGAGGCTCCCCTCAGAGCACCCCTTCAGAACTTGGGTCTTGTGTTTAATGTATCTAGAACTTCCCTCCCCAAATACCACAACTGGTGGGGTCAAGGCTCCTCTATACTTCTGAACTATCCTTGTGTAAACAACTGCTTGGCATCCTTTCTCCCAGGGGTCTGGGGTCTCCTGCTTAGGAGACCTTAGCCATCACCCACCCAACCTGAGACAGGCCCAATCACTGGTCACTCATTGCTCTAGAACTCCTCAAAGCTTCCCATCACTCCTAGAATAAGATTCCAGCCCTTACGCAGGGATATCTGACTCCTGCCTGCCTCGTTTTCTTGCCTCCCCTCTCGCTCCCTGTTCTGGCCACTTTGCCCACGGTACACTTCAGATGCCCTGCCCTTGGGGTCTCTGCACTTGCTCTGTCCATAGCTGACTCCTTTGGTACTCAGCTTGGCCTCCCCAAGGCCGTCCCATCTGGTCTAAAATACTGTCGCACCCTCTGCTTTGATAGAGCCTTGTTTTATTTCCATCATACTACTCATCCCCATCTGAAACTGTCTCGACCCGGATGGGTTTTGGGTTTTGCCTGGCTCCCTTCCCCGTTAGGATATACACTCCATACAGCAGGACTCAGAGACATCTCCTGTCTTACTCACTGCTTTATTTCTTGCCCAACGCTAGCGCATAATAGAGCCTCGATAAATACAGTGTGTGCTCAAAGCATCTTCAAGAGGTGGTCACCACCTTCTTTGAGGTGACCCGGGGCAAGTGACCTGTCCAGGGTCACACAGAAAGTAGGTGGCAGAGTTGGACCTGAGTTTTGAGCCTCCCGAGTGCTTCTCCCTGGCAGTAATCAGCATACAAGGGGTGGTTTTGAGAGGTCTGAGTGGCACCAGGCAGGCCTCTCCCTCCTGCACCACTGCACTTGCCTCCTGAATGGCTCCCTGCTTCGTCTCTCACCCCTGGACCACCCCTTCACACAGCAGTTAGGGTGATCTTTCCAAAAAGGAAATTGGGTCACAACCCTCCTCCGCTTAAAACCCATTGTGGTTTCCCCTGGAATAAAAAAAATCAAATCCAAACTCTTTATCATGGCCTAGCCATAATGTGTTGTCCCTCTGGGCAGACAAATTACAAAAACGCATCCCTTCCTGTGGGTTGACGGCAGCCACGCGGGCCCAACGATTTGGCAGCTGCGAGCCTCTGTGACCATACTGGGGTGCCCTGCACGAGGCTCTACAGGATCTGGGCCCGGCCGTTCTCTTCAAGCGCAAATCATTTCTCCTTCTGTGTCACTCATCATATTTAAGCCACACTATTCTTTCTAGTCCTATTCTCAAATATGCCAAGCTCTTTCCTGCCTCTGGCCTTTGCCCATACTGTTCCCTGTGCCTGGAATAGTCGTCTTTGCAAGACTGACTCCTCCAGCCTCAGATCTCATCTTAAACATCACCTCCTTAAAGAGATGCTCCTGGTCTGGTCAGAAGTTCCCTGTCCCCATTATGCTTTACCTTGAGCCCTCTGTTTTTCTTTCCTTATAGCACTTACTCTCAATTGGTAATTTTACTGACTTCTTTTGTATCTGCCTTTCGCCTTTCTAAGGCAGGAAACTCAGCTGTGTTACTAACACAGCTCCAGGGACTAACACAGCCTAGCGCGTGGCAGGTGCTCAATATATGGGAATGCCTCCTTGGGGCCAGCACTGCACAGGGGTGACCACGACCTACCCACCTCTCAGCCCTGGAGGGTGGGGTGGGGAGGCCCCTGCCCTGCGCCATCTGTAGCTGGCATCTGTGGGTCCTTCTCACCAAATCCCTTCGGGGCTGGCTGTCGGCTCCAGCCAGGGCACACGCACCTGGCTGCCCTGCCCTCCCTGGTCCTGGGGAGGGAGGACATTTGATTAAGAAAACGGAGCTTCCCCAAGCTCCCTGTTTGAACAGCTGCTCTGCAGTGATGGCAAACAGCGGCTCCCAGGGGCTCAGGTCTAGGGGAGGGGCCCTCTCGCACCTTTGTTCCCAGAGCCCCCGGCTGCCAGGAGACCAGCTGCCTGGGCATAGCCTAGCACCTTCCTGGGGGTGGGGGGCTGCCAGGGCCTCACTGGCTTTCTCCTCCTAGAATAGATTCCCAGCCCCTCTCTTACCAGCCTGTTCCTCCCCTCCTCCACCAAGCAGCTAGTGTTGGCAGTGATGTCAGCACCGCTTACCCAGGCTGAAGGGGGGCTCCTGGCTGGCCGTATGCACCCCGAGGAGAGTGAGGGGGTGCCCAGGGTGGGGCTGGATCCCACCTCTCAGCTGACGGAATGACGGCACCAGCACAGCAGCCTCCTGCCGTGTAGGTGGGGTGACAGGGAGTGACTAATGTGAGAGCTGCGATGCTAAAAATTAACCCAGGGATCGTGTTTGGTGGAGGGGTGGGGGTGGATGGGAAAGGAGCAGGGACTTGGAATATTGTGTGGTCGGTATCCCCCCTGCCCTGCCTCCCCTCCCACCAGCGTTCTGGTTCTCTCAAAGCCTCAGGGGACTCTGTGGGAGCCCTTCCCCCTCCCCAGGCCGTAAGGGGCCCCTAGTAATTACAGGAAGGAGGAGAGTGGACGCCACCCCAGGTCTCATGCACGGTAGACTGAGGACACAGCCCTGCAGATGGAGTTCAGATATGAGGTCCCCGCAGAGCCCTGCATCTGCCCCATCCCCTCAATCATGGTGGCCGCATGGCCCTGAGTCCCCTGGTTCGTCCCCCTCTGCCCAGGCCAGAGCTCTGCCCATGGGCGGTGGGGGAAGCGGAAGCAGCCAGTGCACAGAGACAAAGGCAGGTTCCTGGCAGCAGGCTGGAGTTGGGGGACAGTGGGGATGGCAGCTGTCCTGAAGGAAAGGACAGGAGACTGGCTCCCAGAGCATCCCCTAGGTACCAGCACTGTGCTAAGACGTCCACATCCATCACCTCACTTAGGCCTCACAGCATATCTGACAGCCCATTCTACAGATGAAGAAACCGAGGATCAGAGAGGATAAGGTAGCACAGCTGGTACCTGCTTCAGCCAGCACTCTCTCAGATCTGTCTGTCTCTAGAGCCTAGACTGGGGAGAGGGAAGTCTTCCTCGAGGAAGGAGTGTGAGGACAGGGTCAAGGTGGTAAGGAATCATTTCGAGGAATTGAACCTCCAAAGCTGTAAGACTCACTCGTGGGGAACAAGGTGGGAGCACGGAGGGTAAATGAAAGGTGGGACCTGAGGGAGCAGGGTCTGAGGTGTAGCAGACAGCAAAAGGAGGAGGAGATCAGGTCCACAGGGATCAAGGCTCCTGGATGTGGGTGCTATCCTGGAGTGAGGTGGGGAGGGGCTCTTGGCACTGGGTTCTGGGGGGGGTCACAAAAGAACTTGGGTTTAGAGAAGTGCTTTGTGGACACACATAAGAAAACCTGTTAGAAGGAGGGAACCCATAAACACTCCTGTTTTGCCTGGAAACAAAACCAGAGAACGTGAGCTGAACGGCAGCAGGAGGGGAAACAGTGAGACAGTAGAAGACACTTTCTGCTCACCAGTCCGTCACTCACGAAGCTGGGGAAGTGAGAAGGGCTGTGGGACTCTCCAAGTGTCAGAAGAAACGTCAGGCTGTCGAGTTGGGAGCCTGCCTGGTCCTGCATTGATGGCTGGATGGGATGACCTAAAGGAGGGAGTGATAGGCCGAGAGAAGTGAGAGAGAAAGGGCAAGGGACCAAGGAAGATTCCTCAGAGAATAAGATAGCCAAGAGATGAGACAGACGCTGGTGAACAGAGCAGGTGCGCCTGACCCCTGGTGGTAACCTCAGGGCACTGCACCTCTCCGCCCTGAGCTCGGGAAACAGGGTGGGGCAGAAGTAGGGTCCTCCCCTCAGCCAACAAGCTGTGAAGGCAGCTCCCCGCCTTCGAGCCCACCTCTTCAGCCATGCTCCCACGCCCTTACAAGGCGGGGCCTCCTTGGAGCCACACAACCCATTTGAAGCTCTCGGACACCATTCCTGGGCCTGGTAATGAGTGGGCATTCAAAAAACACTGAAGGCAGCTATGCCTGAAGGGAGTGAAAAACGAATTCAGAAACTTTTAAGTCGTCCAACTCCAACGATTTCAACCAGCTTACCTTCTCTGCAGCGAACTCCGCATGGTCTGGAGGCTCCGAGACTGGGGTGGGAGGGAGGAGAGGGGAGGAAGCACAGCCGCTAAACTGCAACACGAAGAATTGCTGCTATAAGGGACACCTCCTAAATGGCAGCGAATTTTCTGTTCCTGGAGTTTAGCCTTTCAGTAGCGAACACATACATCTATGCGAAAAGTAAAGATTATGCAAATACTGTCCCTGTTTCCCCACTGCTTCCCCAAAGAGTCACTAACAGGGCCCCCTCCAACACACACAGCTGGCCAGTCCATTCAGCAACTCCCTGCCCCCACCACAGTGACTGGCCACCCAGGTCCCACTTTCAGCTTTCCCCAAATTTCACCCTGATTGAAAGCCCAGATCAAGCCCCACTAGTGCTGAGGAACACGGTCTCTGGTTAAGTGAATGCAAGACCAGTGGTTACCAACTATAGCAACAAATCGCCTGGGGGACATTTAACCAAAGATAGGACCCTATCCCTCCCCATAAGATTCTTTTTTTTTTTTTTTTTTTTTTGGCTGCATTGGGTCTTCGTTGCTGCACGCGGGCTTTCTCTAGTTGCGGAGAGCGGGGGCTACTCTTCGTTGCGGTGCGCGGCCTTCTCATTGCCGTGGCTTCTCCTGTTGTGGTGCACGGGCTCTAGGCGCAGGGGCTTAAGCAGCTGTGGCTCGCGGGCTCTAGAGCGCAGGCTCAGTAGTTGTGGCTCACGGGCTTGCTTGCTCTGCGCATGTGGGATCTTCCCCGACCAGGGATCAAACCCGTGTCCCCTGCATTCGCAGGCGGATTCTTAACCACTGCGCCACCAGGGAAGTCCCCCCATAAGATTCTGATTTAGGAGTTCTGGGTCGGGGCTGGAGCATCCGGATTTTTAAAAACACCCCAGACCCTCAATAAGGATTTATTGATTGGATGTTGAATGAAGATGGTTCCGGAGGCCTCTGAGCTCCCTCCCGCCTAGAACCTTGGCACTCCAAATACTGACTGAACTCAGGCACCCCCTGAGGTCCTGTCATCCGTGTCATCCTCAGGGAGTTGAGGACCTGAGCCTCCCACTGGCACAGAAACACTTTCTGCTTCACGGTGTAAGTGTTGGGATGTGTGGTGGCCACTCCCCTGCCTCCGCCCTCTCCCCCCCCCAAACTGGGAGCTCTTGGGGAGCAAGGAGAGCCCACTGGACACATCTATGTCCCTGCCTTGGTTGGAGTGGGGCATAGGGACACGACACAGGTATCCAGGACCTGCTGGCTGACTGGGTGTGTAGCCAACGGTCGGGGGCGGCGGGGGCGGGGGGGAGGCGAGAGGAGTCTGGGGCTGAGCCTGGGTTCACATCTAGACCAGCAGTTGGGGTCAGCAGGGGGAGATCAGATCGGTGGTGGTGCTGGGGGGAGCAGCCCCATGAGCTGCCGAGGCGCTTCAGGATTGACCTTCAAGTTCTGGACTTGGTTGAAATGGGGTGGGGGTGGGAGTGCCACTTGGGTGCACAAACTGGAGTCAGCTGGGCGGCACCCCACTTCGCGCACCCTGAGGTCGAGCGGCTGAGGGGCTGAGTTGCGGAGGCAGGTCCCAGCCAAGGGGTGCGGCCGCCATTAGCTGGGTTGGGGTGGAGAAGGGGACTCCGGGTTTCGTTTCGCTGGGAGGGAAGCAGATGGCAAAGCCTGAGCGAGTAACCGTCTCCCCGGAGCAGCAAGTCTTGCCTCCTCAGGAAGTCCCACATCCACGCCGCACCCCACCCCCCCCGCCCACGCCGCGACCTTCTCGCTCCACAGCGGCGCGCGGTGCCCCAGCACCCTTGACCCCACTGCGGACGCCCACACCGTCCCGTCCCACCACCCCCGCCCCGCGCCCGGAAGCCTCGCCTGCGGGCCCGCCCTTCATCCCTTGCCCCACGGCCCGCAGACCCTTCAGAATCCGGGGAAAGCTGCCCCTGCGCTCCACCCGGCTCCCTGGGTCTCGGGAAGGGGCTGTCCCTGCGGGGGGTGGGGTGGGCGTGGCCCGGGTGGTTTGCAGAGCTTGGGGGAGGTGTCGCCCTCTGCTGGGAAGACCAGGGAATTGCTTCACCTCCGTCGCCGCGTCCTTTCATTGCCCCCCTGGGCCACTTATTTTCGGACCTTCATTGACTTCTCGGCCTTCTCTGTCCTTTCCTTAACCTGACCCTTGCAGGACTCCGACTATGTATATGTCGGTCCTGGTTCCAACTCTGTTACAGGCTGTCTGCGGCAGAGTCGCGGTCTCCCTGAGCCTTGGCTTCTTTCCCTGTGAAATAGCAGTCGTGAAGTCCAAATGCGGGACAGTGAAAGAAGACACTTTGTAAACTGAAAGGGAGCATCTGAGGATGAGGTGTGGTCGTTGTTAAAGCTAAGGGTGTTCTCTCCCGCCTTCTGGAAGGAGGGGCTTAATTCATCCCTTGGGATCACCACATTTTGATGAATTGCTTTTCAGTCTTTTCTTTAAAAAGTAATATACATGTAATATATATGGTCACATTTGCATTAAATATATTTATTATATAATTCAAATATAATTATATAATAAACATATATATCGCATATGTGGCCATACTCTGCATGCTGTTTTATGTCCTGTCTTTTTTTTTTCCAAGACCACAAATCATCGTAAAAGCCTGCTTCTGGAAGTCAGACAAACCCGGATTCAAGTCCTTGCTCTGTGACTGTATATTTCCGTCCTTGGGCAAACCACATAACGTTTCCTTTTCTCAGCCTCAGTTTCCTCCTCAGCAAAATGGTAACGTCAGGAGTACCCACCTCACAGGCTTGCGGTAAAGCCCTGGGCATAGCCAGCTCAGAACCTGTTAGCTGGTGTTATCGTGCCGCCTGTGTTTTGCGCAGTACTCTTCCCAGCCGCCTGCTTCTCAGAGCACTTACGATGTTCTCCCTTCTCCATGTGCCATAACGGTAAGAAAGGGAGAAATCTCCATCTCCGAGCTTGCCCCGCCCTGACACCTTTCTTGGCCACGTGGGTCTCATTATTCCTCCAGCCCATCCAGAAATTCCCCTTCTGGGGCCCTCCAACTCATCCTGGGCCTCCTTAGCTTTTTCTCCAGAAAGTGTCTCCGCCTCCCCTCACTTCCCTGGGGTCCCTGCTACCTTGTTGCCTCCTCAGAGAAGTCGCTTTGACTGTTCCTTCATCATTAGCAGCCTCCAGTCATTCTCTAGACCTGCTCTGTTTTTCTTCATAGCACTTCTCATTACATGGCATTATGTTACATATTTATTTTGGTCGCGCCTCGGGGCATGCGGGATCCTAGTTCCTCCACCCGGGATCCAACCCGTGCCCCCTGCAGTGGAAGCGGAGTCAACCACTGGGCTGACAGGGAAGTCCTACGTGTGTGTTTTAAATTTATTCTATTTAAGTGTAGTTGATTTACAGTGTTTTGTTAATTTCTGCTGTACGGCAAAGTAATTCAGTTACACATATATATACATTCTTTTTCATATTCTTTTCCATTGTGGTTTATCACAGAATATTGAATATCATTTCCTGTGCTATATAGTAGGATCTTCTTGTGTATCCATTCTATATATAATAGTTTGCATCTGCTAATCCCAAACTCCCACTCCATCCCTCCCCCACACCCCCATCCCCACCTGGGCAACCACAAGTCTGTTCTCTATGTCTGTGAGTCTGTTTTGCAGATAAGTTCGTTTGTGTCATATTTAGATTCCACATATAAGTGATATATGATATTTGTCTTTGACTTACTTCACTTAGTATGATAATCTCTAGGTCCATCCATGTTACTGCAGATGGCATTATTTCATCCCTTTTTATGGCTGAATAGTATTGCATTGTGTATATGTACCACATCTTCTTTATCCATTCATCTGTCGATGGACATTTAGGCTGTTTCCATGTCTTGGCTATTGTGAATAGTGCTGCTATGAACGTAGGAGTACATGTAACTTTTTGAATTATAGTTTTGTCTGGATATATGCCCAGGAGTGGGATTGCTGGATCATATGGCAACTCTATTTTTAGTTTTTTGAGGAACCTCCATACTATTCTCCATAGTGGCTGCACCAACTTACATTCCCACCAACAGTGCAGGAGGGTTCCCTTTTCTCCACACCCTCTCCAGCATTTGTTATTTGTGGACTTTTTAATGCTGGCCATTCTGACCCGTGTGAGGTGGTACGTCATTGTAGTTTTCATTCTCATTTCTCTAATAATTAGTGATGTTGAGCATCTTTTCATGTGCCTGTTGGCCATCTGTATGTCTTCTTTGGAGAAACGTCTATTTAGGTCTTCTGCCCATTTTTCGACTGGGTTGTTTGCTTTTTTGTTTTTGAGTTGTATGAGCTGTTTGTATTTTTTGGAACGTAACCCCTTGTTGGTTGCATCATTTGCAAATATTTTCTCCCATTCTGTAGGTTGTCTTTTTGTTTTGTTTGTGGTTTCCTTTGCTGTACAAAAGCTTATAAGTTTGCATATGTTTTTATCTGTATCTCTCCACTAAATGTATCTCCCTGGAAGGTAGGGACTTTTTGAGTTTTTCCTCCACCTCTGTGGCTCCTAGGAGACTGCCTGGCACATAGTAGGCCCCGGACAGATTTTTGTGCAAATATGAATAAATCTACCACTTGCCTTTCTTCCTTCAAAGAGGCAGCAGCCCAGTAGAAGCCACTTCTGTCCAGTAGAGGGCACCACCACACAGCATTTTGGGGTCTCCCAGGGCTGGTACTAGGATGGAGATATTTATAAAGCCCACAGGCCTCTCTCCTCCCACTCTGTGGGCGCTCAGTCAGGCTGGGACCGGAAGCAGGAGGGCCCCCTGTGCTAATCTGCACTGGCAGCGGGGGGGCTGGCATGGGCTGGCATTGGGCTGGCCGCCTCATCCGGCGTGCTCCGGTGCCCAAGGTCGGAATACCCTGACTGCTGTCCTGGACACACCCCTTAGCAGCTGAGTCTTCTGGACAGATCACACCTTATCCTGAGCTCTGCAAAATGAGGGCAATGACAGGAGTTGCATGGCTGGCTCCTGGGTTTGCTGTGAAGCCCAAACGGGAATGTGTGTGAAATGTTTTGTGAATGTAAACACCTGGGAATATAATTTACACATGCCTTTATTGGTAGTGGCAGCTGATTAGCAACAAAAGAGGAGAGATTAGAGGGCACTTGCAAGGCTAAGTGAAGGTGGGTTTATGAAGGGGATTAAAATAGTGAAGGAGAAAGAAGTTAAAAATAACTACCTTTCACCAAGAGCTTATTAGGAGCCAAGGCTGAGGAAAGTGATCTCCAGACATTGTCTAATTATAGCCAACACTTAGATGGGGCTGCCCTGTGCCAGGCACTAAGTGCTTTATGCGTAGAAACTCATGGGACCCTTACAATTCAGGGAGATGGGTCGTGTCACTGTCTGCGTTCGACACGAGGAAACGGAGGCATGGAGAGCTTCAATAAACTGCCCAAGGCCGCACAGACTGGGTGGGATTCAAACCTGAATAACCTGCCTCTTGACAGAATGGGTTCCTAAGCCCTCGTGACCACAGGCACATGGCAAACGAGGTACGAGTTCTCATTTCCCATACAGGAAACTGAGGCTCAGCCAGCTGACAAAGCTCGCCCAAAGCCGTGATGTGAACACGTGTATTTGAACCCTGCTTAACCTCCAAGGGATACCTCCCACTCCCCACCGGAGTCAGGAAAGGGGCGTCGGGGATGGGTAGAGGCATTTGTTAGAGGGGCCAGCAGCAAACACACCTGGCTCCTCCTCTGAGCCTCAGGGGAGGGTGAGAGAACAGAGGCCATGCAGGGCTCAGGGGTGAAGGAGACGCTGCTTGGTGGCCTCAGGTCCATGGGAGGGAGGAGACTGGGTCATCTTCCAGGCCAGGCTGGGAGGGAGGAAGTGAAAGTGTGCTGGGGGCCACCAGGCTGTCCCCAGTGATTCCTCCCAGGCCTGTGAGCTCCCACCACACACGTCCACATGTGGAACAGGGGCTCTGAGGGGCGGGCCTGACCGTGGGAGGTGGGGGCAGCCCATCCCTTGCCGCAAGTGCCCCCAGCTCAGCCCCTGGCTGCCAGCCTGTTACATAAGCTGCTCCGTACCCTGAGGCTGGAAATAGCCGTGGCAGGGCCGGGCTGGGCTGGGGGCATGATGAATGGTCTTCAGGCACATCAGCTGACCTCTCCCGAGGTGACCTGAGGGCCTGCCGGCAGCTCAGGTTACCCAGCCCTCTCTGGAAGGAGGCCCTGCCTGTCCTCTGTGACTCTGTGTCTGGACATTTATGGTGCGAGCATCTGAGGGATCGTCCCACTCTCAAGCCCGAGTGGCTGAGGCAGCTCACAGCTACAATGTGCCCACTGCGGCCACCCTGGGTGCTGGGAGCCAGAGCCTCGCCCAGAGAAAGTGTTTTGGAATCTCTGCAGCCAGCACCAGGGAAGGCTGGGATCTCTGCTCCTTGGCGTCCTCTGCTCAGGGCCCCAAGAGGAGCCAGAGAAATTGGGGGTGGGATGGGGGATGCCAGAGGCTGCAGGCTACATGCCACTCCCACCCCCATGCCTCTGTGTCACAGCCCTCTCTGTCACCACACTCCCGGTCCCAAGGAGGTGCCCGCACATTCTGAAGCCCACTGGCAAGGACACAGCCCTCCAGAGACAAGGCACGTACACTCCTACTCCTGAGAGCACCTTGGGCAGACTTTCAAAGACCACCCAGGGTGTGGGAGGGTGTTCTCCCAGTATAGGGTGATCATATGGTAAGAATTATGAGGATGGGTATTCCAATCCTTAGCCTTTAAGATTCCTACCCCTCAAAAAGAAAAAAAAAACCCTCTCCAAAAGTATAGAAATGATTTAAATTACCTAACAGTTAATCGCCTGATTATTCTCCCCCAAATCCTTCAGTAGAATTGGCACTCCCAGGGAGTTAGGACCTCTTTACTCCATGACTCCAGAACCCTGTGACAGGTAGGAACCTGCCAAATGGAGGAGGGTGGGAAGTTTTACAAAGGAGCAATGGAAGGCTGGTGAGTTGTTTTCTCCTTCTTGATGAGATTCCTGCTCAATGATCAGATATAGACACACACACACACACACACACACACACACACACACACACACACGGCTGCTCTTGTTGGTGCTCAGGTGTGGGGACAGGACCCCCTCCCCAAGCTCCTACAGCAGCTCTCCCTGGAAGGTCTCACCTGTGCCAAGGCGCTGTGCATGCTGTGCTACCCTCCTGTGCGCCTGTGCGTCCTGTATTTCTGAGCCCATGGCATGGGGAGACAGGCCCAAAATTCGCCAGAGAGCTAAGGGATACCCCACACGCACACTGCCAGGTAAACCTGTACAGGAAAGGGTTTGGCCTCCTGTGTTCTCCTGCCTGCCTCCCTGTCGCTCCAGGCCCTCCCCTGGGAGTTGTCACTGGTAACCAGAGCTGGATCATCTGGTGAGAGCCGAGGAGGAGCAGCGTCGCTTGGCAACCTGAATAGCATACAAGATTCGGCTAATCTGGGCTGATCTGGCGGGCCAGTCCCCTCAGAGTCTCCAGGGCAGCCCCCTGCTGGCTAGCAGCAGACCCCCAGAGGAAGACGCTTAAAAACTTCTACCTATTTCCGGGCTTCTCTGGTGGCGCAGTGGTTAAGAATCCGCCTTGCAATGCTAGGGAACACGGGTTCGAACCCTGGTCTGGGAAGATCCCACATGCCGCGGAGCAACTAAGCCTGTGGGCCACAACTACTGAGCCTGCGAGCCACAACTACTGAGCCTGCGAGCCACAACTACTGAGCCTGTGAGCCACAACTACTGAGCTCGTATGCCACAACTACTGAAGCCCGCGTACCGCAGCAAGAGAAGCCACCTCAATGAGAAGCCCGCGTATCTCAACGGAGACCCAGTGCAGCCAAAATTAAATAAAATTAAAAAAAACCAAACTTCTACCTATTTTCACTTCAGTAAACCCCAAGTTCTAGGCCAAGGTCTGGGCAGGGAGGACCCTTTGTCTCCCCATCCTCCCTCCCCTCCCTGCCTGTCCCGCTCCTCATTCTTGAGCCCCACCTTCCTTCACAACACAGTGAAAAAGCTGCAGACCTCTCTGGGGGTCCTAGCTCTGTTGTAGCCATGAGATTCGAGGCAAATCACTTCACCTCTCTGAACTTCAGTCTCTAATCCGGGAGGCAATAACTAGTGGTTCAATGCATAGACTTGAGGCCACATCAGCCAGGATGCAAATCCACCCTCTATATTTTCTCAGCTGTATGACATTAGGCATGTTGTTTAGCCACTTGGAGCCTCAGTTCTCTCAATACTAAATAGTACCCACCTGAGAGGGCTGTTGAACGAAGGAAGAAGAAACAAAGCAAGGAAAGTGCTCAGCACTCTGGCACAAGGCCCTCCACGATGCTTTTTCCCACCCCTGGGCTTTCCCACATACTGCCTCTCCCTGGAACACTTGGCCCTTCCCCCCACTCTGCACCTCATCAATATTCCTCAGTTGAAAACTTACTTCCTGAGAAAGGAGAAAAATTACTTCCCTAGTCCACCACCCCACTTGTAAATTACAGCTCCACATTAAATATCTCATTGGCACCCTGCAACTCGTTTTCTCTTTACATCGCTTAGTACTTATTTGCAAGATGGTTTAACAGCAGTCTCCCCAACTGGGCTGTAAGTAGGGGTGGAGACAGGGGCTGGGTCTGTTTTGTTCTTTGCTGTGTCCCCAGCGAGAGGGTTGGCCTAGATGTTCTCCAAAGTATGATCCAGCTTTCTGTATCTCTGTATTTCTTATTTCTTCCTTCTTTTCGTTTCCAAGTTGACTTAATTTTTGCATCATTTCTTGGGTTCACTGAATCTCCAAGAAGCATGGTCTAACTGAAAAGATAGCTCAAGAATTAAGGGCGCTTACCCTTAATTGCACTCTATTCCCCATAGGAGTGGCTGGACCAGATTTGGGATGGAAAGTCGCAAACCAGCCCCCTTACGGAATTCGAGACACGCTTCTTCCTCAGCCCAGGTCTCCCCACCTGGCAAAGAGGTCTGTTTGCATACATCAGATCCAAAGGAAGCAAAAGCCCGATGGCTGATTTGCATACGCTCGTGCTATTGGTTGGAAGGGCGGCCCGGTAGCCAATGGTTTGCAGCGGTGTTTACCCAGCCGCGGCTCCGCCCCGCTGGGTGATGCAACGGAATCCCGGCTGGTCCCCGTGCTGACTCCCTCGGGTATGCCTCGTGAGGTAGCGGCTTCCCCGGGCCCCAACCCGGCCCACCCAGACCCGGCGCTGGGCAGCGCGGCCGCCCCCGGAAACGCGACGTGGGGCACTGCCGAGGCCGCAGCGCTGCAGCGGGGCCCGGCCCTGTTTCTTTCGGCCTAGCGTTCCGGTCCCGGCCCCTCTGGGAGGGCCCGCTGGGCCAGATCTGATCTCTGGCGACGTGGAGAGAAATTTGGAAGCAGACAGCAGAGGATTACCAAACTCGACTCCTCTGGGAGTGGATTACCGGCCTCTCACCTCGTAAATCACGCAGCCCTGTAACGTTTTGCATTTGTTTACAACGAGCCAGTTTGATTTTGTAATTTAAAAAAATAAGTTACAGAGGATTTCTGTTTGTTTTTAATAAAGAGCCTGGCTTGGATTTAGGAGAAATCTTGACATTAATTCCAGCTCTGTCACTTCCAGCCTCGCGACTTTGGCCACTTTTTCATGTTGGCCCTGATGGCCTTGCATGGCAACTAGGGAAGAGCAAATGTGGAGGCACTTTTAAAAGCTCCCAGCGGGGCGCCTCCTCGTCCTTATGTAATTCAGAGCAAGTACTCTCATCCGGGTTTTGGCCGTAGAAGGCCATGATCCCTGCGACAGCCCCTGGAAGGCCCTGTCATTGTGCCCCCATTTTTTTTTTTTTTTTTGCCCTTTAATTGCTCCTAAACCTGGGGAGTGGTGGGAGGACCCCAGCCGGGTATTTCTCCATCTTCAGGTTAAGGAAGGGAACCACAAAGGGAATCCCCTCCACAGCCTCTCTCTTCACTGAGGGCTGGGGCCTGGACAGGGGAGCCCCTTCAGGGCCCAAATGGGCTGGGGAACCCCCTTGACATCCTTTTACCACCGCCCCCAGTGGGCCAGGATGGAGGTGAGGTGGAGTGGTGTTTCCCTGACTAGGTGGAGTTGGGTCATGAGTTTCTGCTACTTTGAGATGGAAGGGCATATGGGGAACACCACTAAGGGTCTGGTTGATTGTCCTGGGTCCTGGGGCTTTGCACCCCCAGGATCTCAACCCTGCCTCCACCCCACCCCTGTGAACTTTGAGGTCAGTCTTTCTCCTCCATGGGATACCCTCCCTTCTCTCTGCCTTGCCTGGTCCTGTCTCTCCCTTCACACTGTGCCCACGTTCGCTCCTTCCAGGGAGGCCTCTTGTGTCCTGCTTCCCCATCAGACTAGGATCCATCTTTCTGTGGCAAAATCTTCTCCTCTCCCTTAGGAATTTCCCAGAATGTGGGACAGCACTGGCTGGGGTGTCTGTTTTCCCCTCTAGTCCTAGTCCTGAGCCATGAAAGGAGTTGACCTTCTCTCCCCTCAGTTTTCCCATCTGCCATGTGGGCTCTGTGGTAGTTCCTGGAATTTGTGTAGAAAGGGGAGAGGCTAAGTTTTGAAGGTTCAAGATGGTGCATACAAATTAGAGCACTGTTCAGGGAGTCAGAAGACTGGGGCTGTGGTCCTGGCTTGGCCACTGACTAACAGGGTCAAGGAGACAACAAGAGGATTGAAATTTACTGGACATCTCTCATGACATAATGAGGTGACATTGCCCTCATCTGTGCAGCTCCTCAAGCCCCCTGATAAACATACCAGCTGGCAAAGCCAGGCTGAGTACTTTGCGTGTGCAGCTTCAAGACAAAGTCCCAGCCCTGCCTTCCCCCAAATCCTCCTGTGTGGAAATGGCAGGTCTGCTACTACGTGCCAGGCTCCTTGCTGCATTCTTATATCTACTATCAAAGATGCACTCTTAATGACAAATCTGTGAGATGGGTATGTCGTTATTCTTTTTTAAAGGTTTTTTTTTTTTTTTTTTTTTTTTTTTGGCGGTATGCGGGCCTCTCCCTGTTGTGGCCTCTCCCGTTGCGGAGCACAGGCTCAACGGCCATGGCTCACGGGCCCAGCCGCTCCGCGGCATGTGGGATCTTCCCGGACCGGGGCACGAACCCATGTCCCCTGCATCGGCAGGCGGACGCTCAACCACTGCGCCACCAGGGAAGCCCCGGGTATGTCGTTATTCTTGTTTCAAATGAAGAAACTGAAGGCAAGAGAAGGTGAGTAACTTCCCTGAAGTCACCTAGTTGGTAATAGTTGGAACCAGTGTCAATCCCAGGCCTCTTGAGCCTATGTTACTTCCACCATCTCAGTCTGCCACCACGAGCCAGAAAGGTGTGTGTGTGTTAGCATTACATATTTTAATATGTTTTTTATTTCATTATAAAACAGGAGAGTATATAATAAAGCCAAGTTGTGCTGAAGTATTTATAGAAGGGAGAGACCTCTGTGGGCTGGAAGCCTTCATGGAAAAACTGCTAACTGAGACGTTTAAAAAATTTCATCCTTCCTGTCCAAATAAATGTATTTCTCCTACACAGGCAAATATTTTTAAAATGTATTTCAAAAGTTAGATTTCTGGAAAAAGAAAAGGAGGAGGTGGGGGTAGTGACTTCTTTAAAAAGCCCATTTGGAAGGAACTCCTGGGGTAGGAAGGAGAGGAGGGTGGTGAGGGAAGGAAAAAGACAGACTCACGGCCTCCCCGCACCCCCGACCTTGCCGTTTTTTGAAGACTCGGTTTCTTTATCTCCATATTGGCCTAATATTTGAATCTGGGAAAGAAATATAAAGGTTCTGAGAAGGTGATTTTGAGACAAACCAGAGATTCTTGGGATCGTTCTCAAGAAGGAGAGAAAGGGGCTTCTGAGTTGCAGCAGGCGTTCAGGACAGGTCCGGGAAAGGATTTCTGGGGGTGGGCTTGGGGGTGGGGAGAGGAATGTGGCCCCTGGAATGAGGGCTGAGTGGAGGTATGGGGCCTCTTTTGCAGAGTTTTGAATGCAGAAGAGATTCTTTGCTGCGTGGGGCCTGGCCTGGGTGCTGGGATTGATTAGCAGGCTCATAATTTAAGGTGGCTCCAAACATGAGTAGCGGCTGATGGCTAGGGCCACAGAGCACAGGACTGGTCCTGCCTGATGGGCGTTCCCCAAGGGCCTTGCCTGTTGGGCAGCACACGGGGAGACACTGTAACCCCAGCCCCACCCAGCCAGACCCCTGCCCCACTGCTCCGGCCTTGGCTTGGCTTCCCTGAGCCAGCCCCTCCTAAGTGGGCTGCTGTTGGGGGAGAAGGATTTGTTTGCTCCAGACAAATACAGTTCTCCCATTTCCAAGGAGTGTTCCAGTCAGGTGGGAGAGGGAAACCTTCCAAGCACTCTCACTCCCAGGCAGGTTCTTACTGGGGAGAAGAATATGATCAGAAGAGGGTGGGCCACTCAGGGCTTCCTGGCCACTGTGGTGTGCCTCTGTGTGTTTCTTTCACTAAGCACTCCTGTGGATTGGGGAAGTCAGGTTCCTAGAGGAAAACAAGGAGGAGAAAGTAACTATGAGTAACTACTGTGTACAAGGCACCTCCACAGTTGTTCAATTCTCCTGACTCCTGATAACTGGAAAAGGTGGATAATATTATCATCCTCACTTCGATTGATTGATTGGCTGCGCTGTGCGGCATGTGGGATCTTAGTTCCCTGACCAGGGATGAAACCCGTGCCCCCTGCAGTGGAATCGCAGAGTCTTAGCCCCTGGACACCAGGGAAGTTCATCATCCTCATTTTATAGGTAAGAAAACTGAGGCTCAGAGAGGTGAAGTGACTTGCCCTAGGTCACACAGTAGTATGGGAGCAGCTGCCTCTGGGAATGCTTCTCTCCAGGAGAAATTTCACCTTCCCAGAAGTCTTCTTTCTCTAAGCTGCCTTCTCGTGTGAACGCTGGACACCCTGTTGGCTGGGCTCCTTGCCCTTGTGGTGGCATGTAGGCCAAGTGATGCTGGTGGGGGTGTCCAGGGCTCAGAGGGCCCCGGTCCTGGTTTCTCAAAGCAGCCTAATTGCTGTGTGACTTTGGGCCGCTGCTGAGCCTCTCTGGGCCTCACTTTTTCCACCTCTTCCTCGGGGAAGCCCCCGGGTTAATTTATTTATAAGTCATCTCCAGGTTCGCTGCCTGGGAAGATGTCAGCAAGGCCGCAGACGCCTCACCTGAGAAACAGCTCCCCCACCCAGGCCACAGGCGTGCGGATTATGTAACAGGGTGTGCGGCGAGGGTTGGGGAGGGGGGCCCGCGGGGCGGGGCCAGGCCCTTGCGGCTATTCCGGGCGCCGCTATTTTTAGCCCCATTGATGAGGCTGCGTCGGCCACGCAGCCGGGATTCCGGAGACGTCAATGGGCGCGCGTCACTGTCCCCGCCCGCCCGCCGGGGGAGGCGAGCCCGGGGCTGGGGCGGCGGTGCTGGCGGCTGCGGGGGCGGGGGGCGCGGTCGCGGCCGGAACTGGGGGCCGGGGGGGGGGTCCCCGGGGGCGGGGGGCGCGGGGCCGCGGTGGCGCGGCTGCAGGAGCGCGAGGCGGCGGCGGCGGAACAGTGGGGCCCCCCGCGCGGCGTCCGCGATCCCCGGCCGCCCGGCCATGGGCGCTCCTACGCTGCCGAGCCGCTCCCCGCCGGCGGGGGCGCGACCCCGGAAGGCGGGGGCGGCGAGGCGAGCCAGGCGAGTCGGGCAAGGGCAGGGGGCCGGGGGGGGGGGGTTCCGGGGGCCCCGGGAAGGGTGCGGTCTGCGCGGGTGCGTGGCGGGGGTCGGGGCCGCGCCGGGAGTCCCGCTTGGAGACCGGGGGGCGTGGGGGCAGGGACTGGATTCCCGGCGGAACCGGCTACATCCGAGTCAGCCCCCGAGTGTGGCGGCCAGCACTTTCTCGCCCCAGCCCGCCAAGGGTGGGGTTTGGCCCGCGAGGGGCGCTGGAAGTGGCCAGGCCAGAGGAATTCCTTCCATTTCCCCGCTGGCTTCCAGGAGTTAGGGAGCTCGGCTGCCAGGACGCGGAGCCGGGAGGGACCAGAGTTGCCCGGTGCAACCCCTTCGTGGGACTGAGCTGAGAAGCCGAGCCTGGAGAGGGTCTCGTGGAGTCAGGAGCGGACCTGGGATTAGAAGTGCTGCAGAGGTGGCATCTCCAGTGGTTTCCAGTGGAGTGATAATTTGGGTTGGGGGCTAGTATTAGGGGTGTGCTGGGAAAAGGAAGGCTGGGCAGAGGTAGGTGGATTGAGAATAGTTATGCCCAAAGTGTGCTGATGTAGTAGGAGGCTTCAGTGGTGACTTCAGGCTTGGTCCTAGACCCACACCAAGTGAATTGTTTGAAGACTTGAAAGGGAAGCCAGCCGACTCTTTGTAGTGACCTAGAGGTGAGAGGAATGACAATGACAAATGTATAGTACGGTAAAGCCAAGATTCCAAGCGATGGCAGCCAGGCAGAAGGATGGACCAAGTCTAGCAGGATGGATGAGACTGATTATGAACGTTGAGGCCTGTGCTGGAGTTAAGAAAATTAGCTGAGAGGTTCAACCCAGCAACTCAGGCCCTGGAGCTTCCCACTGGCTCTCTGGTGTTGGCTGTCAAATTGCTCTGTGCCCACTAAGCAGGTCCAAGGAGGGAAGGGGGTTGCCTGACCCTGGGCTCCCTGGTTGGGCTCCCTGGGTTCTAATCCTAGCTTTGTCACTTCCTAGCTGTGTGACCTTGGACAGGTTGCTTAACATTTCTGTGCCTTAGTTTCCTCCTTGTTAAAACGTTCATAATAAGAATAATGCTTTTCTCACAGTGTTGTGAGGCTAAAATGAGAACATGAGTGTAAAGTGCTTAGTGATATGTTTAGCACATGGTGTTCAACAAATATTAGCTGCTGTTGTTATTGTTGGTAATAGTAATATGCCCATTTCTGGGTGGGGACATTGGCCAATGCAGAGTTTATGCCATCAAGAAGCCACCAGGGCGGCAGAGGGTCTGTCATTCATTTCGTGTCGCAAGGAGTTCAAGTAAGAAAAGACTCAGTTGATAGGAGGGAGGAGAAGGAGGTTTTAGGTGGGTTCATGCGGGGCTGGGGGCTCCTGTGTCAGTCGTGACTCAACATAGGAGGGAACCCTTGGAGTTTGGGTCTGCCCCCAAGTGGAGGGGACAGCTCCTTAGCTGCAGTGTTCTCCCTGCCTCCTTCCAGGTGACTGGCTGACCCTCCTCCTAAACCCTTCCTGAGGCAAGCACGTCTGAGTCCCCCTCTCCCGCATTCCACAAATACTTAACTGAGCACCTATTAGTACCGTGCTCTGGTTTGGAGACTGAACTCTGCAGCAGTTGAGAGACACGCAAACAAACGCACAGCATTAGTCCTATGGCGATGATAAAAATAGGTTCATGTGGCGGGGTGGGAGTGGAGGTGAAATGGGAATGGAAACCTGATTGATGAGAAGGTACTAGCCACACAGATATCGCAGGCGGTGACTTTCCTGGCAGAAGGAACAGCCAATGCAGAGGCTCTGCGTGGGGAAAGAGAGCCCATGGGGCTGGAGCACAGCAGGGAAGGGGAGCTGGAGAGCAGGGGCTGGGTGCTGAAGTCTGGCCTGAGGCGCCCACTTCCTTTGCGGGGGAATCCCTTTCTCCTCCTCCAAGCCCACTCAGCCCCTGGTTTGTCCTCTGCACAGGGCTGACTGTAACCAATCTTGATTCATTCCTGCGTCTAACCTCCTGGGGCCCGGGGATCTTGATTTGCTGCTTCTTGGATCTCCCACTGTTTGAGGCTCACTGTCTGGCTCACAGTAGGCCCTCAGTAAATGCTTGTGGAATGACTGTTGAGGATGGGATTTTGATGGAGGGCAGGAGATGGGATCAGATGCCTGCTCTAAGATGTTGTGAATCACTTTCTGGGCACCAACTGGATCCCCGACTCTGACCCCTGTTCTCAGATATAGGGTCTTCCTGGGCACTCAGGTTGGGCCTGGCTGTGGTAAGAGGCGTTTGGCCCTCCCTACCCTTTGTCCTCAGCTGTGGGCTGGAAGGGAGAAAAGGGAAGGTTGGTGGAGTCGGGGATGGGGGGAGGCTAGGGCATGACCGCAGACCGTTTCTGGGGTACGGGAAGATGACAGGGTCACTCTGGGAAGCAGGTGTAGGCTGTGGGCTGGGCCAGGTTTGCAGCCTGGTTTTGCCTTCTGTGTGGGGTTGGACTCCCTCCAGATGATCCAGACCGCCTCCCCCTTCTTCATGCCCTGCTCCCCATTATACCCACAGGGATATCGGGGTGCTAATAGCTCTGTAAGAGGAGAATCTGGGTACCATGGGCTAGAGGAACTCCCCTAAGCCTGTGGACCCTGGGACAGAGGTTAGGAGGGTGAAGGAGTCCATCACCTACCCTCTGGGACCCCTCCTCCTCACTCCCTCTACCTGCCACCGTAGAAGCATCTACTTCTCTTTTCTCAGATCTCATCGGCCTGAAGGGCATCCTGATAACCAGGGAAGATCACGCCTTGTCTGGTCCTGCCCTCACCTTGGGGCCCAGTCAAGAGAGGAGAGGGCTGAGTAAGGGTAGGAAAAGGGAAGGAGAGGAGTGGGGTCTGCGTTGCCCTGGCTGAAGGCTTTGGCACCAGCAGGGTTGGGGAGAGCTTGAAGAGGCTGGAGGGGTGGCACGCACAGGTGGCTCTGGAAGTAGAGGCCAGGTGCCCAGAAGTGGCTTGGAATAGGAACCAGGGTCTGGGGTTAGCTTTTATGTGTCATCATTCAATTTCTCCTAATAATGATAGCACTTGTGTGTATCCAGCACTGTTTTAAGTCCTTTACACATATGAGCTCATTTTAAGCCGGCTGGTAACCTTATGGTTGTTAATTTTAGAGATGTCAATTACAGATTCTCTTCTTTTTTTTTAGACTTATTTATTTATTTATTATTTATTTTTTGGCTGCATTGGGTCTTCGTTGCTGCATGCGGGCTTTCTCTAGTCGCAGCGAGCGGGGGCTACTCTTTGTTGCGGTGCACGGGCTGCTCATTGTGGTAGCTTCTCTTGTAGCAGAGCACGGGCTCTACACGCGGACTTCAGTAGTTGCAGCATGTGGGCTCAGTAGTTGTGGCTCGCAGGTTCTGGAGCGCAGCCTCAGTAGTTGTGGTGCACGGGCTTAGTTGCTTCACGGTATGTGGGATCTTCCCGGACCAGGGCTTGAACCCGTGTCCCCTGCGTTAGCAGGCGGATTCTTAACCACTGCACCACCAGGGAGGTCCCACAGATTGTCATTTTCACAGATGAGTAACAGAGAAGTTATGTAACTTGCCTAAGGTTACAAGTGATGGAGCCAGGATCTGAACCCAGGCAACAGGGATGCAGCATCCATGCTCTTAACCACTCTACCCCAAGCTGGACCTTCCAGTTTTGTGACTGGAATCCCTTCAGAGAGGATTTCCTGAGAGTCCGCATGGCTCAGATTAGAAGGCTGGGCTGCCTAGAGATGGGGGCATGGAGCCCTTGCTCTGCAGCCTCTGAAGCTTTGGGGGCCAAGTTGGAGACCCTTAAAGGAGAGAGGGGTATTCTGCTCTGTCCTCACAATAGCTCCCTTTTCTCTGCCTACAACAGGCCCTTTTGTGCACATCAGGGAGCTGAAAGCTGGATTGAGGTACCCGCCTCCCCCCAGGAGTGGGGTGTGAGGCTGAGGAGCTGTGTCTCCAGGGCCCTGAGATGCCCCAGACACTGTCGGCAGCTCCTGGCCACACCCCACGTTCCCAAGTGCTGTTTGCTTGCGGTGTGGGCCCCCAGCCTCTGACGCCCAGCTCACGGAGGTCCTTGGGCTGCCTTGTCCCCCTTCATGGCCCGGGTCCTGCTTCTGTTCCCACTCCTGTTTTCTGGCTGTGCTGTCTCCAGGGAATGGTCCCGCTAGCTGGTTTCTCCTCTCTCGCGTGGACTCTCCCTCTGCAGGCCTCCACTGTGGACAGAGGCCAGCCCCAGCCCCTCCCTGGTGTCGGCGCCTTCTGCCAGGCCCCGAAGGCCCGAGGGATGGTCGAGTGTTGTTCGAGGACTGTTGGTCCATCCAGAGTGGTGAGTGCCCTGCTGTTGCCCCTTGTACGTCCCCGGGGCCCTTGAGCAGGTGGCTGGGGGGCTGAGGTGGGTGTGGAGCTGCCTGAAGCGGATGTGGTTTGGGGGATGGAGGGGGAAGCCCTGCAGAGGCGGTGGGCGAGGTGCTGCTTAGCATGGGGAGATCTGATTTCTTCAGTGGTGGGGGTAACGCGGGGGCAGGGAAGGGGGGAAGCCTGACTTTCTTGGCAGGACAGACCGGGGGGCTCTGGGCGTGGGTGTCATGGGGTTGTCGGGGATGACAGCTGCTCCCAGGGCAGCGTGTGCCTCGTTCCGGGAAGCTGATGGGGTGGGGTTGTGTAGCTCAAGGCCAGGCTGGGAGTCTAGCGGGGCAGACCTGGGGGATGGGAAGCTGCCTTGTTCCTAGGGTGTAGACACTGTACCAGGGGAGTGCATGTAGGGAAACTTGGACCACCCCTTGCCTCTGAAAGGGTGATGACTGCCCCCTTCTGTGGTGGGCCTGTAGGTCCTGTGGGGTCTGGTATGGAGTGGTGGCTCTATGAATGGGGAGGATCTTGCTGACCAAGGGCAGGGACAGACCCTTCACTATTCATCCAACATCCCTGAGAGGGAAAGTCTCAGACTTGTGGCCATGGCCAGAGAAATCCGTGGCCGTCTAGCTCCCCTCCTCTCCTTATGGATGAAGAAACTGAGTTAGAGAGGGGACAAGGCACTTTTCAAGGTCCTACATGGAGGACGTGTAGACCCAAGCTCAGAATCCAGGTCTTCTGGATTCTGGGCAAGCCCAGTGGCCTGGTCAGCTGCTGGAGGACACACCTTCCTTGCCTGAAGATGCCTCCAGAGAAGACACAAGCTGATCTGTGGGTGAGGGGTGGAGTGTGGGAATGGGATTCCCACCAGGCCTTTCCTTGGGGACATGAGGTACTGGGGCGGGGTCAAGCGTACATAGTCCTGGTCACCGTGTTTACCGGAGAGAGCTGGAGTTCAGCTTGGCGCCCTGGGCAGGGACCGTCTTATTCCCTTCTTCCTTGCCCAGAAACGAGGGTCATCTCTGAGCAGCACCCCTTTCGGGCCTTGAGAGATCCCCAGATGAAGCAGGAGCTGGCTTAGTATCCCACCCTGGACCCCCAAACTCTGTTGCCTCTTGTGGAGTTGGTGCTCGAGGTGCAGAGAGTCCCAGAGAGGTGGCTGGGATGGGGAGGATGGGCTGCCCAGCCCTCCAAGCCTGGAGGGAAGGAGGGAAAGCCCTGGGAAGCAGGGCCTCCTGTTCCGGGGGCTGCGCTGGGTATGCACCTGGCCTCTTGCTGGCAGCAGGCACTGTGCCACCAACCTCGGGCTGGGGCAGGGAGAGGAATTACTGTAAGTGGAAGAGGCAGGTGTCCCTGGTCAGCTGGACTCGGGAAGCACGTGAGTGAAGATGACAGCAGCAGCCGGGTGTCTTTCCCTCCTCTCAGCCCCCACCTCTGCCCTTAGGTCAGACGCGGCCTGCTGAGTGCCTAGCCTTCCCTTTGGGTACCCAGTGGCTCCTGGGGCCAGAATTCCTTGCGGTCAGTCCGTTGTCTGGGTGAGGGTGGTGATTGGGTGGAATTCCCATGCCAGAGGTGCTGCCAAGGCCACCGTGAGTGCTGCCAGTGGGGGCTCCATGAGTGCTAGAGCTGCTGGTCCTGTGACGTGGGCACCTGTCTGCCAGGCCCGGGCATGGGCCCAGGGTCACGCTCATGCCAGGGCTCCCGTCAGCTGACTATTTGAGGCTCTTGCTGACCTGGGCCAAAGTCAGGCCTCAGCCAAGAGGGCCCTGAGGCAGCTCCCCCTGCCCCCAGAGGCCAGCTCTGGTTTCAGCTATATAAACAGAGGAGGACATGCTGGCTTGGAGGCCGCTCCATGTCCTGAGTCCACTCAGCCGGTGCACAGCCTCGGACGGGCTGACTGGGCGGTCACGTCTCTTCCCGCAGGGCTTCCTGAGGCCACCGGGAAGAGTCCCCAACCAATCCCGGGATTCTCCCTTGGTGCAGTTGTCCAGGCCCTCAGAGAATCAAAGCAGATCGTGTGGAGGAAGCTGGTGAGTCTTAGGAATGGGGAAACCGAGGCACAGGGGCTGGGCTGTGTGCATCTTTTTCCATTGTGACCGTCCTCACTGTGGTTTCTTTGGCCTCCAGAGGGGGAGGGGCGGAGGAGGAAGCAGGGGTGGCCGACCCTCCCGAGGGATGAGAGTAAAGGCCTGATGGCACTTGGATGACGGGAGTTGGACTTGGACCCCTTTGTGGTTGAGAACCAGGCGACGAGGAAATAGGTGATGCCGCCTGTCTCCTTCCTCAGAGATTTGCAACAGGGTCTTCCGTCCTCCTGTCCTGTTGACCCGGCCTGGACAACACTGGTCTGCTCAGGCTGGGGAGGGATGCTGGAGTGAGCTGGGTGTCAGTCAGGTACCTCAGCACTTGTCCTTGAGTAGGGTCCCTGGCCCCCCAGCTGGTTGGGACTTGGGGTCTGAACTTGTGGATTGACGTCCCTGAGCCCGCCCTCGGCCCCTGCCCTGCCCTACTTGCCTGGCTTCCCACCTGGTTTGGTGCCTGAGAAGCTGGACTGGAGCTAGGCTTGGCAAGTCCGCCAACCGGCTTGCCACAAGCACGCTTCCCGGGAGCCGGGCCAGGGGCTCGGGCCGGCATGGAATAAGCGGAGCTCCTTACGTGGGAGGCTGTGTGCTCTCCTTCTTGGTTCTTGAAAAAAAAATTTTTCCCTTTCTGAACGTGAGTCTTTAAACGAATCCAGAGCCTGTGACTAAAAATACTTTAACAATAGGAAAATGCATCAGTCTTTCCGGCTGGGCCTCGTTATCAGAGGGTTTTTATTTTGGAAGTTGAAATTTTGCCCAGGGAGGCTGGGTGGAGACCTTGGGCAGGCACAGGGGAATTTGGTGGGTTGCTGATGTTGTGCGAGGTGGTGGGAGACCCCCCTAGGGTGGGGGAGAGAAGAGCTGGCCAGGAGCTGAGCAGACTGAGGGGCATGGAAGGAGATTTTTTTTTTTTGGGCTGTGTTGGGTCTCCGTTGCTGCGCACGGGCTTTTCTCTAGTTGTGGCGAGTGGGGGCTACTTTTGGTTGCGGTGCATGGCTTCTCTTGTTGCGGGCTCTAGGCGCACGGGCTTCAGTAGTCGTGGCACGTGGGCTCAGTAGTTGTGGCTCACAGGCTCTAGAGCTCAGGCTCAGTAGTTGTGGCGTACAGGCTTAGTTGCTCTGCAGCATGTGGGATCTTCCCGGAGCAGGGCTCGAACCCGTGTCCCCTGCATTGGCAGGCGATTCTTAACCGCTGCGCCACCAGGGAAGCCAATGGAAGGGGATTTGAGGAGGCTACAAATGAGGCGTGGGTCGACTCTTCCCAGAGGACCTCCATGATCTTGTCTGTGTTTTCCAGCTCTGTCTGGAGGTTCCTCCTGAAGTCTGATCTTGTTGCTTTATGTTGTACGTGGATTCCTTCTGGCCTGATAGCAGGCTGGGGGTTGAGAAGTCACTGGACTGGAAATGACCTCTGTGGAGAGAGGTCTGACCTGCTCAGGTAACCAGCTCTCTTCAGAGTATCAGTTGAGCACTTGCTGCATACAGTCGGGAATTTTCCTGGTGCTGGGTGGAGCCACATCTCTGGGCATACTCTCATTTCCTTTCACGCAGCCCTGGAGAGGGAGAGGTGGGGATGGGGGTACTATTTATCTCTGGGTCTTGAAGAAGGAGGGTGCTGGCTCCCCAGTCGAGCTGACGGCGCTGGTGTCTCCTTTCTGTGCCTGCCTCAGGATCCTGCTGCGGGTCCCTAGAGCCCCAGCCCCCAGACAGTGCTCCCATTTCACTGTGAGCCTCCCCCTTCCGTTAGTGACTTGAATTCTAACAGCACCGGGACTAGCGATGTTGTCAGCATTGGGCAGATGAGGAAACGGTCCGAAGAGGGCAAGGGACTGGCCCCGGGTCACGCACCAGGCTTGCTGGCTCCAGGTCAAAGATGCCTCTGAGAGTTCCTTTATCTTTTGCCTCTGCTGGGGCTGGGGTGAGAAGTGGAGGGCGGAGGCTGACCCGCCCATGTCCTTGGGAGCCTGTTTTCCTGGGAGGTAACAACACGTGTGGTCGTGGCAGGGCCTGGACAAGGGCTAGAAGATCAGACCCGGGCCTGCCCCTACATCCCCAGTTCCCAGAGCTGTCTGTGGAAGCCCCCTGGGGCAGTAGGCAGAGCTTCCCTGCCCACCGCACAAATCCCCCTGCCTGCTGCCAGGGCAGGAAGAGGAAGTGGCCGGGTCGGGCCTGGTGATAGGTCCTGGGGCTAAGGTGGGGAAGCTGGGGTGGGGGGTGGGGGGGAGGAGGCAAAGCTCACTCCCTCTGCCTACCCTGTGGGAAGGGTGTGGAGGCCCACGGGTGAGGATGATCTTGGCGAAAGTAGGGCAACTTCCTGCCCTTTGCTCAGCAGGGGCAGGGGCCAGCCTGAGGTGGGCGGGGCAGCGTGGGAAAGGGGCTGTGCAGTTCCACTTCCTCCGTCTCCTATTTACCCACCGTCTTGGCTGGGGGACGATGGTGTACTTTGGCTGCCCATTTGCGGCCTGCCCTGGGCTACTTACTGTTGAGAATGCATGAAGGGGCCTCCTGCCAAGGTGGGAGAGACAGGGCCTTGCCCTCCCGTTCACACACTGGTTGTCGGGGGAGGGATGGCCTGAGCACGAGAGTCCCCGAGCCCCACAAGATTTGACTAGCAGGGGCCAGGCCCGAGCTGAGTGGTTTGGAAAACATACTGCGGGAGGACCCCTTTCTGATGTCAGATGCTGCAACCTCTCCTAACCGTAGCTGTGCTCTTGAGTATGTGTCGATAGAACAAATAACGTAATGAGAAACAGCCACTGTTTCTCTGTGATTTCAGTGAACTCCAGCAGCATCTGCGTCCATTTGAATAAATATGTCTCTCCCATTTAGGTGTGGCTATTTCTGGAAATAAACTTTTCTTTCTGAAAGTATAACATACATACAGAAAAGCATAAATCACAGACGTGAAATCTTCAGAGCATCGAGTGTGATGACCCTTCCATACTGAGCACACCCCGGTGACCACCGTTCAGACTAGGAACTTGGGACGCTTCCAGCGCCCCCCAGAGACGCCCTCGTAGGCGCTGCTGTTTCCAGCCTATAGGCCTTGTGCGTACCAGCTCTGTGGTGCACTT
The DNA here is from genome assembly GCF_008692025.1 of Phocoena sinus. Classification (NCBI taxonomy): domain Eukaryota; kingdom Metazoa; phylum Chordata; class Mammalia; order Artiodactyla; family Phocoenidae; genus Phocoena; species Phocoena sinus. The sequence goes on along the minus strand of NC_045772.1, from coordinate 62,011,388 downwards.
GTAAGAATCAAGGCTCGTGGGGCCAGAAGCCAGAGCTCTGGAGTTCAGAGTTGAGGGCAGTGGGTCTAGCACAGAACTGGGAGTTCAGGGAGTCTGATTCCTGGCCCCTAAGCCTCCTCCTCATTTATAAAATGTAGGTGGTAATTCCAAACGTAGACGGTTAGGGAGAGGGTTAAGTGGAAGAATCCACGTGAAGTGCCCTAAGCCGAGGGTCTGACCCTTCATTGGTATTCCTCACTCCCCCTACCCCCAAACCCTCCAGTGAGAAGGTACTTATTATTAAGAGTTAGGCTGGTCCAGGAGGATGTTATGAGCTGAAGTCTTAGAGGATGAGTAGGGTTAGAATAGAAGGAAGAGGAACAGTGTGCCCAGTGGGTGGTGGGAAGGTTTAGCCCAAGGTCTTTATATTGGGGCAGCGGGGATCCTGGGGGTGGTGAGGGTAGATCGGTGGGCTGTGCTGTGCTGTGCGAGCCTGACCTTGGGCAGCTGTCTCGTCTCCAGCACAGCATCTTTCCCTGCCCTTCCTGTGTTATCATGGCCCTGCTTTACCTTCTGGTCCTCACCTCTAGTTTCGGATACCTCTGCCATCATTACCTGTCTCTTTCCGACCCTTACCTACCCCACAATGAGCTGTTCACTCTGCCCTTGCTCCTAAAGGTTGGGCTTAGTGGGGTCCCTTGGAGTCTCCGTCCAGTCTTCGACCAGCTTATGCTCCAGGTCTCCCAAAGTCTGCATCAGTTATGCCTTTTCAAGAGTTCCACCTTGGCCAGATTCCGCCTCAGAGCCCCAGGCCACCCTCCCTGGAGGGCATCTGGCCAGCAGGGATGAAGCCTGAGGTCCCCAAGCCCCTCTCGCCTCTCCCCTCTCTGTCTTAGGCTAGGTGCTCCCCGGGTGTGTTCCTACAGAGGGACTGCCTTTTTCTCCTTATTTACTTATTTTCAGAGTGTAGTGTGTTCCAAGCCCCCAGCATCCCCCACCTCCACAAGCATGGCCAAGTGGCAGCTGCTGTTGTCTCTTCCACCCTCTGCCTTTGGGGCAGCAAGACTGCAACCTCCGAACCTGCAATCTCCCACGGAGATGGGGCCTGGGCTGCAGGCACAAATCTGGAGGCTGGATGCTGAGACGTGGAGATTTAGACTGGGGACCCGGACAGCTCCTCACCACACTTGAGTTCCCTGGGGCTCCTGGTTGGGCCTCCCCATGGGAAAGGTAGGGGATGGTCTGTGTTGCTCTTTACAGATGGAAAGTGGTGGGGAAAAAAGGGGGTGGTAGGGCTCAAGGCCAAGTCAGCTTTCAAAGGGCCATTAAGGCTGCAGCTAATATACCTTTTCTTGTCTCTTTTTTTCTTTTGCTGATGAGTTTTGGAGGGAAGAACATTGGCCTGGCTAATCATCTTTTGCTAACATATTAGAATTGTTTTTATTTTCTGAGGAAGGCCCTGCTGGGCTGGGTTGGGGGGCTAGGTGGGGAAACCAGCCCATGACCCAGCTGGGTTAGTTTCACCAGCCCGGACTTGTTTGTGCCTCTGAGCGAGGTGCAGCTCTTCTGGGAGCCCTTGGGTCCTAATCTGCAAAATGGGAAGACATGAATTATATTCGTGGTTTCAAACCAGTTTTAAGCTGTGGAATCCTTTTTATCCAAGTAATATCTTCTGCAAAAGCCCAAGACAAAGGAAAACAAGACTTTGGCTAAACGTCATCCTGCCCACACTTCATCTTCACGCAGGTGGCCGTTGAAGCGTGTTTAGAAGATGTTTTAGCAAAGGCCAGAGCTCTCTGAAGACTGGTCCATGTTGAGACTGCGGGCTGCAATGGGGGAGCTATGCTAGGTTCTGACCGGATCACCGAATGATGCTGGTGTTACATGAAGACTGCTCCTTCCGTGGTGGACAGTAGGGTTTGGAAAGAGGAGGCAGGCTGGTGAAGGGGCAGTCTCTTAATGGACGTGGGCAAGGAGAAGGGAGAAGGGGAGGTCGCTGGCCTCAGTCAGCTCGTCTGCTGCCTTCAGGCACCAGTGAGGCGTGGGCTCTGGCTGGCAATTAGGAACGGAGGATCCAAGAGAAGTTCCAAAATAGAATTTCAGGAAAAAGTGAAAAGTAGCATGTGGGGCATCGGGAGCAGAGATGGGTGGCAGGCAGGGAGTGCAGAGATGGCAAGCTCTGTCTGGAACGGGTGACGTTTGAGGTGCTGGTGGGACCTTTGAGTGGACAGAAGTGGGGGCTGGAGAGCAGGGTGTGGGAAACCTGAGACGGAGGTGAGAGTGGAAGTGAGGAGCAGGAAGTGCCTCAAGGGTAGAGGAAAGTGCTGTTGGGTGACCAGGGGAGGCCAGAGTGGGGTCCGTGGGCGCAAGCTCAGCGTGGAGAGGGGAGAGGGGGAGGGGTGTGGGGAGGGGCTCTCTTCTTCTAAATATTAGCCTTTTCTTCCTTTCTCTCCCACCTAGCAGGCGAGGGCTCCCGGGAAGGCTGCAGGTGGGAACTCCTCGATCATGGACAGCGGAGGTTGTGAAGGGATCCCCTAGACATGTAGTCAGGTTCCACCCCAGTGTGCCATCACCTTGCTCTGTGACCTTGAGCAAGTGCCATTATTTTTCTGAGCCTGTTTATTTATAAAATGGGGAAGAGTCGGCACAGCTTCGAAAAGATTTCTCAGGCTCCACCCGGTTCTGAAATTCTGTAATTTCCCAACTAGAGTGCTTTCACCCTGTCAGGGACTGGGGAGGGTAGTGGTGAGAAATCAACTTCAGCTGTGAGGCACAGCCAGTTGGCCTGTCTTGGGCTTGGCGAATCCCTGCCCTCCGGAAGGTACTTTGCATGAGAAATTGGGGGGAGGGAATAAGTGTGTGTGTGTGTGTGTGTGTGTGTGTGTGTGTGTGTGTGTGTGTGACAGCCCGAGACCCCGCTGGGGAAGAAGGGTCAAGTGCAGTGGCAGCGCCTTGGGCTGAGGTGGGGGGCGCAGGTTCCCCGGGGTGAGTCCCTGAGTTGCCCGCCCCAGCCCTAGGCCTTCCCCGGGCCCGCTGGAAGGGCTGGGGAGGGTGCAAAAGCGGAGCCGGGCGCGTTCGTGGCTCCCGGGAGCCGCCGGAGGGTGAGGAGCTCCTCGTCCGGGGAAGCCCCGCAGCCACGGCGCTAGAGCACCCTTTTCTCGGGCTCTGGCCCTCGGGCTGCTTATTTCGGCTCCAGGGCCCCGGGCCGGTGCTGGGTCCTGCCGGAGGAGCCCCGCGAATCCGCGAGCTGCTATTTTTAGCTGGCGCAGAGGGCGAGAGGGGACTATTTATAGATCAAACGATCCGCGCTCCCTGCGTCAATGGAACCCCGCGTGCGTCACGCGCGCAGACATTCCAGGCCCCCCCTCTCGCCCCGCCCCCTCGGGCTCCCCGTCCCCGTGCCTACCCCTGGCCACCTCCCGCCGGAACCGCGCCGCCCCCCGCGCCCTTGTATGGCCAAAGCTCGCCCGGCCGCGTGCGTCAGTGGCGCCCCCGCCCCTCCCCGTGCGTCACGGAGCGCTTAAGAGCAGGGTCCGGCGCGGCCGGGAGTCCCAGTGGTGGAGGCTGCGAAAGTTGGGGGAGTGTGCAGGACCGCGGGAGAGCACGCGGGACCGGGCTGCGACTTGGGGCGCCGGTCCTGGGCACGGGGAGCAGGAGCCAACCGGGTAGGTGACCCCCGGGAAGCGTGCATCTCCACAGAGCTCTGTTTTGTGTTGGGGGGCTTGCTGCATGAAGGAGATGGGTGTTCGCGCGGGCAGAAAGGGTGTTTTAGGGTCAGCATGAAGGAGGGCGGGAGTAGGATGCAGTTCTGGCGTTGGGGGTTAGCGGTTGGAACGGGATGAGGACTCAGATCGGACTGGAGTTTACTGAGCGCTGTGTGTGTGTGTGTGTGTGTGTGTGTGTGTGTGTATGTGTGTATGTATGTGTGTGGCGGGGGCGGGGGGGGCCATGTCCGTGCAAGGTGGAAGCCACAGAGGGTTAGGTTGGCGCCAGCAGTGGGGACCTGTTCAGTAGGAGACTGGCTAGAATTCAGTCTCCCAGGGTCCTTTAGTGGGCACCGGGCGCCTGGGACTTTGTTGCTGGTTGGGGTCTCAGTACAGTGTGCGCGGGGGAGAAGGTGCACAGAGCTTGGGCTGCTGGGATGTATCTGACTCCTACCAGGATTGAATTTCCAAAAGGGTCTCCTTCTTCCCAGCTTGTCAGCTCGCACCCCAGCCCTTAGTTGTTAGTTGTTTTCTTAACACTTTAGAGGCTGTGGCTTAGTTTGTGGTGACCCTCAGCTGGAAGTTTCTCCCTGGATTATCTAGGAGAGGTCTAGATTGTTGAGGTCAGCATTGGCTGAACTGTGCAGGGGGTGCTGCTGTGTGTTGGAATATAGGAGTCTTCTCACCGGCAGGAGCAAGGTCTCTGGAAGCGTAGGGAAGATTGTTTTTACTGTAGCTTGGATCTGCGTCTGTCTGTGTGTGTGAGAGAGAGAAAGAGAGAGGGAGAGAGGGAGGGAGAGTGGTGGAAAGCGTCATCCTTCGGGATCCTTGGTAGGCAGTTGCTAATGTTGCATTCTCTGGTGTGGTACCACCTAGAGGATACCACCCCTGCCCCACTCCCGCCTTAGTCTATGTTGGATCATACAGGTAGGGTGCAGCCTGAGGCTTGTTTAGCACAACAGGTGCAAACCACAGTGTTGCCAGGACCCGCCTGAAGCTGGATTCTCCTTGCTCCCTCCTTCAACCCCGCCTCTTCCTTCTCCCTGTGCTTCCGCCAAAGGCTAGATGTAGGTCCATATCTTGTGTCATTAAGTACCTGCATGAAGGCAGGAGTGGGGGTAGTTTGGTGGGGATTGATCCGGATGTGGGACGTCCACGTGGAGAAACGGGATTTGAATAAGGCTGGAACGCCCAGCCCAACCCTGTGTAGCTGCTGCCTCTTTTCCTCCACCCAAACCCATCCCTGCCCAGGCTGTCGTAGCGCAGGCAGACGTGGCCACCCTTACCTCTTGCAGGTGCTCAGTGCCTCTGGACGGGTGCCACTGGGTGGGTGGGGCCAGAGTTTCTGGGGGCCCTGTTGTCTGGGTTGGTTGTGGGAGTGTCAGGTCAGGGGTGGAGCTGCCCTGTCCAGGGCCCAAGGAGGTGGGAGAAAGGCTAGAACCAGAGGACTCCCTGGGCTCTGGCCAGGAGGTGATGCCAGCCTTGGCCCCCTCCTGCTGTCCCCCTTGACTATGGCACGCTTTGCTTCAGCTTGCTTTCTTACCCAGCCTCCCTCCCTCACTGATGAGGCCAGGGTCACGGAGACCCCCAAGCCAGGAGGCGGGATGGGGAACTGTCCCGGAGCCTCCCCTGCGTTAGTTTTTGACTTGTCTGCGAACTTAGGGTTCCCCCCCCGAATGGTGCTCCATCTGCTCCTTCAGGCTCCTCAGGTTTGGGACAGGGTGTAACCACCTTTGCCCGAGCTCCTGGTTTCTTCAGGGCACAGAACTCTTTAGCGGAGGGACCCGGGCTTCCGACACTCACCAGCAGGCTCCTCCTCTTCCCTGCACAGCCATCTCCAGTCTCCTGGACTCTTGGGTGTTCTCATAAAAACAACAGGGGGAGACACTTTGGGGGTAGCAGAGGAATTCCTCTTCAGGACCTCTCCTGGAAGTCCAGGGGCTGCTTTCTCCCTCACGCTCCCCCTTACAGCGTCCGGCCTTTAAAGGTCTGGAGCCGGGTTACCTGATCCCTTGGGGAGCTGGGGACTGGGTAGGGAGGCCGGGCTCCCTTTCTCTTTGCTTCTGGGAGCATCCCAGGCAGTGTAGAGTGGGTGCCTGTCCCCAGATGGCAGGACTGGGGTGCGCGTGGGATCTGCAGCCTTTGCTCAGTACGTAGGGTGGGGACGGGTGGGGGTGGGGGTGGAGGGGCACAGGCTCACTGCTGCTTACGCTGCTTTCGTAGGCAACTGGGCCTTCACTCCCAGCTCCTCTTCCATTTGCAGGATGTCCTTCAGCCCAGGCACTGGCACTGTGTGGGGAGGAGGAGAGGGGGTTTGGGAGAGGCTGGGCCATGCCTGGGAATATTCCCAGAAGTGCCAGGTTGGAGGAACAACATATCTGCTCCCGGGACTGGGCTCAGGCCTTGCCTGGCTGCCTCTCCCACCCACCCTTCTCCCAGCCCCCACCCATGCCTTACCCAGTAAGGGAGGGGCAGGGGGCTGGAAGAACACAGCTTTCCCCTGTTCCAGCAGAGAAATGCTGGCTGGATGCCTTCCCTAGG